>NW_024080678.1:2237349-2313896 GCF_003009895.1 Hyaena hyaena
CCTACAATTCAGTTCTGACACTACTGCCTGGAAGTGGCATCTGACCCCACAAGCTTATGGACTCTGTCCCACAGGACTGCCTGTACCTCGGACACCAGGCGTGAGCATCAGGCCCCCAACTTACCCACATTTCCATTCGACTTGGCTGCAAAGTCAAGGCCTCCCTCAACCCCCTTCTCACATAGGTTTGCTCTTTGCTAGAACACAGAACTCAGGAACTCACTGTACTTACTGCTAGTGGTTGATTATAAAGAATACAACTCAGGAACAACTACATGGAAGAGATGCCCAAGATGAGGTTGAAGGGGAGGGTGTGAATAGAGGTGCCATGCCCTTTCTGAGTGTACCACCCTCAGGCACCCCGATGTGTTCACCAGTCCATCAGCTCTCTGAATCCCATTATTTAGGGTCTTTATGGAGGTTTCATTAGGTGGGTAGGCATGGTTGATTCAATCATTGACCGTCTGTGATGAACTCAGTCTCTGGTCTCTCTCCTGTCCTACTGTCCAGTGGGGTGAAACCCCCAAGCTTCTAATCAAGGTTTTGTCTTTCTGGCAACCAGCCCCCACATAGCTATTTAGGGACCCACTGAGTCACCTCATTAGAACAAAAGATGCTCTGGGGAGTCTGGGTGTCTCAGTCAGTTAAGCATCCAACTCTTGATTTTGGCTCAGGTCATGATCCCAGGGTCATGGGATCAAGCCCTATGTAGGGCTCTGCACTGAGCTTGAAGCCTGCTTGGGATTCTTTCTCTCCCTCTCTCTGCCCCTCCCCCACTACATGTGCACTATCTCTCTCCCTCTCTTCTCAAAAAAAAATAATAATGGGAAAAATATAATAGCTATAGAAGACCCAAAAATGTTGGCTAATAATGGTAATACTTGAACAATAATTTACAGTAAAAAAACATTTTATTTTACTCTTAAAATAACTATATGGTGGAAATGGAATAAATTTTATCATCATCCATTTTAGAGAAATGGAAACTAAAGCTCAGAAATCAAGTAGTTTTGGCCCATATTGCACAAGTAATATAACTGACCTTTGAACAATTTCTGGATTGGGGGCACTGACCCCTCTGCCCCTCATGCACTCAAAATATCTGCATTTAGCTTTTGACTCCCCCCAAACTTACCTACTTACTTCCTGGAAGCCTTACCAATGATGAGAATAATTGATCAGCAGATATTTTGTATGTTATCCGTATTATATCCCATATTCTTACAAGCAAGCAAGAGAAAAGGAAATGTTAAGAAAATCAGGAGAAATAAATTTACAGTCCTGTACTGTATTTATCCAAAAAAATCCACATGGAAGTGGACCTGCACAGTTCAGCCCCATGTGGTTCAAGGGCCAGCTGTAATTGGAAAAGCCAGAACTTTTCTGGTGGTCTTAAATCCCACAAATAACTGTTTTTCCTGCAATCCCAGTAGGAAAAGTGAGATGGTTTCTCCTAGGCACTGTCATCAGTGAGTTATAGGAGTATCTGTGAGCCAGGTACCTGAAAGATGCTAACAGATTATGGGTTTTTTTTTAAGATTATTTATTTTGAGAGAGAGTGAGAGAGAGAGGGTGTGTACAAGTGGAGAAGGGGCAAAGAGACAGAGAGACAGAATCCTAAGCAAGCTCCTCACTGTCAGCACAGATCCTGACATGGGGCTCAAACTCACAAATCATGACCTGGCTGAGATCAAGAGTCAGACACTTAACCGACTGAGCCACCCAGGCGCCTGCAAACAAATTGTATTTTTACAAAAAAGACCCAGGGAGTCCACGGATGCAAGTTGTAGCCAGATCCCGGCCAGCTTTGCTCCCCTGGGGGAGGCCCTGTCTGAGAGGTGACAGCAGTCAAGCATCCTGGGAGTCAGTGTGATAAAAGCAGCCTTGGAACATTGCCCAGCGGCTGGCCCTGTGTTCCTTTTTAGTTTTTCCCATTTCCAAAGACCAAAGATCAGGAAAGAAAGGAGAGACAAATCATTATTTGAGATCGAGCAGCAGTTGAAGTTCATGTGGGCCCACTTGGGACTGACCTGAGGAGGTGGGTGGGGACTTGTCCTTGCATCTTGGCAGATGGAATCATTACCTGGACCTTTATTGGATTACAGACTCTCTTCTGAGCCTCGGGCTGTCCTTTTCTGTTCTCCAGAGATGCCCCTGAGGTAGGAAATTGCTCTCAGCTCAGTGCTCTGGGATTAACACTCAGATGGACCACAGAGGACTCTGCGGTATTCTGGACCCCTGCCCGCGGTCTCTGGTAGCAGCGCAGGCAGGAACAGGTGTGCAGGTCAGATACGCCTTGGCCAACCTTTCTACCCCTTCTCTCCTGTCCTTTGGAGCCTTACCCACAGTGGTACCTGGGGACGGAGATGCCCTGCTGGTGGTTGCCAACTGCAGACATAGGTGTGGAAACACAGGCTTTTGCAACAGAGTGATCTGAACACAGCCAAGGCTCTGTGGTTCCAGCCCCTTGTCCTGCACAAGAGGTGTAACCTCTGTAAAAGTTTCCCTTCCACACTGTGGAGGCGAGCACAGTGCCCACCTCATGGGTTGTTGTGAGGGACTCTGAGACGACGTGTGGAAAGCATGTATCCCCGTGCCTAGACAGAGTGGTCACACAAAGGGGGGCTGCCCTCAAAAAAGCAGGCTTCCATCACAGGGCGGCCGTGTGCACACACACAGGACAGGTCGGGGAAGAACCTTGGGACAAGTTCAGCGTGAGAGGGATGCTGAGAAAGCCTGTTGGGGCTCCTAATCAAGAAATCCTACACTCAGGTTGGAAGGGGGATTTGAGGTCATCACCTCTACTACAGAAATCCCTGGGTGCCCTTCCCACTCCAAAGGCCCCCGCACCTGCCATGAATGAGAATTCATGGCGCTGTCTCTGCAGAGAAATTCCCAGGCCTCATCCCAGAAGAATCTGCTTCAGTGAGGTTAGAAGGTGGGGCCAGGCCAACAGTAACTAAACCATTTGAGATGCTCTTTGTAGAGATGATAAAACCCGGGAGCTGGGGATGGGGTCAGTTTTCTTCACTGATGTGTCTCTGGCAGTTGGTGCTGAGCCCCGTGCACAGTAGGAGCTTGGTGAAGACCTGCCGGCTGAGGGCTGAATCCTGCAGCCTTTTCCAGAACCGTACCAGTATTTAAAAGCTGCTCCCTAGAAAGGCAGCTTGTTTCCATCTTGGCAAACTCTATCACAGTCTTGCTTATAAGAAGCAAAATCTATCTTCCTTCAATCTTCACTCATTCAGCCTAATTCTGCCTTCTAGAGTGACACAGATTCTTATTCCTCTTAGAAGGGATTATCTCTCAGCTATCAAGGTCAGCAAGGATGGGGTCTTTATCTCCAAATGAAATCGAGGTTGACCAGAATGAGTAAACTAGAGAAGCATCCCCAAGGCAACAAAATGATTGGCGAGAGGACCTTTTTAAAGTAGGGCACGTGCATTCATACTGTGCAAGGATGCACAGTACGAGCCTGTGGTACATAAACCTAACCAAGAGTCTCAGGGAAGCCCCATGAAGGAGATCCCTTTACCATTTTACAGAGGAGGAAACTGTGGGACTAAGCATTTACCCAGGATTACCATTCAAGTGGGGGAGAACTAGAATTTGAACAGGTGAGAATTATACTCAAGTTCAAAGAAGGAGGAGAGGCAGCCACATTGGGGAAGCATATGCATAGGAAACACAGCCAGCATGGAGTCAGTAGTTGAACCCCAGCACTGGATGGTGTGTTCCCAGCTACCTCACTACCCTTCTCCGGGCTCTGCCTGTAAAAGCAGGCAGCTCCAGAATGAGTACTCAGATCTTTGCTGTGCCGGGGAGTTTGGGTGATACCAGAGTGCACTCAGGTGCAGTTATGCTGAGGGTACAGAATCCTGACAGTCTTTTCAACCCATTCAGGGTTGTTTTAAATATCTTTTGTGTTGCATCTTCTCAGGGGATGCTTTATTATTCCACACCCACTAGCAGAGGGCATCCAGGGCAAGGAACGGTCCTTTCTGGATGTGTAGTAAACAGTAATGTGGTACTATATGTTTTCCTTATTACAGCCATCCTGCGCTCAGACATGCATTATTGAATGGTACTATTAAAGGCTTTTCTATTTTAAAGTATCTTATTAGAAAAAATATGAGGTTGAAAAGTCATTGTTGCTTTCTCTGCTGATACTACGGACAGTCCCTAGCTGTAACACTGTAATATTCACTTGCTGGTGTGGGCAGAGCAGTTTTGATATGCAACGGTGATTGGTGGACTTTCTCTGTGCATCCGGGAGCTTTCCTGGGGGTGAGGAAAGTGAGACAGCTCTGGGGGCAGCTGCCATCAGAGCCAGAACTCTGTTCCTGGTGTTTACCTAGAGAGGCTCACCTGTAAGCATTCACTTCAATCCCATTCAGCTAGAAAGGATTCACCAGCTCCAGGTGGGCTAGGATGCTCGGCAATAGATAGTACTTAGTTTTCATTCACCCATCTATGCTCTACTGGGCCCCAGGAGCATTAATCTTTTAATGAAGGAAGCAAGATTATCAAATTTGCACCATCGGCGTATTTTTATGTAGGCAAAATGGAATGGCATGGCTCTCCTGAGGGGAAGGTGATCAGGTGTGACCTGCCAGGTCACCTGAGAAGGAGACGTGGTAAGGGGGTGACAGCAGGCAAGGGGACGGGTTTGAAACATAGCAGATAAAATCTGTGGGATTTGGTTATGGCGAGGATGTGAAGAGCAAGGAGTTAAGAGGAGCAGCTCCGGAAAGTTGTCTGAACTGGGATGGAGATGGGTGATTAACTTCCCGTCAGTGGTATTTGAGGCCGCTGGAGTAGATCCTGTCATCCAGGGATAAAATGTGGAACAGGAAGAAAGTAAGGGGCAAGGATGGGAGTGGGGAACATCAGGATCGAAGAGGAGGCAGGGAAAGAATGTTCAGAGGGAAGAAAACGGGCAAGAGCCTGCAGCCAGTCACGGAAGCTGGTAGCTTCAGAAAGGCAGGAGCCGGGGTGCAGACAGAAGGGCCAGGTTTTGCAGAGTCTAGTGTGTGCAGCCAGTGTGAGCACTTGAGAGGAAGACTCAGATGCCATATGCACAGTGACCCTCACTGTAGAGGAAGGGCAGTGCCTCAGGCAGGCACCCCCCAGGAGGCAGGCTCTTTGCTGTATCATTTCATCTGCACATCCCTTCTTGGAGGTGGGAGGTAGATTCTGTTCTTGCCCTTCTACAGTGAGGAAAGTAAGGCTCAGAAAAGTAAGACCGTGGCCCCAACATACAGAGCCAGGGCTAGAGCCCTCTTCAGTCTGGGTCACAAACCGTTAGTCTCTCTAATTTACAGTGCTTCCTGCCTCCTTGCTGCCCACCTGATGGGTGAATGCCCAGCGTGCCCTGTCCGCACCCCATGTGCCCCGTGGAAGCATCACCATCCCCCCGCTCCTGGGGCCTCACCTCCTGAACGGAACTCTCCGCCTTGAGCCAAAAGCTGCGGAGGAGGGAGCGAGGGGAGTTCCCAGCCTGGAGCCATCCGTCTGCTGGCTGGTGACACCGACACCATGGCCCCAGCAGAATAGCAAGCTTGTTCGCTCTTGTCTGGCTGTTAGTGGTGATGTATGAATAAGCAAAGAAGACAGCTTCATTTTCATAAGTTAACTTGTGCCTGGAGTAAGGAAGACGGGGAACAGTGCACTTAATCATAACCACAGGGCCGCACGGAAAACAATGACAAAGCCTTTTCTGTTAGTCACGGTGGTTTATTATAATAACTCCTAAGAAGACGAGGCAGTGCGGATGCAGAGCGAGGCAGCTTGCCAGCGGCCCGTGTTCTCCGCCCCCTCCGAGGAGTCCCCTGGGACTTTACCTCTTAATGGGACGGCCATGTGTGTTCGCATCATCCAGGTTAGAGCCTTAGACTTTGACCTCTGGAGACCAGATGCCACCGGGCTGAGGAGCCGGGACTGGAAGAGCCATAAAGGATGGCCTGCCTCATGCACTGTCTCTGCTGAGAAGGCTGTTACGAGATAGCACTGTTATCAGAAAAGCTTGTGGGGAAGCTTGGGGGTTTGGACGTCTGTGTGGACGTCTGTGGCGTAGCCCACAGTGCAGGTAAGGATGCAGTAGACAGCCCCGGGGAGACCCCAAGCCGGCATCACCCACCCTCCCCGACAGAATCAATTATTCCCTGCCCTCCATTCCTCCGACTTATCAAGTGTTTCTGTCACTGCAGGCACCGTGCTGCTTCATAATTGTTTATCTGCCTCCTCTTTTAGCTGCCTCTAGGGCAAGGACTATGTTGTATTTGTCTTTCATTCCATAGTTTTTGTGTGGTATCTGACACAGAGCAAACCCTCAGTTGATACTAAACTGAACCAACGTCTAGGCTGAGTAAGGACTGTGTCAGCAAAGGAAGGAGCGGGAGAGAGATGGCTGGAATTGCTGATGCCTGAATCCAGGTGGATGGGACAGAAGATGGGACCAGGGAATTCTGGGTGTAATGATAAGAGTAGATGTTTACTGGGGTGCCTGGGTGGCTCAGTCGGTTAAGCGTCCAACTTTGGCTAACATCATGATCTTGCGGTTCGTGGGTTCAAGCCCTGCATCGGGCTCTGTCTGACAGCTCAGAGCCTGGAGCCTGCTTCAGATTCTGTGTCTCCCTCTCTCTCTGCCCCTCCCCTGCTCATGCTGTCTCTCTATCTCTCAGAAATAAATTAAAAAAAAACAAACAACACTTAAAAAACAAGAGCAGATGTTTACTGAACATTTGACTGTTTTTCCAGGCATTAGTGTTAACATTTGAATAAGCAGAGAACACAAAATAGTGCCTCGAGAAAAATAAATCATTCTAAGGTATGTCCTATGTATTCACTTTATAATTGAGTGAAGAAGTGGGCACCGAGAGGTTAAGTAACTTGTTCAAGGTCACACAGCTAATAAGTGGAAGAGCCAGGATTTGAACCTGGGCAGTCTGGCTCTGATGTTCATTTCCTTCATTACTTCACTGTCCTCAGGAAGCCTACGACTGCAGGCTGCCACTGAGTTCTGCTGGTTTGTGGGCTGGATTTAGATGTCTTAGAGTGTATTGTGTGCTAGGGACCCGACCAGTGAACTTCACCTTTGACTGAAGCAGGGACAGTGTTTCCAGACCTGGATCACTAATTCTCAAACTTTAATATCCTTTCCAATTACCTGTTTTTTTTTGTTTGTTTGTTTTGTTTTGTTTTTTTTTAATGCAGATGACTGGCCCCAGTGGCCGGAATTCTTTGTTAGAAGTGTTAAGGCATGAGAGAATTAATAGATAATATGAACCCCGCATCCCCAATACTGAACCAATTTAAAGGTAAAAGAATGAGAGCAAAATGTCATCTTTTTAGTGCAGGTTAAATCAGAGGACTTCCTGTGGATGTTAATCATATCAAAGCTCTGAGTTAGAATTGCCCACCCTGTCCCCATGGTGTGGGTTGGTGTGGGGCAACCGTGGCCTCGTGGAGAGGAGCCTGCCCCAGGAAAGGACAGGGTTCAAGGGGGCCCTCTCTAAGAGAAGGGATGGAGGAGGGGTTAAGCAATGTAGACTTGTTTCTCTGAAGCTCACCAGCCAGGTAAGTCCTCCTGTGTACACAGAGGAGAGAAAGGGTTGGGGCTAGCAGCTGGAAATTCCTTCTAGAAACCGGAGAGGTAGGGGGAAGCAGCCTTTGGTCATAATTAACATCTAGGCTGATGCCCAGGAACCTGCAGTTAATAACCTGAGAAGCACTCAGTTCTCAGACCACAATTGGATAAAGTCCTAGAAGGACCTGTTGGGCTAGATGGACCTCCAAAGAAAACTTCATGGGTGGGCTTGCTGTCTTTCAGAAGCTTCCAAGTGAGCTTGGATGATGATCTGTAAAAATAGATATGACTTACAGGGTGCTTAATAGGTTCCAGCCCCCATGCTTAACCATTAACACACGTGACCTCATTCAAACATGTGAAGACACAGCAGTCCTAATGCTTAGAGACTGAGGCCAAGAGAGGTTAAGTAATTTTCTCAAGGATACACAGCTGGAAAGGGGCAGGGCCAAGAATTAGGATCAGGCAGTGGGACCTGAGGTTTCCACTCTTTACCTCTGACTACCCCCACTGCATAGTTCCCTGGGGATGGACCACAGACCTCTGCAGGGTGAGATGCACCAAATAGTTCAGGGTATTCACAAGCCCATTACAAAACCCAGCTACCCTTTAAAAAAAATTTTTTTTTCCTGTTTATTTGTTTTTGAGAGAAAGACAGAGTGTGAGCAGAGGAGGGGCAGAGAGAGAGGGAGACACAGAATCCAAAGCAGGTTCCAGGTCCTGAACTGACAGCACAGAGGTCCATGCAGGGCTTGAACCCACAAACTATGAGGTCATGAGCTGAGCTGACATCAGATGCTTAACTGACTGAGCCACCCAGGCACCCTGTTGTTTTATTGGGGGGGTGGGGCGGAGAGAGAGTGTGTGTGCCAGGGGAGGGGCAGAGAGAGGAGACACAGAATCTGAAGCAGGCTCCAGACTGTGAGCAGAGCCCAATGTGGTGCTAGAACTCACAGACCACAAGATCATGAGCTGAAATCAGATGCTTAACTGACTGAGCCGCCCAGGTGCCCCATCCCAGCTACCCTTTTAATTCTCTGACAGAGCGGCTAATGAATCCATCTGGAAAAGCAAAATGAAGTCTTAGTAGCTATTTGTTATTTTGCATTTTGTCAACCAATGGATATTAAAATTACAGCCATCGTGTTGCTAGTTAAGGATTTTATTTTGTTTTTTGACCTTAAAGAGGGCTGGCCTGTGTAAAGGAGTTGTATGCAACCATCATGAGAAATGCAACCCAGGTGCAAACTGAGAGGGGAGTTTGGATAACATTAACTTGGGTTAATCATGCATGTCACTCCTCTGGAGATTAAAACCTTGGGTTCAAGCCTTCTGTAGAGTAACCAACATAAACATGCTTTCAGGTGGTGCCGCCTCACCTTTGCAGTTTTCCATGCAGGTGAGGAAGATGGCCAGGTTTGCCAGAGAATGTGTCGGTGAGTGGGGGGAGGGCAAAATGCCCTACAGCCCCAGAAATGTGAGGATACTAATACACTAACATGGCGGGTCTCCCAGTCGGGAGAGGTTTAGCCACCACCAGACGTCATTTATTTAGTAGACATTTATTAGCACCCATTAGTGTGTTGGAGACTACCCTCGGACTAATGGAGAGGTGGATGTTTACAAATGAGGTGTGGGTGCACCTGTGTATCACCCACTCTGTCCTTCAGAGGGCATAAGTCAGCTAATGCAAAAAATGCCAGAAGGAAGTGCTGGATAGAACTGTCTGTCATCTCATGGGAGTGAAGGTAAAGTGACCATTCAGACTCAAGGATGTTCATAGGTGGCTTCACGCTAGAGATGGACTGGAAGGGATGATGGGCAGGGATTGCCCGGGGGTCAGAGCAGTTCCCATCAAGCAAGGGCCACATGGGCAGGAGCCAGAGGTGAGAACGTAAGCAATAAAACTGTATATTTTCATTTGGCAGGAATGAAGGGTGGTTAAATAGAGAAAGCTTATGGGGCGCCTGGGTGGCTCAGTTGGTTGAGTGACCGACTCTTGATTCAGCTCGGATCACGATCTCAGTGTTCATGAGATGGAGCCCCGCGTCAAGCTCTGCACCAATAGCACAGATTCTCTGCCCCTCCCCACTCACTCGCAAGCGTGTGTACTCTTTCTCTCTGAAAATAAATAAATAAACTTAAAGACAAAAAATAGAGAAACCTTCTGAAGAAGTAAACTGAGGCAGAACATGGAATGCCAGAGTCTACAATTTGGACTTTTAAGGTGCTGAAGATGACCTTATCTGAAATTCAGGTGGCTACCCTAAATTCAGTGAATGATCATTTCCGAGCATGTGACACCCTTCATTATATACAACCTGGGGTCATTAGTAATTATGAACCAGGGCTCTGTAGCCCCCCTGCGCCCGACCTTCGTGCAAGGTTATCACGTGGGCTCTGTAAGCAGGTCACAGCATCGGGACATGGCACACAGCTTTCTCTGCTGAGGACAACCTGCCTTTCAGATCTCATTGTTTTGCACGAACATCCCAAGCTCATTGCATGTGGAATTGATTGGCTCTTGCACTTCTTGAATTGTTGATGTGTTTTTCTGAGGGATTCTACAAGTTTTGGATGTGATCATATACAATGACAAAGTGGGTGGTAGTATTTTTTTCCCATGCCTCTAATTTATGTATTTGTGCCGGGGTGATGATTTAGATAGGAGCTCGATAAATTGATCAAATAAATTACACCGAGCCCACACACCATCATTTCAGGGAGCTGCCATCACACCAGGGAGGTTCTATATCACAAAGCATGCTGTTCCGGGAGAAATGTCGTGTTTTTCTTAACACACTGCTAGGCTTTCATTTGGTCAGAAAGGTCTTTATTTCTCAGATCGGCCAATAATATAAAGATTTTTAGCCCCAGAAGGCATCGCTTAGCTCTGGAAGACCATGATTATTAGTCATATGACCTTAGCAAGCTATTTAAAATGTCCAAGCCTCAATTTCTTTCTCTGTAACATGGATTTTTCACTCCTCCCACAATTACTTGTTGTAATGGCACGCGAGATGGCATTGAGCCGGTGGAAGAAGTGTGTGTGTCACACAAGTACCAAGTCACGTGCTGGCTCCACCACTATTGTTCACATCATGGTCCCGGTGAACTTTGGTTTCTTGGTCTGTAAATAGTTGATAGTTAAGTCCAAGGGAGTACCTTCTGCAAGTGGATGATAGGCTTGTCTTGTGGAAGGTGGATGGGTCTGATGCCCTGCTTGCCCTCCGTAGAAGGCCTGGACTGCCAGGAACAGTAAGTTCTAAGAAATCGAGAGGAGTGACTGACTGCTCTAAGATGCTGTGAAACTAGTCTGACCAAGAGTCCTGGCCCTCCCGTGCTGCTGACTCCTGTACACCAGATGCAGGCCAACGTCAGAGCTGAGCGCTGGGGACAGAGAAGCAATAGCTCCTCTAGGAAACACTCCTGCATTGACATGACACGATGGCTTGTTGACTCATGATGAAATGGATGTGAGGATGAAAACACTGTGGGGAGGTGGCCAAAAGAGGGCTCTTCTCTGTGGGCTACTATCTCCTTCACCAAGGGGCATTTCTTCCCTCTGATGGGAGCAAATGATCTTAGCTGATGCCAGAAAGCCAGGGAACTAACGTACAGTGGGAAATAGAGCTGGAACACATGAGGTGTGTCGGTAAATAAACATGTGTTGCATGAGTTAGGGGATGGATGGATGGATGGTTGGCTGGCTGGCTGGCTGGCTGGTTGGTTGGGATTCATTATCACAGAGTAACTGGGTGACATTGGGCAAGCTAATTATCCACCCCTTCATTTCTTCTCTATAAAATGGGGATAATTTAACCCCTTGGTGGGGCAAGGGGTACCTGGGTGGCACAGTCGTTTAAGCATCTGACTCTTGATTTTGGCTCAGGTCATGATCTCATGGTTTGTGAGATCAAGGCCCAAGTTGGGATCTGTGCTGACAGTTCCAATCCTGCTTGGGATTCTCTCTCTCCCTCTCTCTCTCCCCCTCCCCCATGCATGCATTCTCTCTCTCTCTCTCTCAAAATAACTGAATAAACTTTGAAAAAAATGGCAGGGCTGCCAAAGTGTGAAATTAAATACGCTAATACAAGTTAAGCATTTAGATCAAGGCCTGACACTTAATAAAAACTAAAATAAGATTTATCATATCACTATGTCTCCTATTCAGTACTTACTCACTGTTCCATGTGGCTTGGCTTCTTTTAATACCTTTACTTTCTCTGTACTTTACAGGTCAGCAGGTCCTGGGCTTGGTAGAGAACCAGAGTGACTGGTACCTTGGAAACCTGTGGAAAAATCACCGTCCGTGGCCTGCCCTTGGAAGGGGCTACAACACAGGTAAATTGTGAGGGTGGTGCGAGGTGGGGGTTTCAGAAGGTGACGTGAGGGCTCAGTGTTCTTTCCTCTGAGGAGGAGGCCAGCAAAGGCCAGGAGGAGACCACTTGGTTGCCTGAATTCTGCAGTGGACGGTGTATACACATTGACCTTCCAGTCTTAGAGCCACAGCTGTAGTCAGCGTAGCGTCAGACCCTGGCTGTCAGTGGCAATCTCAGCAAAAAGCCTCTCTCCTGACTAACCTTCAAATCTAGATCCCATTGGGCTTTTTTAGCAGTATGACCTCTAGGTTCCTTCGCTCCACTGATACAAAGACTGTTCCACGGTGACAAAGAACCCCGACATTTCAGCTGCTTAACACGGCAAACATTTACATTCCTCACATTCCATGTCCCTGTTAGGCCTGCTGGATCTTGCTCACCATAGGCATTCGGGACTCATCTGGATTCATACTTCCTTGTATAGAGGGGAAAGTAGGGGGGTCTTATTGATTCTGAAAGTTTCTGGTCAGAAGTGACATCATTTCTGCTAATATTTCATTGGCTAATGATATCTTCATTCATTCATTCATTCTGTGTTCAACAACTGTGGATGGAGTGCCTAGTCTATACTAGACCCTGTGCCAGGTAGGCCAGATGCCTCCCATGACCTCACAGAGCTTATCAATAAGGAATTAAAGCAACGTCCCTCTCCTTAAGCTCAGGACTGCCAATGCCTGTTGTTGCTGTGCTTCCAGATCCTTCTGCCCTTTCCCCTTTATCCTCTATTGCTACTGCTTTGGAACTCCGTTCTTAAAGGATGTAGATGTGTGATCTGGGTCAGGATCAAAACTTGGAGCTCAGAGAGCAGTAGGATCAGGCCCAGAAGGACTGGGACCCGGCATCTGAGACCAACTGGACTGGGTGGGACAGGTGTCAGGGGATGGCACCACCTAAAAGGTCCCAGAGGCCAAAAGTCAACTCTGAGAGCTGAGGATCAGGTGCAAATACAGGGGCCCCAGAGGCCAAGGAAAAATGGCTGACAGTCAAACTTCCAGAGGTGAGAGTTCAGACATAGGGTCAAAGCTGGAGGATGACAAGAAACGAAAGTGTCAGGGGCGCCTGGGTGGTTGAGCCTCTGACTCAGGCTCAGGTCATAACCTCACAGTTTGTAGGTTTGAGCCCTGCATCCGGCTCTGCCAAGAGCTCAGAGCCTGGAGCCTGCTTGGGATTCTGTCTCTCACTCTTTCTGCCTCTCCTCTGCTCATGCTCTCTCTCTCTCTCTATCAAAAATAAATAATAAAAACAAAATTAAAAAAAGTGTCAGAGTCAGTGTGTAGTGGTGCCAGTTAGGGAGTCCTGTGAAGGCCATCCTTTGAGATGGGAGCCTTCCTTTGCTGACATTTGCCAGAACATCCAGGCAGGCCTCACTCTATGGAATTCACACCTCCTGGAGGCTCCCCTGCTGTGCTGGGCATTAACCCTTGAGTCCCTGGATGGTGAGGATGTCTGAGGAATCTCTGAGAGGGGCCAGGCTCAGGCTCGGAGAGGGAGGCAGAGAGAAGCAGCTCTCCCTCAGCTGGTGTAAAAGGATTTTCATAATGACTATGGCAGCGTGTCTGGGTACCAGCTGAGTATGTACTGGGTGCTTTCTAGATGTTACTCTTATTCAATCCTTACACTAACCCCACCAGGCAGGCGCTATTCTTATCTCTATTTTATTCTGGGGAAACTCACACTGAGAGAGGTTGAGGCTCTAGTCTGAGCAGTAAGGGGGCTTCCTTGTTAACTACTAATCTTCCTAGCTTGAACTTCACTGGCTTCAAGATCAAGAATACCATACATTGTAGGATTCTAGACTCTTGTCTTTGAAGCATCTGGAGAGAAGCCTAGGATTTTGCCCTCAGGATGTTTCTGGAGCAATAGGATCTTCTCTGAAACCTACCACTGTTTCTTCTCCAAGCAAACATTCCCAGGAGGCTTTCTCAGTGCCTCTGAGGCTAGACCCTTTAGGAACCCACTGTGAGGCCAATCATATGCCTTCCCCCCACCCTGCCCCGTCCTTTCCTTTGGTAAGTGAATTATCATCTGATGTTGATCTTTTGTAAAAGCCTGAATTCTAATACGTTCACTCCAGGCTCTCGCAAAGCCCGAGACATCCGTGTCTGTTGGGTGGGAGAAGGGAAATTTCAGGTAAACCCTGGTGTCTGTCTTCCACAACACAGAATAATAGACAGTGTCACACAGAGATATACCGCAGTGGCCTTGAGGACATGGCGTCAGGGTCATGGTTATCCGCGTCAAAAAAAAAAAAAAAAAAAAACCCCACAGGCCATCAATCTGGGTTTGCGGGGAGGAGAAAAATGTGGCACACTGGGGAATTTATTACGACAAAAATGACATGTCCCATCCCGCCTCTCCCAGTTTGCCTCAGTGTGAGGTCAGGAGACATACAAGTCTGAAAACCACCGTCAGTTCCTACTTGATATGCCAAGGCAGTGAGTTACTTCCCCGCTTGCTGCTGCTTAAAGGGCAGAGCAGATGAGGAAAGCCCTGTTAGAAGTGATGTGTCCATTTAAATAAGCCAGTGACACCAAGTGATCATTATAAAAGGATTTATGCGACATCAGAATGCATTGGCTTTCATGATGGGGATTTGTTATTTTAAGATGAGGAATTGTACCACACATCAGTGGATGAGTCATCCTGCACTTAGATTCTCATGGAAGTTGAGGATTCTGCTGGGAGGGAGCCCTCTGCCCTAAATCCTAACGCAAAGCAGGCCTCCAGAAGGGGTATCTCCCGCAAAGCCCCTCACTGAGCCTTCCACTTGGCCTTGGCAGACTCTGGCAGATCCACGCTGGAATTGCGATTCAGCCACTACGTGTACGTGTAGGCTTGGCCAACTTGGTTCACCTCCCTGAAACTTAGTTCTTTCCTCTGTAAGATAGAATAATAGTACCTAGCATGGGGGCATTAACAGGGTACCTAGTTCAACAAGCCTAGCCTGGTGTCTGACATAAAATAAGTGCTCAGTAAATCTTAGTTTGTGTCCTCTTTGCCACTTATCCTCTGGGGGAATGGAATCCATTCTCTGCTTTTAAACTGGTGGTTATGTGATGTTTGTTAAGGTTTTCAAAGTCCTCTCAGGTCAGGAAAAAAACCTGAGATTTTCACTCTTCCCTAAATACAGTGCAGCCACTTTCTCCTGTTTCTCTACTATCTGGAAAAAGATACCTTTTCATGTCATTTTTATTTTTTTTTATTTTTTAATTTTTTTAATGTTTTATTTATTTCTAGGAGAGGGAGAGAGACAGCGTGAGCAGGGGAGGGTCAGAGAGAGAGGGAGCCACAGACTGAAACAGGCTCCAGGCTCTGAGCTGGCAGTTAGCACAGAGCCCGACGTGGGGCTCGAACCCACGAACCGCGAGATCATGACCTAAGCGAAAGTCGGACGCTTAACCGACTAAGCCACCCAGGCGCCCCTCATGTCATTTTTAAAAAAGATTATTTTACTTTGTGGACCAGCTTCCTAACTATGATTTACTTTAAATATCCCCAGAAAAACAAGCATAGGATGATTGAGTTGAAAAATCTGTCTTTCAGAGATAACTTTATTGCTTTCCAACTTTGTTCCTTTTGGAAAGCTGCTCAAGCTCTCTGAGCCTTGGGTTTGTTTCTGTGAATGGAAAACAAATGAATGATAAGCCCACCCGGAGCCCATGGTGAGGCTCTGTTGTGGTAGAGTAGCTACAGGGGCCTGGTGAACCAAAATGCATTAGGAAGTTGGTTGTGGTTTTTATTTCTCCTCCTGACCACAGCCTAGCTGAGTAACTGTTTTCCAGTAATTTAGATTTGGCCCCATTTATCAAGTTCAGCTGCATTCACTAGGCATCAGGCCAGACACTCTACTATGTACTATCTTCATTAATTCCTAGAATTGTCCTGTGCAGGAGACATTCCCCTGAAAACAGCAGCCAGCTTCCTCCTTCCTCTTGTTTCTCCTTCCCAGTCGGTTAGCACAAAGCCCACAGGGCCTAAAAGATTAGAGATCTGTTCGCCATCTCCCATACCATCCCCTCCCTTCTTACCAGAGCTGTTTACAACTTAATTCCGTCTTCACAGCTGTGGACAGACCGGCAGACCAGGCCAACCCCAGCACAGTGTGCCCTCGCCATGAGCACTCAGGTGGAATTAAAAGGCACCTCTCACATCCTTGCACAGAGATGGGTTCATTCCCGACCACTCTGTCCATTCATCATCTAGGTGCGGGAAGCTGTCATTCACCCAGCATTCAGCTGTCTGCAGGACTTTTTTTTTTTTTTCTTAAACAAGATTATGACTGGCTCATTGAGATTCAGCCCACTTCAGTTCCTACACTGACGACGAATATCTTAAAAACAAACACCAGCGAAGAAGAGAAGGAGAAGGGAAGCTACAAGTAGCAGGTGACTGGAGAATGGGGTGAGGGGAGGCCGGCCGGTAGAAAGGAGATGCTTTACAGAGAGCTTTGTTTCCGGAGGATCCCAAAGGTTACTCCAGGACAAGGTGCTTCCTCCCCAAGACGAAGGACATAACGTTAACCAGAGCAGAGGATGTGCTTTAAGAAACAACTTAAAATATACCAATTCCTTTCAGTCTCCAAAGTAGGCCAGAGACAGGCAGATGGAGACCTGGCTCTCCAGCGAGGGAGGAGGAATTTCTCTAGGAATCCTTATCCACAGGACAATCAAATGGGGACACACAAGGACAGACTCACCTCTGAGTTTAGAGCACAGTGAAGAAGTACAAGTGGAAGGTGAGGCATGGCAAAGCCAGTTGCCATGGTGACTCCAGGGCAGGGATTCAAAAGGAGCTAACCTTTGATCACTTGCTGAAGAACTGCTAAACAGTTAGCTTTCATGGGCCACCCAGAAGTGTGGGGTGTGGGCTGGCCCTTTGCTCTGCCCTTGACCTCCAGTCTTCTGCAGCCCTAGCCAAGTCCCTTCATTTCTCAGAGCCCTCCTGTCTCTCAGCTCAAGAACTAAGAACTGTTTATGCTCTGAAGGAGTGTCGTCATTGGATGATTTCTCTCTGTAATAATTGCATTCAGAGAAACTAGCTTTAACTGTCGTTCATTCAGCACATGTTACTGAATGCCTATATTCAGGGTGGGAAAAGATTTGTAAAAAAAGAAAAAAGAATGAGTGCTACTGAGAACTTTCCTGTAAGAAGATTGTAGTTTAGTGGAGAGAAGTTTGCATATCCACAAATAGACTTGGTGTGACTTGAGGCCCTAGAATGATTGAGATTCAGAGTTGAATGCCAACCTCTCAGTAAACCTCAACCAGCATTTTCTAGACTAATTCCAGAAGGCATTGCAGGAGATGTTGGTACGTGTTTAGAAACTGTGGACAGACAAGGTTGAGAACTTTGTATTCTGGATCCTTCCCTTAGAGACCCCCGTTGTGTGCTCGTGTATTGGAGGTCCTAGAAAGTCCAAAAGTAAGGGAGGCTGTTCAGCCCAGTGGCCCTTTCTACTCTTAACTTGATCCTAGAGCTATGGAAAGAAGTTTGGGAAAAAAACTACTTCTACACCAATTCTAGGGACAGGGATTATCACTTTTTGAGCTCTGTATCCCAAGCTCGTGGCACAGAAGAGCTTAAATAGAGTAGAATAAGCCTGCAGAAAGATGCTTGCCATTCAAAGAATGGTTCATTCAGTAGAGATGTCTCCTCTGTTTTGTACTGTATTTTCTCACTCATTTCTGTATGTACGTAAGGATGTAGACATGCTCGCACTGCACCTTCTTAGTCAGCACCCTCGGTGCCACATGTCTGAAGCCAGTTGCCAGCCCTCCAAAACTTCCTTCCCGTGTGAAGCAATTCTGTATGAGATGGCTTCCAGACCTTCTACCATCCTGTTGGGTTGGCCATTTGAAAGAATTTTTTTAAATGTTTATTAATTATTGAGAGACAGAGAGACAGAGAGACAGAGCATGAGAGGGGGTGTAGAGAGAGGGAGACACAGAATCCAAAGCAGGCTCCAGGCTCCAAGCTGTCAGCACAGAGCCCAACATGGGGCTCGAACTCATGAACTGTGAGATCATGACCTGAGCTAAAGTGGGACACTTAACCGACTGAGCCACCCAGGCTTCCCTGGGTTGGCTTTGTAGGTAGCTCCAACTTCTCTTTGCGGAGGCGACACACTGACCTGAGTGATATGCTCTGGATGTTATCAAACTGTCAGAGGTTCATGCCTTCACCTGGATATTTACGTCCGCTCTTCTGAATCATTTAGAATGTCTGCTTAAAATGTCAGCTTTCAGGCTCTAACCCACATAATGTGAATTTGAATCTCTGGAGGCGAGGCCACATAACTGTACTTCGAAACATGCTCCCTACGTGATTCGGATGCATGCTAAAGTTTGAGAGGCAGCCTCCTGGTACAGACTTTTATTGCCATTTGCACATCAAGCTCAAATTGAACTTGAGTTCAACTGAGAAGCTCCATGAGTGACTGCTCAGCCAAAGGTTCCCCATTCTGTACTTCTGTACTAGATTTATTGACCCTAAAGCACAGACTTCATATTTATCTCTGGTGGAGTTTTATCTGATTTAGACCCATCTTTGTCTCATTTTCTTTGACTTCATTTTAGTCCTCCCCTTAGGGTCATCCACAAAAATAATGAAAATGCCTTCTGTTCATTCAGCCAGTGGCCTTGCCTCATCTTTGTAACAAATGTTTCAAATGCCTTTTTTACAATCCTCGAATAAAATTCAAAGGTTTACAATATTACACTGTCGACAAATACAATTTCCAAAAAAAAAAAAAATCAATATAGTGCCCTGGCTATGTAATTTACAGGAGAAATAAAAGGAAATTAATTTACTATAAAATAATACTGACTTCACGTGTAATTGCTCAGGCATAGCTCCAGTGGAATCAGGATATGATGGTGCGGTCAGGTGCTTCTGTGCTGTGTTCAGGGTAGAACCATCTTCAGTGCGATGCCATCAGTGCAGAACAGCACCGATGGGTCACTAACAGCCCACATTCGACCCATGGTGTTTGTGATCTGTGAGGTGTTTTCCTAAAGTAGTAAGCATCTCTTGGCAAATTACCAGATAGCAAGAAGCATCCTCTTCCCTTGATCTGTATTCCAAATTCACTGTCTATTATTAAAACCGTGCAAAAACAGCACTCCGTTCTGTTTCTGTAAGGAGTGTGCGTTTCAGGCTCAGATAGAACGACTGTGTACAACTGTAACACAAATGTCCAGGGGGACCCATGGGACGCAGGAATATTCTTCATTGTGGTAGCCTTTTCTGGGAAGAGGAGGCATTGGCCCTGTGGGGAGCAATAAGTTCAAGGCGCTGCAGATGTTCAACGGACGGACCCAAGTACAAAGCCGTGACCTGTTCGGGATCTCCCTCAAGGCTAACATCGATGAATAAGAGAATATGCTCCCCACTCACAGGGAACATTGACTCAGCTAGAAGTCTGTGTGTCAGTACTACCACTAGCTACTTCTCTCCACTTATGCTCTTCTGAAGTTCAGTGAAGTGACCCATAGCCTGTCCACTTCATTTCCTGAACCAGAATCTCCTTTGGCCTTAGTTCTTCTTCTTTTTTTTAAAAAAAATATTTATTTTGAGAGAGAGAGAGAATGCACAAGCAGGGGAGGGGCAGAGAGACAGTGAGAGAGAATCCCAAGCAGGTTGCATGCTGTCAGCACAGACCCCAGCATGGGGCTCAGTCTCATGAACCAGGAGATCATGACCTGAGCCAAAATCAAGAGTTGGTCACTCAACTGACTGAGCCACTCAGGTACCCCTCAGTTTCCTTTTAAAAGACAGTATTACTTGTCTTCTGGAAATGAACAGTTGTGGGCTCAAGTCCCAACTCTGTCTCGTTCTAGCTCCACGATATCTGGGCATCTAACCGTCTTTATCTACCAGGACTTGAAGAGTTCCCACCTCACAGGGCTGCTTTGAGGACAAAATTAGATAATATTTATAAAGCGCTTGGGATGATCTCTGGGTCAATAATGTCAGATATTAGTACTTTTTTGTTATATTTGAGGTTCCCCGAGGTGTCCTGATGGCTCACTCAGTTAACCACCTGACTCTTGATTTTGGCTTAGGTCATGTCTCACGGTTCCATGAGATTGAGCCTCTGTGCTGTCAGCACAGAGCCTGATTGGAGTTCTCGGTCTCCTTCCCTCTCTGCCCCTCCCCCACTCATGTTGGCTTACTCTCTGAATGAATGAATGAATGAATGAATGAATGAATGAATAAAGTTTTGAGGTTCCCAAAGAGGGAAGACCATCATGGCTCTTGAACATGGTTTGATAGTAACTCTATACTTAGTCCATTGAAGAGGTCTGGGCCCGAGCACTCCCTCCTCAGCACCCGCTGTCCAAGTGTTCAGTCACTTGCTGGACACATAATCCTCACGCACCCAGCATGTGTGACTTTCCAGGCACCTTTCTAGGCCCAGGGGATGCTACAGATGGAGACAAAAAGGACCTGTGTTTGTGGGAGGGCCCTTCTTGTAGGAGAGAAGCAATCCCCCTCTTGTATCCTGCAATGCCGCTGCATCAGGCACCCCTGAACTCACTCAACTACAACCATTCTGCCTTCCCTGCTGTCCCTCGAACACACCTGTGTAAACCTGGGGGCCTCTCCAGCTCCAGAGAGTGGCTTCACTCCACTGCCTTTCCCTGCCTTACTCTCCTGCGTCGTGGTAATTGCCGTCTGACCTACGATAATTTCCCTCATTTTCTTTTTTAATTTTCTGTCTCTTTCCATGAGGATTTAAGTTCCTCAAGGGTAGTAATTTCTGTCTATTAATTTCCCTGCTTTATCTCCTGTCCCTAGAATCATGCCTGGCATATATTAGGCATTGAGTAAGTATTTGTTGTTGAATGAAATTAATAACTTTGGAAGATGGTAAGTGTTTTGGAGACAGTAACGCAGAACAGCAGTCATGAACGGGAGTTGGAGGGGGAAATCTGGCTCCCGGGCGACATTGGCAGTGTTCAGAGATGTATTTGGTTGTCACAGCAAGGGAGATACTTCTGACATTTAGTGGGTAGAGGACAGGGGTGCAGCCAACCCAACAGTGGATGGAAAGTCCCCTATAAAAGAATGTCCAGCATAAAATGTTTACACTTTTGAGCTTGAGAAACCCTGACATAATATGATGTGCTGGGAAGCACAGGAGGGAATTAGATTCTTCTAGAAAGAGCCATTTCTTTAGGGAAGGGCTCTCTGAGAAGATGGCATTTGAGCAGCAGACCTGAAAGAAAGGAAGTTGGCAGCTATTCTGGGTTCTAGAACAGCATTCTAGAGAGAATGACAAACTCAGCAGAGGCCCCAAGCAGGAGTGGACCTGGATGTGTATGTTCCTCTCACGGTCGGGCCCCACACTCCCTGGACATGGGTGTCAAGCAGACCTTCACTAAGCTATAGGATGAACCCATCTCTGGGCCATTCCTTACCTATAGGGTCTGAGCCCTCCTGTAAAATCTAGTGATGCTCAAAGCAGAGTCTCCAAGTATGTAGATTCAGAATGTCTTCAGATTCTCCCCTCCAGGCCCTGGGAGCTCTGACTCACATAACGCACGTTGGAGCCATGCAACTGGTTCTGTTCTCCTGCTTTGGTCTAGGGTTTATAAAGATCACCACCAGCCCAGAGATCTGTGGCAAAGTGTAGCATCTTTGAAAGGGGGTCGGCCTGGGCTGGTCATGGCTACCGGTCAAGGGACATAGCCCCTCATCTTCCCTGCATGCTCCTGTTCAGCCACACTGGCCTCCTGAGTGTCACCCAAATGCACTCTCACCCCTGAGTCTGAGCCCTCTGCCTGGACTGCTCTTTCTATTCCTACCTTCAGTGCTCAGCTCAGAGGTCCTTTCCTCACCGTGGGCTTTCCTGGCCAGCTTCTCCCAAGGGACACTCCCCGTCCCTCACCCTGTTTTCTTTTGCTTCGTTGCACTTTTCATCAATGCTACAAGAGACACATTTTTTATTATTCAGATGCTGCCTGGTATAGGCAGAGGGGCCCCCAAAAGATGCCCATGCCCTAATCTTTGGAAACTGTAATTCTGTTACCTTATGTGGCAAAAGAGATTTTGCAGTTGTAATTACAGACCTTACAATAGGGAGATTATCCTGGATTATCCAATGGGCCTAAGAATCTAATCACAGGAGTCTTTGAGAGCAGAGAGCTGCGTCCACCCGACAGCAGGACAGATGTTACAGAAGGGAAGCAGAGAGCTTGGATGTGCGGGGAGGGGCCCTCATGCCATTGCCATGGACAGTGTGTGACCAGGAGAGCAGGCAGTCTTCAGGAGCTAACGCATGCAAGGAAGAGCGGAGCTTAGTTCTACAACCACAGGGAAATGAATTCTGCAAACAACCTGATGAGCTTGCAAGTAAATCCCCCCACTAGAACCTCTGGTTAAGATCCTAGGCTGGCCTGCACCTTGATTTTGCCCTTGTGAGACTAAACAGAGAACCCAGCCCAGCCCCTGGGCTTCTGACCTATACAGATACAAGATAATCAATGTGCGGGTTTTAAGCTGTTAAAGTAATTTGTGGCAGCAGCAACAGGAGACTCGTCTCCCCGTCTTGCCCCGCAAGAATGTAAGCTCCTCGAGGGGCGAGGATCTTGTTTGGTTCACTCCTGTGTCTCCATCCAGAACAGGGAAAGTTCTCAAATATTTGTTGAATGAACAAATGCATTCCAGCTTCTATCAGTCCTGCCTTTCTGGACATGGAAGACAACTGGGAAAGTTGCTGGTGGGAAACTGTCCATGTGCCGGTATCTTACAGGATGTGCCCGTTTGATAGGCAGGCACTCAGCAGGTGGCAGGTACCTGGCATCAGGTCCGCACTCAGAGCAGAAATTCAAGTGACGTGTGGTCTCTGCTTGCACCACCATTTCCCCTCCCCCACGTGGTCACGTGGTCAAGTTAGATTTAAGGTAGGAGGTTAAGGACAAATACAGTGTAGGTGGGTGCTGTGATGGAGGGGTGTGCCCATAGTCGCTGCTTGAGTGCATTGAGAAAAGTGCCAGCTAGGAAGTCTGGAGGTGGGGATGGGGGTGAGGGTGGACATTCCAGGCCAACAGAGCAGCAAGCCGCCCCACCCCCCACCCAGGCCCAGCCACTTGCCCCCTGCTCAGGCTAGGGAACATGGAAACTCTTGGCACAGAGAACAGCACATGATTTAGGCTTTTAGTTTAGTCCAAGGTGTGACTTGTAGAATATTTGCCCAGCATATGGGGAGTGGTGAAGAGTGCAAGTTCTGGCTCCATCAGTGGCTTTACAGTGACCACACAATGGTCACTTAGGTACATCCCTTCGTCTTCTTGGTTTTTTTGCCTTTCTTGTAAAATGTGAGTGTCGGTACAGACTCAGAGGATTGCTAGAAAGCTTACGTGAATGGAAAATGCCTGGCAAACAGCAAGCACTCAATAAATGGTAGCTAAGACTCCTGGCATAGCAGTACAGAGCACAGTGGTAGGCAGGGGGGCTGGGGGCTTAGGTAGGGCTGATGTCTGAATGCTCAAGAGCCCATCCAGCTTCACCCAACAGGCTGGGAGATTTTTAAACAAGGCACAATTTCACTCTTAGCCCTAGGGAGAAACTGCCCTCACCCAGCACCCTCTTCCCTTTTCATGGTCTCCATTTAAGTTTTGTCCTTGAGCCAGGTTCCCATCTGGGCCCTGGGGCTACAGCCTGGACAGACGCTTGCAGAAGCGCCCATCAGCAGGCCCTGGGCACTCTAACCCACCACGTTGCCTTCAGTGGCTCTGGGTTCTCTGTAGTACCTCTGCAAGGCAGCCAAGCAAGAGCCCCCCCACCCACTTGTCAGCCTTGGTGGGGGGGCCTCTAATTACCCTAAACTGCTGAAGTGTCTTCCTTTTTTTTTTTTTTTAAACTTTTTTTAATGTTTTATTTATTTCTAGCAGAGAGAGAGAGAGACAGCATTAGCAGGGGAGGGGCAGAGAGAGAGGGAGTCACAGACTCAGAAACAGGCTCCAGGCTCTGAGCTGGCAGTCAGCACAGAGCCCGACACGGGGCTTGAACCCACGAACCGCGAGATCATGACCTAAGTGAAAGTCAGACGCTTAACCGGCTAAGCCACCCAGGCACCCCTGAAGTGTCTTCCAAACTGCAGCACCCTGAACACATGGCAGGATTTGTCATCCCCACCCTCCTGAGCAAAAGCCACTGTTCTAGAAAGTTTCTCTGTCATTTGCTTCCTTCCTTCTCCTGGCACGGCCTCATGAGAGAGAATGTGTGTTTAATTTAAGGCTTCCAGAATCTGACCGTAAGTGCAAGAAGTCTGCTTCCCGACTTCTCTCATTCTGAGATCTTTTTGCCAGAGCTATTTTCCTTATAAATGATTCTTTCTGTTTCCTGGGTAGCCCTGACCAGGGTCTCATGGTTTTCTTCTCTCTTTGCTAAATAAATCATAAAGAGAAACCAAGAACAATAATAAAACTTGTCCACTGACCTGGGCCTCACCTGCGGTTATCCAGGTGAGCCAGAATGGCCTCATCTGTCACCTGGAGAACGGGGTGCTGCTGCTACTGAGTTTGCCCTTAAACTGCTGGACAGGCTGAACTTAAGGTAGTCAAGCTGCCTCTCCAAGCCTCAGTGTCCTCTCCTGCGAATTGAAAATAACAATGCTCTCTAAGCCCATTCAGGCTGCTTGTAACAGGATACCCAAGACTGGGTGGCTTATAACACGAATTTATTCGTCACAGTTCTATAGACAGGTAAGTCCAAAATCAAGGTGCCGGCAGATTTGGGGTCGGCTGAGGACCCTGCTTCCTGGTTCATGGATGGCCATCTTTTTGCTGTGCTCTCACATGGTGGCTAAGGCAAGGGAGCTCACTGTGGTCCCTCTTATAAGGCCACTAATCCCATTCATGAGGTCCCTGCTGTCTTGACCTGATCATCTCCCAAAGCCCCCCCACTCCCCACCCTTCCCTTCCTAATACCATCACAGTGGGGATTAGGCTTCAGCATAGGAATTTGGGAGGCACGCATTCAGTCTATCATAATTGCCTGCCCTGAAATGTCACCCTAGTGCAGAGAAGGTAAAAGCATAGAGATCTATGGAGCTGAATGAAGTTACCGTGTTTTCTTAACACGTGAGCACATGTCACCACTCCTGCCCCACTTTGTTAATTACATACTATCACTTGCTCCTATAGCCTGATCACACCTGTTGTATCTGCTTATCTTCAGCCATCCCTCATTCTGCAGCTGGAAACCGTCTCCCCAAGGCACGTGGCGGTCATCTTGATCACCAAGGCTTACTGTGCCTTGATGTTGGAGAGGGCTGTCAGGGGTCAGAAAGTCCCAAGTCATGCTACCTGCTCAGGGTATTTCAGGGCAGAAGCGGAGAACTTGCAAGGTGTATGTATAAAAATCCATATTCTGACACATAGCAGGCACTTAATAAACTAACTCTTTCTGCAGAACCTGGCACACAATGGGCCTTTCAGAAAGAGTAGTTCAGTTACTTTAAAATTACATTATAGACTCTGCCAGGTGCTGTGAGACCGCTAGATTACTGCCAAAGAATAAGATCACTGGTTGTTGGGTTTCTTTTTTTTTTTTTTTTTTTTTTAATTTTAAACTGCATGTAAAAAAATTTAGACAACAGTCCATATCGACATTTGTTGTAAAGGACAAATAGTATAGAAATGCAGTGATGTACTAAAGCCCTGGCTTGTGAGAGCCTGTGGTTAAATTTTCAGGAAATATGAGATCTGGTTGTTAAACACAACTACTATTTAAAATCAAATTCTACAGGGGCGCCTGGGTGGCTCCATCAGTTAAGCGTCCGACTTTGGCTCGGGTCATGATCTTGTGGTTCATGGGTTCGAGCCCCTAATCGGGTTCTGTGCTGACAGCTCAGAGCCTGGAGCCTGCTTCAGATTCTGTGTCTCCCTCCCTCTCTGCCCCTCTCCTACTCACACTGTCTCTCTCTCTTTAAAAAATAAACATTAAAAACAAATTTCTTAAAATCGAATAAGTGCTCAAAAGTTATTACTTCCTAATCATCTTACTATCATCTGTGTTCTTAAGCTTACTTATATCCGCTGTGTTTAGATGGTGGAAGTATTTAGATTGTGGTTTGCTGCTGCACATCTCTTCCCACCTCCACCAGTGACACTGTGTTAGTAGCTTGAAATCGGCCACAGTGAGAGTATTTACACCATGGAAATTGGCAAACACTACAAATCAGAGCTTTTCTTTCTGCAGATGCAGATGTGAAACATTTGCCTGCATACCAGTGAGATGTTTTTTTTTTTTTTTAATTTTTGAAGGTTTTTTTTTATTTTTTTATTTTTGAGAGACAGAGACAGAGTGTGAGCAGGGGAGGAGCAGAGAGAGAGGGAGACACAGAATCTGAAACAGGCTCTAGGTTCTGAGCTGTCAGCACAGAGCCCTGTGTGGGGTTCGAACTCACAAACTGTGAGATCATGACCTGAGCCCAAGTTGGACGCTTAACCAACTGAGCCACCCAGGCGCCCCCTACCAGTGAGATGTTTTAATACATGAAGTCCCCTCTCCCCATCACATGCCCCAAGGTTAACGCTCTTAGCATTTTGTAAGGTATTTGTCATTTGCCTCCTGCCTGTGTAAAATACTCTTTATGTATGCATCTCCTTTTTAATT
Organism: Hyaena hyaena; assembly: GCF_003009895.1. NCBI lineage: Eukaryota > Metazoa > Chordata > Mammalia > Carnivora > Hyaenidae > Hyaena > Hyaena hyaena. Next base: position 2,263,945 of record NW_024080678.1, read on the forward strand.
GTTATGTGCTTTGTTTACTTAAAAATAAGATGCTGGGATATCTTTCTACATTGGTACATAAAGTTGCATTTTCTTTTTAAGAACTGCATGGTTTTTCCATTTGATGAATGTGCCTTGGGACACCTGGGTGGCTCAGTCAGTTAACCATTTGATGAATGTGCCAGAATTTATCTCATTTCCTGATTAATTGGTATTTTAGTCACTAGGCTTTCCCCCATCCATTTACAAACAATACCACGCATAAATATCCCTTATATTTATTTGTTTGTTTATGTGTTTTTATACACAATGAATTTTAAGAAGTGGTACTACTATATCAGACATTATTGGGGCACCTGGGTGGCTCAGTTAAGCATCCAACTCTTGATTTCGGCTCAGGTCATGATCTCACAGTTCAAGAGATTGAGCCCCACATTGGGCTCTGTGCTGACAATGCAGAGCCTGCTTGGGATTCTCTCTCTCCCTCTTCCCCTCCACCCTTTTCTCTCTCTTTCTCTCACAAAAATAAACTTTAAAAAAAATCCTAAAAAGGGGGCAACTGGGTGGCTCAGTTGGTTAAGCGTTGAGGTTCGGTTCACATCATGATCTCACTACCTATCAGTTCGAGACCCATATCGGGCTCTATGCTGAGAGCTCAGAGCCTGGAGCCTCCTTAGGATTCTGTGTCTCCCTCTGTCTCTCACCGCCTCTCCCACTCCCACTCTGTCTCTCTGTCTCTCAAAAATAAACATTAAAAAAATTTTTTTAATCTTAAAAAAAACTACAGATATTTTAAATTTTTATAGATTAGAAAATGTTAAATGTGTGGAGGTCAGGTGAAAACAGGTAATATTTAAAAGTAAATTAAAAAATATCTAACGTAGTTGTGTGTTTTGTTTTCTGTGCTGGGAACACAGTCTGTATATGGCAGAAGAATCTGTATTTTGCAGAGTAGCTACTCAGTAGGAACTTGCTGTGGACTGAATGTGCCCCCTTCCCAAATTCATATGTTGAAGCCTTAACCCCTGATGTGACGATACTTGGATATGGGGCTTTTGAGAGAGAATTAGGTTTAGATAAAGTCAGGAGGATGGGGCCCTCACGACAGAGTTAGTGTTCTAATAAGAGACACCAGGAGCACCTGGGTGGCTCACTTGGTTAAGTGTCAGGCTCTTGATTTCAGCTCAGGTCATGATCTCACGGTGTGGTGAGATCAAGCCCCGAGTCAGGCTTGGCACTGGACATGGATTCCGCTTAAGATGATTAAGATCCTCTCTCTGTCTGCCCACGCTTTCTCTCTCAAAAAAAAAAAAAGAAAAAAGATACCAGAGACGCTCAGCTCTCGGGCTCTCCTCCTCCCCCGCTTCCATGAGAGGACACAATGAAGAAGTATTCCTCTCCAAGCGGGAGGAGAGCCCTCAACCAGGAAGCCAACTTGCCAGCAACCCTGCCCTGCCCTTGGATTTTCAGCCTCCAGAACTGGGAGAAAAGAAACAGTCTGTTGCTGAAGCACCCAGTCCGTGGTGTCCTGTTATACCAGCGTGAGGCACCGGGTACACCCATCCAGGCAGATGGTCTCTGACTAAGAGGTCCAGCCAGGCCTTTGAAGCCATGAATCACAAAGCAGCAGCCGACCGAAGCAGAGCCCTTTCCTTCCTGTGGGGAGCTCTGCTGGCTCCGCCATCGCGGCGCCAGAACGAAGCAAATTGACCAGGCCTAATCGGTGGACGCAAGGGGTGGTTATTTCCTAGGAATGTTTGTGCCCTCCTCTGCGGGCCCACGGAAGGTCAGCTCTTCTGACCCAGACACTTGGGTGCTTCAGTCTGCAGAAGAAGGGAGGATATGATCCTGAATCTTCCTGCCATAAAGAAAATAATCTGGCATTCATTCAGCGCACTGTTTCCTTGAAGACTTGTTTATGGTGGGAGGCATCTGATTTCCTCGAGGCCTCTCAAGCGTGCAGTACCCATCTCTTAAGAGTCGACACGTGTTTTATGTGCACTAGCTCACATAATCAGAGGAGCCGGTGGGGGTACGGAGAGGCTGATTGGCTCCAGAAGTCAGCAGGGCTGATTAGGCTACAGGGAAGTGGGTGGTGCAAGGATGCACCTCCAGTAAATGACTGAGCCTGGTGCTTGAGCCCACTTTCCAGTCTTTTCTATGGCCTTCAGTGCTTGAGATTGAGAGAACAGTTACCCCAGGGAGGATTATCCAGCCCCTTCCCCAATACACAGGGCTAGACAGCTATAGTCTTAGAGCCTTGTGCCATCCATGTATTGAGGGGCAGGTGTTAGGTGATTATCACCCACTAACACTCTGCTGAGCCCTGTGCTAAGTGCACATCATGCTTTATTTCATTTAATTCTCAGTATGCCCTTTGTCAGGTTTGCACAGGTATTCAAAATCTCCCTTTAGAATAGTGCTTCACAGTCATGGCTGCACAGCGGACTCTCCCTTGGAGATTAAAAACCCTAATGTCCAGAGCTCACCTCAAACCAATTAGAACTTCCAACACTAGTATCTCTAAAGCCAAGCAGGTGTTCCTTTTTTTTTTCTTTTTTTTTTTTTTAAGTGTATTAATTTTTGAGAGAGAGGGAGAGAAAGAATCCCAAGTAGGCTCAGTGCTGTCAACGCAGAGCTCAACACAGAGCTCGATCCTCTGAATTGTGAGATCATGACCTGAGCCGAAATCAAGAGTCAGAAGCCACCCAGGCACCCCAAAAGTGTTTCCTTTCTACTCGATAGGCCTGCCCTCTTATCTTTCCAAAAACTACATTATAAAGACACCCCTATGTGCTTCCATAGCTTTCGTTGGACCTTCTGTATCCCATACACCTTGTTTTTGTAACCGTCGCCAGACCCTAAGACTCCATAGCTGTTTGATTTTGTGTACATTCATTTAGCAAAGATATTTTGAGTATTAGCTTTGCATAATATCAGACCCTTGCTAGCCTCTGGGCATACTTGAGTGAAACCAGAATCCTGGCCTCAGACCCAGGATAAGGCACCCCAGATTTGTCCACGTCACAAATGGCCGGATTTCCTCCTTTTGTATGGCTGAATAATATTCCTGGTGGGTGCGCGCACGTTTGTGGGTACACACCACATTTTCTTTGTCCATTTGCCTTCAAAGGACATTTAGTTTATTTCCCTATCTTGACTATTTACTGCTACAGTGAACATATAGGTGTGCAGATATGGCTTCAAGATCCTAATTTCAATTCCTTTGGAGAGTTGCCTTTGTTAACTATGTGAGGTGATGAATGTGCTAATTATTTTGATCTTAGTAATCGTTCTTCAATGTACAGGCATATCAAATCCTCACATCGTACGCCTTAAATATATACAATTATACGTGTTGGTTACTCTTCAATAAAGTTAAATTAAATGTGAAAGACCTGGAAGCATTTATAAAAGGCTGTAATGCATCATTGCCCAGATGGAGAAAGTCTTGGGCTACAGGGAAGGGGGGGTGCAGGGATGCACCTCCAGGGTTTAATGGCACTCCTATTATTGCCCAGATTATGACCCATTATTCTGTACTTTCCCTGAGACTGACAGAACGCTGCAAAAATGCCAGTGACATCAGAAAGAGAGACTAGCCTTGCTGTCTTCCCGTTTCCTTGAAAGCTGTTCCTGTCATCCACCTTTATGTTTAAACATCCCCCCTCCCACCTCGCTCCATGTCCTCCTGAGCCCTCAGTTGCCAGATGTCCTTTTAGACCATATTTGACATTTCCCCACAGCAGGTCAGATATATTTGAATCAGAATGGCATGGAATATCCTGAATTGGTTAGCAGGGCCCTCAGGGACTCCTCGAAGTGAAGGCAGTCTTGGCTCAGACAATTACTGCACTGAGGCAAGCTTTGCTCATTGGGCCCACATGTATCCAGCACGGACCGTGTGCCCAGCACAGTGCAGACAAGCTCATCTTTAGTTATGCTCAGAGACAGCAAAAGAAGTAGAAAACAGGTTGCTTGTCTTCAGCAAATCTAGGATCAAATTGGAGTGGCCAGGCAAGTATACTGAGGGAACGTGTATTTTCTTAGTCTTTAAAGTCTGTTTAGCATCTTCCTGATGTTCAGCTGTTGACGGCATGGATTGATGCGAGACGGATCTAGCCACCACCTGTTTTGTTTGTCTCAAACTAGGAATGGTTTTTACAATTTTAAATGATGACAGAAAGTGAAAAAAGACATTTTGGGGCACATAAAAATTAGGTGAAATTCAAATTTCAGAGTCCGTTTAAGCAAAGCTTAGACCTACTATATGCCCTTAAAAGCGAAACAAAGTCTGATCCCCACCCTCCCAACATGGAGCTCATGCTCCCGTGATCCTCTTTGGTTACCTTGATTACTAAGAATCACCCGGGTAATTGCTCCCAGGTACAGCTTACAACACACTCCCCCCTCCCCCCCCCCACTTAACAGAAGCAGAAACTCATTTCCGGGGAGAAATTTCACCCTGCATTAAATAGATCCTTGGAAAGATAATGCTGTTTACCTCCACCGATTCCCCATTCCTTCCTCCTTTTTGTCTTACTGAATACTGGAAACGTTATCAAGGGAAGGACGCTTATCATTCTCGCCTGAAAGCTCAGTCCAGGGCAGTTTTGCGCCTTCCTTTTAAATGATTGACACCACAACAAAGCTGGATTAAGCTCTCCCTTCTTTCTGCCCAGCATTCAATGCGTACCCCGCTAATCCAATTTATAGGAAATCCTCTCCTGTGAACAGGACAGCCTGTGGGTTTGCCCAGATCAGGCTGGCAAAGAGCAGATAGGTTCATTCATTAGTGCAGGTTCACACCCCAAAGGGTTACCATGGCCTTCTGCCTGCTGGAATCGCTTTCCAGTAGATATGGGCCTTTGTGTGCCCACGGGAATAATGCTAATAGTCCTGGCTAACATTTATTGAGCACTTGTTATGAATGTGATATTTCAAATGGATTATTATCTTGTGTAACTTTCACAGCAGCCCAAGAGGCTGTTCCTGCAGTAGATCAGCTCGCCCAGGGCCTTTGCACCTGTACTTCCTTCAGCACGATTTCTTCCCCAACGTCAGCCTCCCACGCCCTCTGGCCTCCTGCAGGTCTTTGCTCAAGTATCACCTTCTGAAGAGAAGCCCTTGCTGACCACCCTTTTAAAATGTCAGCGGGTTCCCTGCCTGACCGCTCCTCATCTCCCATCCTGCCTTGTAGAGAACACACTGTATCCTCAGCCTGCTTACTTGTTTATTGTCTTTCCTCTTCTGTCAGCGTATAGGACTCCGTGAGGACAGTGGCTTGCTTTCAGAATGGGTTCTGGCACATAGACTCTCAGGAGATATCAGTTGATGAAGAAACAGATATAATATTCCCATAACCATTTTACAGACCAAGAAAGAGAAGGTTTACAGAGATTAGCCAACGTGCCCCAGGTTGTTTGGAAAACAAGCAAGAGACCGATCCAGAATTAACCTGTGTCTCGGATGCTCAAGCGTTTACGGTGCTAACCTACAGCACCTGTCCAGACCCAAAGCTGCCTCTAGAAGTGTGGATGTGCTAAGAAATAGGGAGACAAAACTTCCTACTCATCCTGTTAAAACGTCCCCTTGAAGTCAGCTTTAGTGTAACAGGGATTCGCTTTAACCGAGGGGCCACATCTGGTCCCTCCTGTGCTCTGGGCACTGTGCTGGTTGAAATGGAACTCTCTGGAATTCAGTGCAATGCCACGGCAAGTCACTATGCTTGTCTTGAGCAGACGTGCTGTGTGTCACAGACTCTTGGAACCTGGGCTACAGTTGGTGAGACACGTGCTGCCCTCGGGGAGCTCACAGTTTGTGACGCAAAGCATGCACGATGACTGTGGATCTTAAAGTCATGGGCACAGACGGTTGCATGGGACATTTTTGCAGCCAATTTGCTTATTAAGCTTGTCTGGCTTCATCCCATCAACAGTGGTCCTGGGAGATGCATGGCTTTGGGAGCTAGACAAAACTGGGTTTGAATCTGGGTTCTTACATATTCGCTTCTTAGTTACTTCCAACTTTTCTGGAATGTTACAAGGAGTAGAAGTCATGGGCATGCCTAGCACAGTGCCTGGGGCCAGTTGGGGCCTCTTAGTGGGCTCTGCCATCCTTGTTAGTTATCGATGCCATCACTGATTATCACTCAGCTTCTGAGCAGTGAGTTCAGTGCCTATAGGTCAGCAGGAAGCACCTGATTTGAGTTTTAAAGTCTACCCTGGGTAATGACGATAGTTCATTGTTTGATGAAGGCTACCCTGTGTGTTAGTCACTGTGCTGAGTGTTTTGTTGCCCTGTTTAATCCTAACAACAATCCTAGGAGTCATTATGAATACCCATTTCACAGAAGAGTATACAGACCCACAGAGCAGTCATTAAGTCACTCTACTTGCCCCAGGTCACATAGCTAATAAGCACAGAGAAGGCATGTGGATTGATGCTGGAATCCTTACTCTTCACCCTTATGCTTGAGTCCTCACATAGTCCGGGTTGGGGGCTGGAGAGATGGCTGTGTTCTTACTTTGGTTCTCAGGCCAGTCAGGGAAGGAACAGAACATTCCAAAGCTGGAGTCAAGAGATGTGCACTCAAGCCCTACTTCTGCCACTTAGATGTGCCTCCTGAGCTTCCTCACCTTACTCAGCTCAGTCCTCGGAGTCTTGCTTTCCTCATCTGTAAAATGAAGAGATTGCCCTAATGTTGTCCAAGGGTCCTACCCACTCCATGGGACTCTGATTCCGTAAGATGGCTCTTACATTCCACATGCTGAAGGTCTACCAGAGCCAGCGTGCTGTGTCCTTAGCATTAGAAAGACCTCAGTTGAAATCAGAGCTTTGCCACCCATTCGCTGTGTGACCTTTCTCAGCCTCAGTTTCCCTATTTGCCAGCTGAACGGAATCATCCTGACTTCATTGAAACAGTCCAGGCATTGAAATGATTATAATATACACGTAACAGGATCTTACCACATGTAAGGTGTTGTAATGCAGGGACTATGTATGAGGTGAATGGGCAGCACTGATGGTATCAGCAAGGATGCTGAAGCACCAGAGGCGAGCAGAAGGAGCGAGCTCTTGCCACCTCTGGACCAGGAAATGTGTGTTAGTAGTTTCTCAGGATTGGCTGGCTTAGCAGAAATACATTCTCTTACAATTCTGGAAGCGAGCAGTCCATGATCAAGTTGTCTATAGGGTTGGTTTGTTTTGAAGCCTCTCTCCTTCGCCTGTAGTGGCCACTTCTCCCTGAGTTTTGATTGACCCTTTGTAGCTGTCTGTCCAGATTTCCTCTTCATATAAGGCACCAGCCATACTAGATCAAGGGCATCTTGATGGTGTTGTTTTCACTTGGCACCTCTTTAAATCCAATCACATTCTGAGGTACTGGGGGTTAGGACTTCAACTTGGGAGCTTGAGGGGGAACACAGTTCATCCCCTAATAAGATACAAAGGGAAGAAGCCAGCGACAGCTAGAGCCATGGCTGCCCAGTAGTAGCGGAAGCAGGAGTGGACACAGGTGCAGTAGGAAACCCTGCCCAGACTGGACAGTGCATGGGAAGGGAGCACCCTCTGTGGCCGATGCCTCCAACCAGAAACCAGCCAGCAGGGATCGCAGGTGATTCTGTCTACAGGGAAGCATCTCTTAGGGTGCAGAGACAGGCAGAGAGTGGAGGTGGAGCGGACAGATGGAGAATATGCCACTTGGCAAGACATGTGGCGATCAGAAACACTCCAGAAATGCTATTTCTTTCCACTTCATAAATGGAGGGAGAGAAGTGAAGAAGGCGGCTGTGGACCCTACATACCTCACTGGCTGGTTTGCGGTATGTGCTTGTCCTTTGAGGGCATGAACGAGTGAGAAATGAAGAGTTGCACAGTGCATCCTTCCACGTGGACTCACTTTGGTTAAGTCTGACATTGCAAAAAGCGTCTTGCCCTTTCTGCGGCCCATTAGCTCCGCATTCAGCCAGGCTCCAGCGCACGTTCGGCTGGTGAGAGCTGCTCGGCCATCCACACCGTCTCGCTCTTCTTGGTAAGCAAATGAGACATCATCTTGTGCAGTGGAGCATCAAGCCAGACTGGTAGGGAGAAGCAGGCTCATTATTTGTAAAAAATTACAATCTCCATGCCAACCAGCTGGTCAGCAGGTCTGACTTCTATTCAGAGAATAATTATTTTACTGTACCTGCTGAAATGTCATGGGGCTTCCTGACCCCTCGGGCAGGCTCTGCCGTGCTGTCCTCAGCTTTTGCATCTACCTCTGGCTTTTCTAAGCATTGTAATATGCTCCATTTTGTTCACTGGTAATTTTTTTTTAATGTTTGTTTATTTTAGAGAGAGACAGAACATGAGTGGGGAGGGGCAGAGAGAGAGAGAGGGAGACACGGTATCTAAAGCAGGCTCCAGGCTCTGAGCTGTCAGCTGTGGAACTCACGAATTGTGAGATCATGACCTGAGCCAGTCGGACACTTAACCCACTGAACCACCCAGATGCCCCTTCACTGATAATTTTAAGACCCACCGCTTGGACTCTATATTCTTTCCCATGTACAGCTCCAGAAAATATTTTCCTCTTGCTGGAATAGACAGGTCAGAGAGTCTTTAAAAACAACCTTCACGACAGTGGGCTGGGCACGGTCAGAATATCTCTATTCAGTATCTGTCATCTCCCGCATCTGATGGCCTGGCAATCAAAGGCTGTCCTTGTCTTAGAGCGGGTCCTGTAGGAGACTCCATCTCCTGGTGTGTTTTCTGGGTAGCAGGAGAGCCAAAACTACAGACCAGCAAACATGCTTTCTGCCTTGGATTTTTTCTTAAAACCCGCTGTCTAAAATGGGCAAACTCTGGGGTGCCTGGGTGGTTCAATTGGTTCAGCATCCTGACTTCTGCTCAGGTCATGATCTCTCCATCTGTGAGTTTGAGCCCCATGTCAGGCTCCGTGCTGACAGCTCAGAGCCTGGAGTCTGCTTCTGATCCTGTGTCTTCCTCTTTCTCTGCCCCTCCCCCACCCACACACTCTGTCTCTCTCTCAAAAGTAAATAAACATTAAAATTTTTTTTTTAATAAAATGGGCAAACTCACTTACCTTCTAAAATTTAGTAATTATCTGAAAATGTGCCCAAATCAGAAAAATGGCAGGACTAAGTCTGGCCTAAGACAGAAGCTTAGGGTGCTTGAGAAGCAAGTGGATTTGGGGTCTTGATGCTATGTCCGTTTCCTCGGCTGCCATAAAAACATGCCATGGACTGGGTGGCTTCATCAGTTCATTTTTACACGGCTCTGGATGCTAGGAGTCCAAATCAGGTGTCGGCAGGCCCGCGCCCCCTTCTGAGTTTCTCAAGGAGGATCCCTCCCTGCCTCTTCCAGCTCTGACAGCCCCAGATGTTCCTTGGCTGTGGCTGTATGAGCCCCCGTCTTCACATGATCTTTCTTCTACCTATTTCCATGTCTTATAAGGACACCAGTCATTGGATTAGGGCCCATCCTATTGAGTGTGGCTCATCTTAACTTAATTCTACCTGCAGAGACCTTGTTCCCCAATAAGGTCCTATTCACAGGTAAGGGGGTGGGATGTGGACATACCTTTTTGGGGGGACTCAGTTCACCCCATAATAGTGCTTTTCCTCTGCTTGTTATTTGCAAAGCACTCTCTGATTAAGAAGACCTACCTCGGTTGGTTAAGCATCTGACTTCGGCTCAGGTCATGATCTCCTGGTGTGTGAGTTCAAGCTCTGCGTTGGGCTCCACACTGATGGTACAAAGCCTACTTGGGATTCTCCCTCTCCCCCTCTCTCTGCCCCTTCCATGCTCTCTCTCTCTCTCTCTCTCTCTCTCTCAAAATAAATAAACAAACTTTAAAAAAAGAAAAAAAGACCTACCTATAGAATCTCCTTGGGTCTGTGCAGTTGACCAGGAATTATCTCTCTTATTTTGGTCCAGGAGTCTTTAGGAGGATCAAAGAAAACAGAGGTTTCAAGAGATTGGTTGGAAAGAAACAAGGACCAGGAGACGAAGAGAAAGCCCAGGAGAAGGGCGGGGCTCCTGGGGAGTTGTGTTTGCTTTGTGCTGGTTATTTTACTTTGAGCCACTCACCTAGCCTTTTTGAACCTGTTTCCTCAGGAAGATGACGATGGGGATGGGGACATGGATTTGATAACCTTCTGAGGTTTCTTCTAACTTTCAGGACTGGCAAAACCCAAATATCCATCATTAATGTACTATGTAACCAGATGGAGTTCTAGTCACATGATAGGTTATTATACAGCATTAGGTGAACAAAATGCCACATGTACCAATGTGACTGGATCTCACAGGCATAGTTTTGGGCCAAAAGGCCAGTCATAAAAAAGCTACATCCTATATGATTCAATTTACATAAAATTCAGAAACTGATAAAACAAGGGTATGATGTCAGAATCTGGGATAACGGCAAGATGGTGGGGCGGGGGTGTGTGTGACTGTAAGGGGCATTCTGGTCTGTCAGTGACATTCTGTTTCCTGGTCTGGGTTCTAGTTCCAGCAGGGAGTTCAGGGCTGTGAACACCCGTGAAGCTGTGCTCTTAGGATCCCTGTGCTCTTCTGAATGTATATGGTACTACAATGAAAAATTTCCTGTAAAATTGTGAAAATAAGTCTTCAAGTCTTGGATGAAAGTGTTTGGCAACCAGAGTGCCTGGGTGGCTCAGCCGGTTAAGCGTCTGACTCTTGATTTTGGCTCAGGTCGTGATCTCACAGTTCATGGGATCAAGCCCCACCTCAGACTCCACTATGATGGTGTGGAGCCTGATTGGGATTCTCCCTCTCCCTCTCTCTGGGCCCCTCCAACCTCCCCCCCCCACCCCAAATAAATAAACTTAAAAATAAGTGTCCACCAGCCACCAAACACTTTATGTTCTTAGCCATATCACAATCGTAGCCAAATGCATTCTGTCCAGTAACCGATATATATTTTTGAACCAAGCCTGCTCCCTCCCCTGAACACCCCTCTCTCTGTTTGAGCACCTATAGCACCTCCCAAGTCTGGTGTGCAGGAACCATGGTGTTTTCCATCTCTCTATATCTGGTGCCTGAGGTGTAGAAGTTCCTCAAGAAATATTAACTGAATGGATGAGTGAGTGAGTGAATGACCACCAGCTTCTTGTAAGGTCTGAGCAGCCCTTTGTGTCCCTTCCATCCACACTTTAAGAAATCCCAGCAAATTTAGGCTTCAGGTGGAAGGATCTCCATTTTCTCTCTCTGCTCAAGAGATTTCAGAAAGGAAAAGATTTAACAAACAAAAAGTAGACGCTTTTAATTTATATGATCAAAAGTGAGCTCCAGGTAAAATCAGCAGGGGATTTTAAATTAAGTGGTTTTTAATAAACTCACCTCCTTGTGGGTCACGCAGGAGAAGAGAACTCTAGAGGTTCAAAGCGAGGGAAGAAAGTGGTGATTTTGAGGGTCATCTTTGTGAACGTTTCTGGGATGAGAGCCCACATGTTCCCCAGAGTGTCTGGTACACAAGTATATGCAGTGCCCACTTAAGGCTTTGTTTCTCTGGTTCAAACCAGCTACATGTGTTGGTCCTTGGAGTGCAGACAGAGAGCCAAGAAAACGCAGACAGAAGCCAGTGAGGACTCAGAGTGAAGGAAAAGCAACATCCTACCAGATTCCTGGGGAAAGGGGAGAAGAGGTCCTGGGAAATAAATCTGGGAATTGTTGGATGCAGTAGCCCCCTTTGAGATTCCCTGTACACATGGATACAGTCAATTCTGTTTAACTCACCATCTCCTAAACTTAATTTACTGGCTTAACCCTGTTTCCCACACACCTGTTGGCATCCTGCAGGACGCTACGCAACACATTGTGACTTAGTGTGAGTGTAAGAACAGGTGTCTCATCCGAAGCCTGCTCTGATCTCGTCTGAAGGAGGCCTGCGGCCACTTCGGACCTCAGTTTCTCCTGAACTAAGAAAGCATGTAGTCTGAAATGACTAACCCAATTCTGACCGTATTCTTGAGCTTGACTAAACAGTGGAATCAAGTCACAGAAAAAGAAAGAAAGAGAGAGAGGGAGGGAGGGAGGAAGGAAGGAAGACCATAGTGGCAGAGCCTCTCAAACAGAAGGCTTGCATGATCTGAAGAATGTAGGCAGGAGATGGTGGGATGAGAGCTGAGGACCCGGTTGAGTGTGCCCAGACACAGAAAGAAGAGGGTCTCCTCGTCACCCAGGAGAGATGACATGATAGCTCTGAAACACTGTGCTGACTGCGTCTCTCTCCAACCGGTCACCTGTGCTCCCTCCTACCTGCTCAGAGCCCCCTCTATGGGGAGACTTCCCCTTTCCTGGTCTCCCATAATGCTCAATCTCCCCATATGTTTTCATACAAGTAAACTGCTTATGGCCTGTGGTCTTCACACAGTCCTTCAAGCATTTACTTACGTTTTTTTTCAAGAGCTACCTGACATGTTTTGGCTTTGGGCCACTGATTCAACTAGATCTCCCTGTATCCAGTCATGAGCATGTGCACGCACGCGCGCGCGCGCGCACACACACACACACACACACTATGAGGCAACATGGCGTGGTTGAAAGGCTACAGGTGAAAGGGTGAGACTCATTTTGCCACGCACTAGCTCGGTGAGTGTAAGAAGGGGATGATTCCATCCATCTTGCAGGTTTGTCCTAAGACTCGGAGGTCCTGTATGTTGTTTTCATCTCTAGCATGCAGAAGTTGCTTGAGAAATGGCAGATGTTATCAACCCTGGTACCATCTTTAGTCTCTTCTCCTTCTTGCGGTTCCATTGATAAGAACCATTACCTGGCTCTTTCAAAAAAGCATCATTTTCTCCCCCCTCTCCTCATAAACATCCACCTTGCTTTCTCTGCCATCTTGGCTAGCAAGCTGTTGCTACATATTCAGTTTGGAAAACAGAAACGTTGCCCTCTGATCCACAGATGAAACACCCTACCACTGGACCAGATGTTCACAGGAGAAGCCTTTGATTTTTAATTTATTTATTCATTGACTTATTTAGTGTTGGTCTCTTAAGCTCCTGGCGCAACAGCTGAAGGTAAAGCCGTGCCAGCCCCATGCCTCCTGGCCAGCTCCATTGGGAGTCCCTGTCAAATTGAAGGCATGCTGCCTCTGTGCAGAGTGCTGGCCTCCAGGGCGAAGGGCTTGCTCTGTGCTCCCAGACCCCTGCAGCAGGTATGGAAATGGAGGGGACCATGCAGTAGCAAATACCAGGCAAAGGCCAAAGTCAAGCTTTTTGGCACCACCATCCCCCTGACGGCAGGAAAGCAGTGTCGAAGTCTGACTCGGGGCAAGCCTAGCAAAGCCAAATCTGTGTCGTTTCAGCTCGACAGGAGCCAATTTCAGAAGGAGCCATCTTCATCGTTTTAACCAATATTCACTCAAAAAGCTTGTTCCCACATTGCATGCATGCATATAATTTGTATTCATTCTAGTGGGAATTATGCAAGTTGAGTGAGTGATAATTAGGCACCTTAATGAGGAAATGTATAGTTTCTGTAAATGTTATTTATAAGCTTTTATGTACCACTTCATATTTTCAAAGGCATTTACAATCATTAATTAGGATATCTCCCCAGCATCATAGGAGTGAGGTCAGTAAACAGCTAGAGTTCTGTTTCTCGTGGAAATGTTGTTTTTCAGCTCTTGTGCCATCTGTGTGCAAGCTCCTAACCTTCGAAGAAACAGGCAGATTCTCTTACTAGTGCATATCCATGTGGTTATATTTGACCATCTATACAGACTCCCTGACTGCTTAGGAACATCATTTATGCACCTAATTTTAATTCCAGTAGATATTGTTTCCCTTATTATTATTTTTTTCTCCTTGTAGGTGGTATCCCTTAGCTGCCACTTACTAGCCCCAGGGGACCTCCTTAATCATGCTGGTTGTGATGCCCTAAGCTGACTAGTTGACAGAAGTCTGAGAAAGAATATAGGCTTGAAGATATTTCAAATATTCTGAGTGTCCAGGGCATTCCACGCACAGGGGGATTTTAAAGAGTTTTAGAAAGACAATTTAGGCTAGTAAGGGAATTACTAGGCAGCCATATTTATTATCAATTAAGATTTCTCAGTTCAGCCATATTAAGTACTGTGCCTACTGTGTTAGATAGTTTTTTTTTTTTTTTTTTTTTAATTTGAGAGAGAGAATTTTGAACAGGCACCACACCCAGTGCAGAGCCTGATGCAGGGCTCGATCCCGTGACACTGGGATCGCAACCCAAGCTGAAAGCCAAGAGTCGGCTTCTCAACCAACTGGGCCACCCAGGCGCCCCTAGATACTTTGTAATGTTGTGGGATTTGTACTTTGAGGTAGGAAGTAATAGATCGTGGCCTATACCAGATACTTTTAAAGATATGCTTTTGATAAAAAGTCTTCATAATCGTGTTGAGTTGATGTGGGATTGTCCCCGTATCTTACAGATGAGGCTCTGGGGCTCAGAATTCCAGTGGCTTTTTTCAAGAGAAATTGGTGGTAAGTGATAATGTCAGGACTCAAACCCAGGGCTTCTGTTTTCAAGTCCGCTTGGAAAAGCTTAGGGTTTCCCCTTTCCATACAGCTTCTCCTTGTGTCCCAGCTACAGAAACGCCAGTGTTCCCAGAATCCACGCAACTGCATCAGCGTGAGGATGTGGGGATATTTATCGTACAAATAACCCGTGGTTAATTACAGATTTGTGAGCAAAGACAAATGTTTTCACCCATGCTAGACAATTTTATGTGGCCACTTTTTAACTTTCTTTTTTGGGGAGAAGTGGGGGAAGTGGGCCATTACCTTTTAAGGTCTGTTGTTCAAATGTGGTAGAAAATATCTGCTCCCTGATACGCAGTCACAGCCCTGAAGGGACAAGCGTGTCTGGCTTGACTTTCACATAGGTGATCCTCTGCATCCTTTCAGAGGATGCAGGTTGGACAGGATTTAGTTTTCAGGTTGGACATCATTTATTTCTGGAAGCTTTTCCCTAATGCTTCCTCCCACACTCAGCTCACACTCTGTTTCCTGGTCCCAGATCCCATGCTTCTTACCACATCTCATATCTGTCACAGTGTTTACATTTTCTTGATTACCCATCTCCCTTCCCTATTAGACCTTGCTCCCTAAGAGCAAAAATGTCATTTTACAAACCGCCAAGTCACCAGCTAACCCAGTGAATCAAGGAGGTGCTCAAAACATACCTCTAAATGAATTATAGAAGAAATATCTTCTGAATGCAGGCCCTATGAATAAAAACCAGACAGGGTCTCCACTGGTTTGTTTGACATGTCAGGAGAAGCTTACATATGGCCGGGCTGTAGGTCCTGGGAGCCCTGATTCCCATGAGCTCATGCTGGTCTGTGTTGGTCAAGTACTCACTTGTCCTTCATGTTTAGTGTGAGGCAGTCTTTCAAAACATGGAGACAGGGCCCTTGGCTGGCTTAGTCAGTAGAGCATGTGACTCTTGATTTAGGGGTTGTTAAGTTCAAGCCCCAGTGGGTATAGAGATTACTTTTAAAAAAGTCTTTAAGGGGCACCTGCGTGGCTCAGTTGATTAAGCATCCAACTTCAGCTCAGGTCGTGATCTCATAGTAGTTCATGGGTTTGAGCCCTGCATCAGGCTCTGTGGTGACAGCTCAGAGCCTGGAGCCTGCTTTGGATTCTGTGTCTCCCTCTCTCTCTGCCCCTCCCCCACTCATGCTCTGTCTCTCAAAGAGAAATAAATGTTATTAAAAAAACAGTTTAAAAAAAAGACTTTGCCATATTAAAAAAAATCTTAAAAAACAAACAAACATCGAGACATACATTGTATAGACCTTGCTGGCACAGGGATACACCGGCTTCATTAGTTCTAATGTTCTAAGATAAAGACCCTATTGGAAAGTCACTTCTTAGCACCTCACTTCCCACATCTATCCAGAAGCGATATGACTAGCCTGTCTCCTTTCTAAGGATGTGGTGGAGTCAGAAGTGGATACATGTAGACATTCCTGAATGCAAAAGCTGACAGTGAAGTTCATAAGCTTTATGACATGTTCATTCATGAGTTTTGTTTGTTTGTTTTGCATTCTGATCGAATCAGGAAACGGACAGTAGTATATTTAGTAAACATTCTGGAATTCTGATGAGAAAACCAAACCACATATTGGCTTTTCAAGTTTGCAAAGAGAGAAATAGTTAAGTGGCAAAGTGCCACTGTGCCAGCTTTGCTGGAAGGAATGGTCTGATGGAAGGAAAAAAGTAAATTGTGGCAAGATGGGCCGGGTGTGCCTGCCTAAGGAGTTACAGCTGTTAGGCTTCCTGAGCTACTAGAGACCTTTGAGCCTGTGAAGTGACCTGATAAAGCAACATTTCAGGTTGGCTTTTCTGAAACAGACTCAGTTGTGGTCACTCCCTTGTTCAGAATCTTTCACTAGCTCCCAGGTACCCTCAGCAGGACTTTCCAGCCAGTGTGGCACATGTGGGCAATAGATGTGTCAAAATGGTGATTTCTTTAGCCATTGAGGCCCCTGAGTGGGGCCTGGAGCAGCCAGACCCCTGGGTCAGCTTTTCCAGCCCTAAGCAGGTTGTAAGGATCTCATGTTCTGTGTAAGAAATGACATGGAAAATGGTTGGAAAGCACCTCTTTTGCACAGATACGAGCCCTTCCTGATCCATTCCCTGCTCACGTCCTGACATTTGCCCCAAAGCACTCTGTTTCCACCATCCATTGCCTTTGTCTGTGTTTCTTTGATGTCCTCCTCATGTCTGGCTGGCTTGCTCCTATCCCAGGCTGACCGAGGGCCCCCTCCTGGGCCCCCGTAATGAACAGTGCACATTCTCAGTGTTCGCAGTCCTCATCTTGAATCATGATGCTTTATGTGTCTTCCACAGATGGGCATGGCCGAGACTAAACGTTCTCCATCCAGTAACTGTATGTTGAATTAATATTTTGAATAAAAACCATGAAATTGGGAAAGGTAGGGAAGAAAACCATGCACAAGTCTATTTCAGTCGTTTGCACAAAATAGATGCTCAATATATAACTACTGAATGAGTGAGTAAAGGAAGAGATGCAAAAGCTGTTTTAAATGTAGCATCTGTGAGCCGCTGCAATGGTCCAAACACAAGAAAGGAGAAGGAATAGTTCAAGATATTTCAGGGCACATGGCACCATCAACACAGTGATCCTTGTACAGTTTTGGAGGCTGGACCCCAGCTAGACTCTCAGCCATGTGCCCAACAACTTGAGATTAGGATGTTTATTGCAGCATTGTTTATCATAGGAGAAACAAAGGAAGCAGCCAGAATGTCATTCAGTCAGGAAATGCATAAATAACTTGTGGTATATTTTTACAATGAGTGAAGTGATTGCAGTGAATAGACTAGACATTAAGATCTTAACATAGTTTAGATTAAAGACGTAATATTAAGTTTTAAAGATGTAACACTGGGTGAAAAGGTAAATGAGAATTGAAGGTAGACAACTATGAAATACTCTAAAAGCACTATGTATTGCTAGTTAATATATGCACAGAGAATAAAACTGTAAAAGCATGCATGGAAATGAAACCCCACCACCTCAGGATAGTGGTTACCCTTGGGAAAGGGAGAGCCAGAGTGAGATGAAGGGGCTTTTGATTTATCCGTAATGTTTTATTATTCACAGCAAATGTGGCAATATATTAGCATTTATTAAATTGGGGTGGTAGGTATTTGTCATATTAGTTTCTAGACTTTTCTGGTGGTTTGAAATAGTTCATGCTTTTAAAAATTAACATCACATAAAAGACTAAGTAGGAGAATAATCCCACACTTCTGCATTTAGTCTTCTGGTCTGGACACTTGCGTCTTTTCACCTAGTCTGGCAAACGAGGCAGAATCACATTGGCCACAGAGGACTTGCCAAGTCTTAATACCCATTACAAAGCTTTAGGTCTCAGGTCAGTCCCCTGAGACAGATAGATCTCCCATGACATCTCTAGAGGCTTCAAAATGGGCATTAATATCTTCTATCATTGTTTATAGCTTCCCCTCCCTTCCCATTTTTTCTGTATATTAGAGCATCTATCCAACCTAATTAGAATTAGTTTCTGCAGTAAGATTTAATGAAATTCTTTTTATGTGTTTGGGATCTATTTTCCTGACTATCACTATATTCTCTTGGTTTGTAACTTCGTAAATTTTTCTTTTCTTTCTCTCCAAAAGGAGCAAATAATATGCTTATGGTGAATTTTACTATTTCTGAAATTGCTTCTATGGCACAGTTTCCGCAGTATGCTAGAGCTAGCCTGCACCGACTGGCGAGGATCAGTGCATGTCTTCCCAACGAGGTATTCAGTGAGATCACTTTGGTAGCTTGAAATCAGCCACGATGGGAGTATTTACACCATAGGAATCAACAAATGCTAGAAATCACATTTTTTTTTCCTCCCGGGAGCTTGTGGCTAAACATTTACCAGCCTACTATGAATGGATATAACAGCTTTCTGAGTCATACAGGGCAAGTAGCATTTTTCTCGTTCTACACACATAGAAACCAAAAGTCATAAAAGGGGAAAAGTCTTGGCCCCAATCACTGGGCTCCAGTGCTGAGGCTCTGGTCTGTGTGGTGTAGACGAAGGAGCAATGGCTTTGGAGCCAGGCAGATCTGAGTTTGGGCCTGCTGTCGCTTCTCTGGTACCTTGAATTGTTCCAGTATCTGGCTTAGGTCCTCAGTTTCCCTGCCTAAAAAAATAAGGATGACCATATCTAACCTGTAGTGATCTTGGGAGCAATAAGGGAAAAGATATTGGAAAAACCAAGCAAACCACAAAAGAGATGTGCAAAGGATGTAATTTGACCTTTTGGCTTAACAAGTTCAGATCTGTATTACGCCATTATTACCGCTACTGTTATATATATTTTTTATTTTGTCTTTACCTGACCAAACACCTTTGACTAAATGGTGACTTTACTTTTTTTCTGCAAATACATGCCACTGGAATAGGTTTTTAAAAATTTCTCAGAGTTGACATTTATGTGTGATTTGGGGAATCAGGTTCTTTCCCAAACTCTTAGAAATGTATGTACTAGGTATCAGCTCAGATCATTTGTCAACTGCCTGGAGTTTTCTCCACTGACGATTCTGCTGAGCTAAGCATCCTGAGCAGGATTGATTTGGGGGCCCATGGGTGCTACAGTTCCATCCACCAAATTAACTGCAGTGGCCTGCAGGGAAATTCTCTTGGCTCCCCATGCGCTCTGTGCATTTTTGATATGCTCTAACCATAACCAACCCGGTAAGTAGACAGCTGTTTCTGAGTCATTCAGCAAAACCAATGTGCTTTTCTTTTCTTTTTTTTTTTTAATTTTTTTTTAATGTTTTATTTATTTTTAGGAGAGAGAGAGAGACAGCGTGAGCAGGGGAGGGTCAGAGAGAGAGGGAGTCACAGGCTGAAACAGGCTCCAGGCTCTGAGCTGGCAGTCAGCACAGAGCCCGATGCGGGGCTCGAACCCACGAACCACGAGATCATGACCTAAGCGAAAGTCGGACGCTTAACCGACTAAGCCACCCAGGCGCCCCCCAATGTGCTTTTCTTTTTAGGCTTTTACTAGTTAATTTTTGCCTGAGTAATAAATGTAGTTGTTTTAACACTTAAAAAAAAATAAAAGAAGTGTGTACAATGGCAGTTTGTCTCACTACACAATCCCCCAGTGACCCAGGTCCCTCCCCATAAAAACTAACAAACGAAAAATGAAGCACATCTTAAAGACCAAGCGTCAGCACCACCTTCATAGATTGCACCTGTGTTGGTCGTAGGGACCAGAGAAGACTTCGGAAATCAGGAACACTGAAGCAAGTTCCTGTGGCTTGTCAATAAATTGAAAGCAATTCGGCCAGACTTGCCTAGAATAAAGTCAAAGGGGAGCTGCTTTGTGTCTGTAAAGATAAATGTTAGATTTTAGAAAAGTCCTTCCATCAGCTAAACCTAGGAAGGTTGTCCTGTCTCTGGGGAAAAAAACACAGGGAAGAACCAAATGCTTCTTGGGAGTGCAGTACGTGATCAGGTGCAGTACGAGGTTCTTTTTAAAATTAGCGTGGCAGAATCTGCATACCATAAATGCACTATTTTAATTGGCTTTAAGTGTGCAGTTCAGAAGCATTAAGTACATTCACATCATGCCACTGTCTCCATCCCCTCTCCAGAAAGTGTGAGGTTCTTCTGCCCGTCTCTCTTAGTGTCGGCCACAGCCTTTGATGCTATTGTAATGTTCTCCATACAATGAAGATGTTTCAGAGAGAATGTTCGAAGTCTCATCCTGAGTTACTGGCAGAGCCTGGAATTGAACCCAGGTACGTTAGTCTCCAAGATGTGGACAGGTGTGTCTGGCTCTCTGACTGTTTCTTTTTCCCTCCTCCATCCTATGTTGTCGCCCAGGGGTGATCCTGCTGCTTCTGGACAAACTACGGAAGATGAAATGGGAGCAGATGTGGCGGCTGACCGCAGAGAGGGAGCTGATGGGCATGCTGTCCACGTCCTTAGCGGACCAGGTGAGGGGCCAGGGTAGAAGGCACAGTTGTTCCTGAGCACCCTTGTGCTGTTTCTCCAAGAAGCTTGAAAGTAGATGGGTCTGAGTTGTTTCTCCGCCTGTTGTGTGACTGTACACTAACATAGATCCACCTTGTGCTTGCCAGAGTCTCAGACAGCAGCTGAACTTGTTAGTTTGTTCCCCGTTGCTCATTCATTTGTTCCTCCAGCAGACCTTCACTGCATGCTGCATACGCCAAGGACGATGTTCAGAAATAGGATTGGAGAGTTAAATAAAGGATGTCGTCCTGGGCCTCAGAGAGCTTGTAGCTTATTAAAGGAGGCTGATAAAGAGGTGATAATGTGAGGCATTAAGAGAGGTCGCTGTCATCATTTTGGTGTGGGGTGCATAGAACCACGGTATATTTCCCAGATAAGATTTCATTTGCTTTTTTGGCACATAGGGTCTAATTTGATTTTATTTAATTTATTTAATTTAATTTATTTTATCTTATCTTTATTTTATTTTTAAATTTATAGCCATTTTATTATGAACTATGTAAAACTATTTTCTTTTCTTTTTTTCTTAAATAGTTTATTGTCAAGTTGGTTTCCATATAACACCCAGTGCTCATCCCCACAATTGCCCTCCTCCATGCCCATCACCCCATATGGTATCATTAAAAGCACAGCCTTTCACTTAGATCCCACACTGTGACCCAAGCCTCAAGGGAAATGCATTTAAAAAGAAGAGACAAACAGCTTGTCTTGAATAACCAACTTCTTTTTTTTTTTTTTTAATATTTTTTATTTATTTCTAGGAGAGAGAGAGAGACAGCGTGGGGGGGGGGGGCGGATAGACAGGGGGTCACACACTCTGAAACAGGCTCCAGGCTCTGAGCTGGCAGTCAGCACAGAGCCCGACGCGGGGCTCGAACCCACAAACCGCAAGATCATGACCTAAGCGAAAGTCGGACGCTTAACCGACTAAGCCACCCAGGCGCCCCTTGAATAACCAACTTCTAATCCAGGCGGTCTGGAAAAGTCTAAGAACCTCACCAAACCATTAACGTGAATTCATAAAAATCCCCTCTGTAGTTTTTTGCTAGGAAATGCAGGTGCCGAGCCTTTGCCGAGCCTTTGACCTTGACTCTACCAGGCTCACACATCTAGACTTTGAGTTCCCTGTAGTATAGACGGCCATGTTGAAATGGAGAGAAAACTTCTCTGGGTTCTCTGCATTTTATCCTTTACTCTTCGTCCAAAAGCAAGTGCAGTCCCATGTTTTTGCCCAGTGTTTAACTGTCTGAGTCACTGAGTTTCTGTAAAGTTTTCTAAAACAGAGGAAACAAGAAACTCTGTAGAGTGACTTTACTTTTTTTTTTTAGCATTGTTATTATTCAGTATTTCCCAAGCAGCCAGAAACTAATTTCCTTTTTCAAACATGGGATCTGGTATAATGAATGAGTTAAAAATTACCCAGGTAGCTATTTTAAACCTGAGGGGAAAATTGTCCTTCATCATCATATTTTATGTCAGGTCACAATGACTCAAGCATGTCCCCACAAGCTAGCGGTTGCATATCCATGTCCGATGAGGATAGTTTATCCAGCCATCTCCTTCTGCAAAGGCACATAATTCACCCCCCGGCACCACCTGTCAGCAGCTAGTTAATAAGTGTGGCCTGGTGCAACAAGAGCTTGGAGAAAAGCCCAAAAGAAGGAAAACTCCCTAGAAAAGTCAGAGTCGGAATGGGAGGTGGGGAGTGTGTTCTTGGGCACCATGGCGTGCAGGAATCCAAGGCGCATCCATCACCGAGTCCGCCAAAAGCCCCAGGACGAGCTGCTGAAACAGGGTCTGTAATTTGTCTCAGCCCCTGAATGGGCGGAGCAACTTGTTACCATGCAGGTTCCTCTCCAGGAGGCCTGGGATGGAGGACACAGGGCTCCTGGACGAGGTGGGAAGGGGGCAGAGAAGTGACTTCACTTAATGTATGCTGACTCGGGTACGAAAGACCTGCTGTGTCTGCTCCCATGTCCACGCGCCGGATGGCGCCTCATGGCCGGCAGAGCCCATGGCCTTCCCACCCACGTGGGGCGTTCCCCCCACCCCCATCCCCATCCAAACACCGCTGCTCGGTTCTAGAGCTGCTAAGAGAGGCCGGAGGAACGCCCTGCAGCACGAGCCAGCCCGCGCTTAGAGCAGGAGCCTCAAGAGAGGCCTTGACACTGCGGGTGCTGCGCCCTGTGAGCTGGCCTCCTACGTGAAACGCACCTGACTGGTCTGTGTCTGGCTTTTATCTCCCAGGATATTTTCAACGCTGTCATCAAACAGAACCCCTTCCTCGTGTATCAGCTCCCCTGCTTCTGGAACGTGCAGCTTTCGGACCATACCCGCTCCGAGCAGTGCTACAGGGACGTGTCTGATCTAAAGGTAGAGGAGGGACAGGTTGCACTGGATACGGGCACACGCCCGGGGGTGGAGGGGGTGTCCTGTGGTGGCAGCAGACAGAAGCCGGAGGGGGTGCTTTTTGGGGGGATGAATGGCTCTGAGCTCTGTGTGCAGTGTGGCGAGAGAGATAAGGATGCAGAAGAACAGGAAGAATGTGCTTTTCTCCTTTGTTTTCTCTTTTTCTCTTGTTTGGGCTTTCTGGAAAGCGTAGGAACCAGCTTACATGGTTATTCTTCTTGCCACCTGCTGCTGGCGGTTTTGGTTCCTGTCAGCTCCCCAAATCCAGTCATTTAATTCCAACAAAAACATTTATTGAGGGACTACTCTGTGCCAGGTGCCATAGATATGGATGGGGGTAACTTACATTCTACTTTCAAGTCATTCATGGCTAGAGGAGAGACACATGTGAGGAAATGAATATAAAAATGCATGCCAGGTGCTGTGGGGGGAAGAATGGGGGGCAAGGACAGCAGCACAAATGTCTCATTCTACCTCAGGCAGCAGTGACAGTGACAGAAAGGCTTTCAGCATTGGTCTCTGGGTACTGGACATAGTGGTAGGACCTGGACATAGAAAGAGGAATCCAGAGGGTGCTTTCGGTGACCAACTTGAACAATGGAAACCCAAGTGAGGTAGAAGGGCCCGCAGTGACCCCAAAACCCCCTGGCCAAATACAAACAGGCCCATCAGGCGACTCACCTCAAAATATCCCTAAGTCCCAGCTGACCAATGGGATACTGACATCCGGACACAGTTACCAGGAAAGGACAATCCCATACTCCCCATACCTCATCTTCCCCCTTTAACTACAGCCCCCCACGACCGCCATGGAGAATATGGTCTCTGCTTTGCAGTCTTGCCAGCACTCCTTTGCAGTGTCTTCAGTAAACTTCTGTCTCCTTTGTCCTGCCTTGGGTGAATTCTTTTCACTGTCCACACAGCCAGCTTCCACCTAATTGAGTTGTCCCACATTTGGTGCCCCCCCATCTAATTGGGAGACCCCACATTTGGTGGCCTGTATGGGGATCCCTTGTGTGTCCCCCCCACACGATGAAGAAATGGGGTATATGAGTTACCTGGTGCCATAGTTAATGCTGCAGAACAGGCTAGTCTAAAGTGGTTTAAATCAACAAGCTTTTATTTAGTTGAGGAGTCTGCAGACTGCCGGGATGATTGTCTGATTTTCTCTGGCTTAACCAATGTCTGTGATCAGTGTTGGATCTGGTGGCTGGTGGCTGGGATGACCTGGCCCTCCTCCAGTGTCTGCCGTGTCCCATGAGCAAGCCAGTCTGGCTTGTCATAGCAAAGCAGACGTGGGAGAGGAAGTCTTAGTGTTTGCAAGGAAAGCTTGAGTCCTTGCTGCTGATATCCTGTTGGCCCAAGTACTCATATGGCTGAGCTGAGCTGAAGGGTATGTCAGAATTTCCTACCTGCAGAGGGGGAAGGGAAGAACCAACCTCATCTGGTAAGTGACTGAACAAGAACTTGAACCCAGGCCTGCCTGACAGCAGGTGTTTACCTCTCTGGCTGGAAGTAGACTCCTGTAACCATAGACAGTTCATGCCATTTAAAATGTATAGCCATTGCCCACATTATTACACTGCAGTAACAATAGTTTCAAGTTTTTACTTTTTTTTTTTTAACATTTATTTATTTTTGAGAGAGAGAGATAGAACATGACCAGGGGAGGGGCAGAGAGAAGGGGAGACACAGAATCCAAAGCAGGCCCCAGGCTCTGAGCTGTCAGCACAGAGCCAGACACAGGGCTCGAACTCATGAACCATGAGATCATGACCTGGGCCAAAGTTGGATGCTTAAGTGACTGGCCACCCAGGCGCCCCTCAAGTTTTTAAAGGGGAAAAGGAACCCAAACCTGGCTTTCCTAAAAAAATAAATCTTTTCCAAGTATCTTCTGGCCCTTGTCCACAGGTATGTGTTATATGTATCTCATTGATAATCGTCATGCACATAGAATTTTGTTCTCTTCTGTTGCTGAGCCATTCCTGTTATTTTAGTTGTTTTCAAATTTTCACAAATATAAACTGTGTTGTAATGAACAGTCGAAAGTTCACTCCTTTTCAGGAGTGAAATCACATAGTCAAGAAGAAAGAACTGGTTTTTGTGTTTTTACTGCTCTTGAAGTTCATTGCAAAATCTTAGAAAGTATTTAAAACAGAAGTACCTCCATCATTGATTCTTTCAACCAACTTTTATACAGTTTTTTCACCATATCATGTGTTTCATAGACACAAAAAAATATATATGAACTACTCAGGAATATTTCTAAGAGTGTCATGAACTAGAAGTTTAAAAGAGAAAGAAAATAAAACCAGCCCTGTAAGAATACCAAGAAATACTGGATAAATATTTTTTTTAATGATTTGAAAGCTTAATAGATCCGTCCATAAGTAAATGAAGTAAGCAAAGGCCAGAAACATGATAAAATATGGATCCAAAAGGATAAGCAAAAAACAGCTAGTTCTGACATTTGCTGGGTACCTGCTGATCCTTGATAGCTGGAGGCCTGGCTTAAATGTAGGTAACCTTATAAGTTAAACAAAGGAATGCTATTATTAGTTACACTGGGACATTAGGCCTGAATCAAAGTCAAGCAAACTGATGTATAACCATTCTGTTGAAAGCCTGCGGTTGGAATTTGGGTCTCAACCCCCAAGAAAGACAATTGAAAGATCCTTGCTGAAGTCAAGATCCAGGAAAAGTGATATTCTCAATGGATAACAAGTTTAAAAATATCCATAAAAGAAGATGATAGGGATTGTTAGATGTTTTATCCTAGTCTTTAGGTAAAATAAGAGAGAAATGTTTCCCACGGGAATCTCTCATTTCAAACTTGTGCTCATATTAATTAAGGGGCTAAAATTATATGTGTGGGTAGAAATAGAAAAAAATGGAAAATGTGCCAGGCACCTGGCATAAATAAGCAGAAATCTAATCTAGAAGAATCCTCTCAAAAACAAGAAATACTTCAAAGAATTCTTTAGGTGCTGTTTTAAGAAAAATGAGTTCTCATTCAGTAATCGCCAAACACATAGGGAAGCCAGTTACCATGAGGAAGGGCAGGGATTATGGACTAATCTCAAAAACTTCAGGTAGTAGACTCATCAGGTATAAAACAGAAGAATTGTCATTACGTGTAAGTAATAAAAGAGAATTAATAGGATGGAGTAACAAGAGATTCTTGAATGCGAACAGATCTGTTTGGATCAAACAGTACTTTTGGAAGTGAAAAATAGAATTATTGAGTTTATAAAGTAAAGGAATGTGTTAAGCAGTAAATTAGACCCAGGTAAAGAGAGAATTAGTAAACTGGAAGAGAGAGCTGAAGAAATCTTCCAAAACCGAGCACACAGGGAAAAAGAAAAACTGAGAGAGAAATTAAGATATCCAGATATGTCTAGTTAGAATGTCAGGAGGAGATAATAGAGAAAATTGGAAGTGAGGCATCTTTATAGTGAACGGGAATTTTCCAGAACTCTTAAAAGTAACCATAGATGCCAGCAGTTTAAATGAAGAGAAAGCTGTACTTAGACCTATGGTAGTAAAATTGCAGCAACCAAATGTGATTTTTTTAAATAACCAGAGAGAGGAAAAAAAAAAGATTCTCTATGAAGACATTATGGGTGGGAGGAGAGTCCCTATCAGCAGCAGTGCAAGCCGGAGGAGTGGAAGTAATACCTTCAGTGTGCGAGGTTACAATAACAATATGTGTACCTGGCAAAATGAATATTCAGATGAGCAAAAGCAAAGAGAATTTTCCACAAACATACCTCTGTGAAAAAAACTTCTAAAGGATTTATTTCAGGAATAAGGTATATGATTCCAGATCCAAGAAGGAATGCTGAACAAATTAGAAATATGTAGGAATTTCTATCAAAAATTTCTAAATATTAGGTATAGGAGGAGTAGTAATAATATTGTGTAACTGTAGTCTTATAAAGGTTATACCTAAAATATCAGACAGTGACATCACTTAAGTCAGGAGGGAAGTGATGAGAATTCAGGTGTTCTGGAATCAGAGTTTGGTTGGGGAAGGGAATGAGATAATAATTTTAGCTGCTAAGTAGCTGTGTGTGTTAACCTTTCAAGCCGAATCTCTGAAAGAATGGGGGGCAAATGTGCGTTACTTACAAACCTATGATGGGTAGGTTGGTAAATGGAATAGGAAAAACCAAAATGAACAACCAAAAATCTCTATCATTTAAAAAAAAATGACAACATAGAGAAAGTGGGGGGAATAGAAAGCAAGAAATCAGATAATAGAAAGAAGTACAAATATATCAGTAAGTAAATAAGCAACCTAAATTTGGGAATGCAAGACCAATTGTCAGACACAACAGGAAATGGTGTACAACATATGCTGTTTATAAAAGACATACCTAACATGTACCAACCTGAACAGTTGACGATGGAGAAAGAATACCAAGATAACCATCTTGGCATCAGATGGAGCATTGGTAGGTGTAGATATGGTCACAACTTAAAAATTAAAGTTCACCAAGAAGATATAGGAACTCTAGACTTGTATACATTTCATACAGTGGCCTATATATACATGAAGTGAACAAAATCCTACATATGTAGAATTTACCAAAACTGACTTAAGGAAAAAATATAAATTCTGGATTATCTTCTAGCCATTAAACCCTCTTAAGAAGTAAACAGCATCCCTAGATGATGAATAGAGATTAAGTTATACCAATTTTTTTAAATCAAAAGATAATTCCCATTTTAAGTAAATTTCCAGAGAATAGATAAAAGGAATACTTTTTAACCCACTTAAATAAGGCCACGATATCCTCGATACCAAAATCAGACAAGGAGAGCACAAGAAAGGAAGACTGTAGGCCTGTTACACTCATGAATATTTAGATGCATAAACCTTAAGCAAAATATTAGCAAACTGAATTCAGCCATGTAGAAAATAGATAATACATCATGGCCAACTTGGCTTTATTTCAGGAAAGACAAGAATGACTTAACATTGAAAAATCTACAAGTATCATTCAGCATGTTAATAGATTAAAGGAGAAATACCACATAATCATGTAAATAGATGCAAGACAGTTATTTGATGAAATTAAATATTCATTTATGAGAAAAACTCTTATAAATAGTTTCCACTGAAAACCTACAGCAAAATTTTGCTGAGCATTTGGTTAGGGGTATCCTAATTAATTAATAAAAAAGAACAGAAAGCCCACACATATGGAAATGTGATTTATAAAGAGATGGCTTGCTGGCCATTGGAGAAAGTATGTAATTGTCCACAAATAGTGTTGAGGCACCTTGATAATCCATCTGGAAAAGTGAAAATTGATCTCTGTCTCACACCATGCACAAATTAATTCTAATGGATTAGAGACCTAAAAGGGACCAAATTAAACTTTAATTTAAAAAATTTAGGGAACTATGACCTCAGAATTGGGAAGAATGTATTCAAGACAGCAAAAGCATATATCATAAATGAAAAGATCAATGAATTCAACCATATTGAAATTAATAATTCCCATCAAAGTAGCATCAAAAGGAGAAAAGAAAACATTTTCAACACATATAACTGACAGTGGACTAGTAAACGAAATACACAGATAACTCTCACTAATTAATAAGAAAAATGTGTAAAAGATATAGTCATTTCACCAATTTATGAAGAAAATGGCCAATAAACACTTGAAACGATTAAATCCTAGAAAACTAAGACCACATATAATTTCATCCCCACTGAGTTAGACAAGCGGTATTATCAGGTCTCAGGTGATCTGCAGGAAGTCTCCAATCCTGTTGCTAGAAGTGTCCACGGATACAACAAAATTGGAAAAACACCTTGGCACTTGACCAGGCAAGGGCACAGGAGACTTTTAAACTCTCAAGTCCTATTTTCATATTCGAAGTAAAAACACAAGTTCTACAAAAACCAGTGCAGCTAAAAACCTTGGCAGCACTTCAAAAGGAAGGAAATTCAGACACATGCTACAACATGGATGAACCTTGAAAAAAAACCTTGAAAAAATGCTAGGAATAAGCCAGACAAAAAGGGAGAACTATTGATGATCTTATTTACATAGGATACTTGCAGTAGTCAAATTCACAGAGAACAGAAGTGGAACAGAATGATTATCATTGGCTGGGTTGAAGGGAAAACATGGAATTAATGAGTACAGATTTCCATAGGAGACATTGAAAGAGTCCTCAAAATGGACGGTGGTGATGTTGGCATAACAACATGAATACACTTAGCAGCATTGAGCTATACCCTTGAAGATGGTTTAAATTATAAATAGTATGTACATTTTACCACAATAAAAAAAAACTCAGGGATGGGGGAACCTTGGCAGGTGTCTTGTGCAATTGATTGTTTTTAGCAGGATTGGTATGAGTTTCATTACAGAAACCAGGCAGGTATTCATAGGCCAGTATATTTGACGTGGTTATCTGAGAGCTTCTAAATTGGCAGCCACAAAAAGGACAAGGAAAGGCACCCATAGATAGAGGAGATTTACTCTAGGAACCTTCAACTTAGACATTTTATAAATGCCAACAAAGCTAGTTAGGTGTCCAAGTGAAAGTGTCACATGTGTCCCTCACCAATATACCAATGTGTTTGTGCATTTACTGAGTAGTTACTATATGCCAGACACTGTCACAGGCTATGGTGATGCTATGTAAACAAAACAGACAAAGCCATTGGTCACATAGAGAGAGAGAGAGAGAGAGAGAGATGATAGACAGACAGACAGATAATACATTATGGCCAACTTGGCTTTATTTCAGGAAAGACCAGAATGATTTAATGTCAGATGTTAATGTAGCAGGTGGCTATGCCACTTTGACATTGCTCACTGGTTGCTTAATTATTGTCACTTTGAACCTACCAAACAAAATAATTTGTGAACTAACTCTTTTTGGCAGCCTATTCTACGTACAAGTAGAGGACTTTGTATCAAATAGCAAAAGCAGGAAGACAGAGTCAAATCAGGTTAACTCCTATCTTTTTAGATAAACCATAAAAAAGAACCTGGAAGTCATTTTACCCACTAATCTCTTTTCCACCAAAATCTTACACAGAACCCTAAAATACAGCCAATCCATAAAAGCGGGGAGAAGGTTAAGGGATGAAGGAGAGAGTCTGGCAGCCCAAGCTCTACCCTTTGGGTGATGTCGAGGCTGGACATTGCTATGGAGCCCGAGGGCTTGGTTTGATAACACAGTGTGTCTTCTGTAGGTCCCTTCAGGCCAACCTAGGCCTCAGATTCCAAGTAAAGGTGCATCTTCATCATTTTCTTTCTTATTCTCATTCTCTCTCCTTCTTCCTCCCATCCTTTCTTTCATCCATCATGTTCAACAGGAATGAAGGACGTCCTGTTTGCTGGGTACCATGTTCCCCTCTGGGAAGTATCCAGATGTCCCCTGAACTGCTCTCCCTCAGCTCACACTCCAAAGGGTAGCCAACCTGAGAAGCCCACCTGTGGGTCACCCAGGGCTCCTGTGCTGACTCAGCTGATTGAAAATGTCAGTTCAGGGGCACCTGGGTGGCTTAGTCGGTTAAGCGTCCGACTTTCGCTTAGGTCATGATCTCGCGGTTCGTGGGTTCGAGCCCCGCGTCGGGCTCTGTGCTGACTGCCAGCTCAGAGCCTGGAGCCTGTTTCAGTCTGTGACTCCCTCTCTCTCTGACCCTCCCCTGCTCATGCTGTCTCTGTCTCTCTCTCTCTCCTAGAAATAAATAAAACATTTAAAAAAAAAAAAAAATGTCAGTTCAGGCGAGTACCTAAAAATAGGCTAACCTCGATTTGCTTGTCTTTTCAACAAAGGCCAGGTTTTTTCATCTGCTGACTGTGTGTAGACACTTCTGATTATCCATCATCTGTGGTTCTCCGATTCCTTTCCCTGAAGGTTGAGCAAGAACTTAAGGACTCTTACAAAGCAGGTGAAGGACAGTCCTGGATTTTTGCATTTTCCCATTCTTCTAGTCTCTCACCCACACCTAATCTGACAGCCATTTTTTAAGGGACTTTTTTTTTTTTTTTATCAAGTCATTCCAAAGCTTAGGCTTGCCTTTCATGGAAATAGCAACTCTCTTTTCGCATTCTCCTAATTCAGAGAAATTTGAATACATTTCCAGTTACATTATAAATATAAGGGGCAGTAAAACACATTTGGTAACACACAGGTCACTCTTGGTAAGCATAAAGCTCACTCTATAGGAGCAGACGTGCTCCCACATCCTACCAGACAGGAGCTTACCAGCCTTAGGCATCCATCCTGCCCAGGGTGTCAAATTTATGCTAAGAAGAGCTTGAAACAACTAAGGGGGAAAGTGGTTTCACTGAGGAGCGGGGAAAAGCATACAGGCTTTTGGAGCCAAGCAATCCCTTATCCTCTAATGCCTGTTCGATCTCTTACCAGATGAAGGACTTGTATAAACCACATACCTTCTCCCCATCTCAGTTATATTCTTGATAAAATGGAGGCCATGATGTTTGGCCCTGTGATAACAGGCCCCTTGAGTGCTCCATAGAAACGCACTTGACTTTACTTCAGTCTTGGTGTTTCAGAGACCTTCATTTTTATCTTTCAGCCCCCAAACTGGATGACTCAGCCTTTCCTGGCTGAGTCTTAAATAAAAAGAGAAGGACCCAACGAAGCATCTAGTTATTTTTCACCCAGAGCACAGGATCTTAGGAGATGAGCAAAAGGGCTATGTATTGGCTTGGAGAAGGTAGATTGGGAGAGTAGTTATGAAACTGCGTTCTAGTCTTTGAGTCTTCCGTAGGCACTTAGAGAAGGAAGCCCTGGCCACAAACAGTGGGTGATGGTCAGGAAGTAGCAAGCAGAGGGTCCAGTCCTTGGGTCTGTAAATGTTCCTGGAGGCACAGGGTGGAGTAAGCCACAGCTCCTGCCCTGAGGAGGGTCAGTCTAGTGAGAAGCAGCCATTATGCAAACAGAGAATTCCAGAACAGCCTGCTAAGTGCTGCAATGGAAGGAAGTAAAGGGAGCCCAGGAGAGCCGGAGGAGGCCCGTCTCAGGGGAGAGCGTGATGCAGTCTGTGTCTTGAGGGATTCTGTTGGACGTCCGAGCTCAGGCTTGATACCAAGTCTCTTCCTTTCTCGTCTTCTGCCCTCAGATCATTCCTCAGCCCCCAAACACCCTTGCGGCTCTTCTCCCCAATCCTTTGGTAACCATTTTTTTCTCCCCTGCCTATGTTCCTAGAGAATGGGAAGGAGCAGTGACCCCCATGCAAGTTAGGAACAGTACAAGAACATCTGCCCAGAATGCTCTGGTCCCCTTCTGGGATTGACAGGAAATGCTTCTCAGTGGAAGCAAGCTTGACCAGGACCTCAAAGGACGACATGGGGTTTTTAGATGGATGGGGTGGGAATGGTGTGCCAGGTGTGGCATCACCTAATCTTTACAAAAATCCCACAGGGTGACTATCAGTCTGTTTTATACATCAGAAAATTAAGGATCATATGGATTAAGTCACTTGCTTGCCCAGAATCACACAGCAAAATACGGCAGAGCCGAGGTTTGAACTCATGTTGGCCTGACTCTAACTCCAGAGCTCTTTCCTCCGATACAGGGCTGAGACCCCACCTTAATACAGTTTCTCAGAAAAGCATTTTACATGAGATATTGCTTCTGTAGGATTATTCTGTGTGAGCCTTCTTTGTATTAAATGGCTGTTTGAGGGCTGACCCTAGAACAGAGACTCTCAATATAACATTGCCTCCTTGAAAGAACATTTGGATTCTAAGCAACAGAGTCAGAGGCTGGATTTTTGACTGCTATCCATTCATGCATTGGGAGCTGAGTACACTAAAAAGAAAAATCCTAAAGAAGAGAAAAACCAAGAGAAAAACGTGCCATCCATATGGAGACATTGTGTGTGTGCCTAGCAGCAATCTGTACTATTTGCATAAAAGGAGTAGCACATAACTCAAGTTTTAAAACATTTTATAATACTCAGAGAGGTTGTCAGTTTTCACATCCTCTGAGGAAGATGAGGGGCCACCGTGCATTAGCACATGGAGCGTGCCCTCGCTGAGCAGACTACAGTGAAAAATGAGGCTAGGGAAACCAGAGCGAGGGTAATAAGAATGATGAACGGGAAGGTTGATTTTGGAAGATCAGGATGGATCAGGAAGAAAAAACAGTCGCTTTGGGGGAGAAGATCTAAAATCTACAATTACCACCTCCCAACCAGACCTCTCGTTACTTCAGGCCAGGGCCTTTTTAATTTCATCGCATGGCTCCAGGCCAAGGGCCTCAAGTGCTTTATTGTCTCTGGGCTCCACTGTGGCTAGTATGCTTGACAAGTCCCAGGATGAGGCGGCTGGCCCCTGTTCAAGTAGTCTGGCGTTGGGCACTGTCACTCGGGCTAATACTGTGGAGTTGCTCATGTACCCACTGGGAGCCAGGCTGGAGAGCTGTTGGGTTCCTTGACCTCCCTTCCCCGGGTGTCCTCATGTGAGAAAGTAGGGAAGCAATCACCACTTTGCAGAGAAGATGTAAAGATGACAAGAGGTGATATATAAAGCAGTTGGTACCGGGCTGGGAGATGGTAGTAAGCCTCGTATCCTTCTTATCAATAATTAATAATTAGGAATGTTCTCGCTCTCTCTTAGAGTGGTTTTCAGTCAGCTGGTGGGGATGTAAACAATCTCTCCCATTGCCCTCATTTCACAGACTGGAAGTAGAGACCTGAGGAGGGGAAGGGGCAGTCCCCCAAGATGAAGCCCTGGTGTCCATCATTTCGTCTTGTGTCCTAACGGTGTGCCAGAGAATGGCATACTCCGTGTAGGGACTTTGGAGAATTTAGGCTTTTGGTCTTTTGTCTTCTTTCAGCACTCACCCATTCTTTGTGCATGATGTGATTTTCAGAATTTAACTCCTTTGGGTGTTAGTGGTTAAGTTATCCATCATTGGCTTTGTTATACATAGCTGATGAAGTTCAGATGCAATTATTTCTGGAAACGTCAACAACATTCCTCGGAGCAAGGTGACACCTCAGGAAGGTCCGCCTTGTGGTAGCACCTTTTGGAGCAAGTGTACAAACAGTTCTAAGAACTGTTAATGGTATTGCTTTAAACAGAGGGGAGCTGGGAGGGGTGCAGAGGGGGAGTTCTGGGTACCGTATATACAAAATAGCACGTCATGAAGTCGTGCAGCAAGGAACCCTAATGGGGTTGATTGACCCTCAGCATTTCTTCATTCACACACAGAACAGATCCCTTTGATCATAGAATACCTTGTGGGACTGGCTCCTTAACCCCATCGTAAGAAACACTTCCCTAAATAATCTGGGCTCTGGTATGAAAAAGATTTTGAGAGGGAAGCACCAATTAAGCAATATTGGGTGGTTGTGGATACCAAACCGCTGAAGTTTCTAAGTATGTAGGGTTTTGACATATGAGGGTCTTGACATAGGTTTTCACTCATATGTGGAACAGGAGAAACTTAACAGAGGACCATGGGGGAGAGGAAGGGGAAAAATAGTTAAGGAGAGGGAGGGAGACAAACCATAAGAGACTCTTAAATACTGAGAACAAACTGAGGCTTGATGGGGGTGGAGGAAAGGAGAAAAAGGGTGATGGGCATGAAGGAGGGCACTTGTTGGGATGGGCACTGGATGTTCTATGGAAACCAACTTGACAATAAACTATCAGTGAAAAAGAAAGAAATGAGGGTTTTGATAGGTACCACAGTTTTTAAAAAAAATTTTAATGTTTTTATTTATTTTTGAGAGAGAGAGAGAGAGAGAGAACAGAGGAGGGTCAGAGAGAGAGGGAAACACAGAATCTGAAACAGGCTCCAGGCTCTGAGCTGGCAGTCAGCACAGAGCTCGAACCCATGAATGAACAGTGAGATCATGACCTGAGCTGAAGTCAGATGCTTAACAGACTGAGCCACCCAGGTGCCCCCTTTTTTTTTAACCTCAAAATCCCCATAACAATAGCAACAATTTCAAACATTTATTTCTACAAGCCCTATCTATATCTCAGGTTCTTTCTAAACGTAGTTACTGCTCTGTTCATTACCTTGACATTGAAGGGTCAGATGAAAGGTATATATTTTTTTCAAAAGTACGAGATAGTGCACAAAAGATAACTGTTTTTTTTTTCCATAAAAACAAATGCATAAATCACCTTTATGCCTTTTATTATAAGGCCTTTGCCATAGGCTCTGTATTTTACAAAAGATTCCCATTGTCATTCCTAGTATCATTCCCAAGTGTTGCAAAAATTCCATGATATTTTCAGTCTCACCTTTATAAAAGTAACCAAATCAGTGATATCCAATGCGCAGCTGGCTTCAAGGGCTTTGTTGCAGATTTTCCTTCAATAATGCTGTGAAAGAACTCAGTATCACTTTGTAACCTTACTTGGAATCTTGGGCTATTTCAATTAAAGCAGCTATCCTTTTCACACATGAACTTTCTGTAAAACCACTGTCATCATGAAAGTAGGAATTTGCTGTTCAGATGATAACTTGTCTTGGGCCTCTTTCGTTTAGTGCTCACTGAAAAATTGGCCTTCGGGTATTTCGTTATCAGAACAGAATCTTGCAAATAGCATGAGCTGACACACACCGGGATCCTCTGTGTGTTGATTTAACTCGGTAGCAAATCTGCCATGTAATTTGTTCTCAAACTAGTATCTTCAGGCCTTCAGCATTTGTTTTTTGTGACTCTCCCCACAACATTTGCTGACAAAGGAATTTACTTCATTTGTTACTATATTATCTTGTGTATTTTTTCAGCCAGTTTTTGCCAAGGCAGGAAAAACAAGTGTTTCTCTTATTGGATTTTATTATCTTTCATTTTTACATATGAAATCCCCAAAGGGATTGCTAAATTCTTTTGATGGGGGTTAGTGGAATGTTGTAAAGTGCTAGAGTGACTTTCACAAGACTTTAAACATCATCAAAAAATTATGGAGGCTTGAATTCATATCCTGGATGCTTTGTTTTTAAATGTCTTGCTAATCATGCATCTTTGTACTAACATTAAATAGTATCTTGAGGCATTATACACACTTGGGGTGAAGCTCTTCCTTAACAATAGTTGTTGTAAATCCATACTTGAATTAAATTTCTTTTTTTTTCTGCAGCTTCTTGTCAGATCTAATGAGGTAGACATTTCTGTACTTGGGAATGTAGCTAAGGAGGCGCTCATATTGGAAACAGAAGCATCAGCTTGGCTGTTTCTCTTGCTGAGCTTGTCTTACTGGTGTTCTTGATCAGTTGATGCTTTGTAGGACTGCATTTTATTTTGTTTTACCTATTTTTATTTATTTTTGAGTAAGAGAGAGAGTGTGTGTGTAAGGAGAGGGGGCAGAAAGAGAGGGAGAGAAAGAATCTCAAGGCTCCTCACTGTCAGCACAGAGCCCGATGTGGGGCTCCATCCTGCAAACCATGAGATCGTGACCTGAGCCGAAGTTGGACGCTTAACCGACTGAGCCACCCAGTCGCCCTCTTTTTTGTTTTTAATCCACACTTTTGTTTGGAAGGACTTTAAAAAAAAAAAAAAAAAAAGGTTGTAAAAGTAGTGCTGAGAGGCTCATATCCCCCGCCATCCATTTCCCCTAATGTTAACATCTTACGTGATGATGGTGAACTGTCAAAACTGATCAACCCACATTGGTGGGTTGCTCCTCACTGAACTGAAGGCTTTAGGTGCAATTTGCTGGTGTTTCCATTAATGTTCAGTTTCCTTGATCTCCTCTAGCCTCTGACACTGTCTTAGTTTTCCCCATGCTTTTCATGACTGACCTTGGTAGTTTTGAGCTGGTCTGGTCAGGTATTTTACAAAATATCCCTCAAACTTCGTGTATCCAATGTATTTTTCTCATGATGAGACTCAGGTTGTGGGTGTTTGGAGAGAATATCATAGAGGTCAAGGGTCCCCACTCCCTAAGGGCATCACATCATATCAGGAAGGACCTAATTTTCACACACAACATCACTAGGGGCTCTGTCTTACTTGGTTAGGAGAGCGTTTTCAGGTTTCTGTACTGTACAGTGATTATTTTTCCCTTTCATGCTTCATTTTTCAGAAGTGAGTCCCTACACCTACCCCCACACTGGAAATGGGGAGATTAAGTTCTACTTCCCCATAAGGGGTTCGAATCTACATATTAGGGCTCTTCTGTAAGGATCTCTGCCTCTCTCCCCCATTTATATTTATCCATTAAATAATTTATTTATATCCATGTAGACTCATGTATATTTATTTCATACTTTGGTCTCTCATGCAGGCCTCCTTTTAAGCCATTTATCCATTTTCATGAGGGATATTTTGATTAAATATTGATATTATTAAGTATTATTAAATGTACTAGCAATTGATATTAATGATTGGTGGACCACTTACGCAGGCACATTTAAACCCCAGTGCATCTCAAAATGTGACAGTTCCACATTCTGCCCTCTGCATTGACACCATGAAATATGGGTGCTCAAACGACCTAGCAGCTCTTGCTCTCCTTTTCTCTCTTATGCTGTTCCACACGGTGACTTTAGCAGTCCCCCAGCCGATGAGTACGCAGAGCTCAGTTCTTCAACAAATACGTGTTGCACGTGTGCTATAGACCAGGCACTGCTTTGAGCACTGGCTATACGGTAGCAAGTGAGACTGCATAGACCCTGCTCTCCATGAGCTTATACGCTAGTGCAGAATATAGATACCAAACAAGAAAACAAATGGTCCAACAATTGTATTCCAGGTGGTCAAACATGCTATGAAGAAATCAAAGCAAGTGATTTAACCATGACTGGCACTCATGATCCCAGGGTGGACAAAGAGACCCTCTTTCTCTCGAGGCCTCAGCTAAAGGACTCTGTTGATTGTTCTTAGGACACATGCCCACACCTGAGCCCAACTGTGTTCTCAGGGATGGCCAGGAATGACTCATTGGTCAGCGTGATCACATGCCATGCTTCTGGCAGATTGGGCATGGCCGATAGTCCCTTGAGAATCATGAGAGGAGGACCAGGTCTGGTTCTGGGAAGGAATGATGTAGGACACACAGAAAAGCAAGAGCGAGCCACCACAGAAGGTGTCTGCTGGGAACCAGGACAGAGATCCATATGGTGCCCACCCCTAAGGGCATTAAATTACCCCTTGGGGCAAAATCCCACTGGGCTACAAACCCAGTTGCTCTTCAGCCACCCTTGGCAGAATCCCTCTGCTAAAGATCCCATGTGGTCCCTACAGGTAGGATCTGCTTCCCTCTACCCTCCCTGTTCCCAGGTCAATAGAGACACTCCTCAGAGGGACACCATGAGGATGGTGTGAAGTGTGAGTCAAGTCTTAGTAATGCATCTCATAGAGAGGAAGAATACGAGGCCAGTTACCGTCCACAGGTCTTAAGTCAGTCGTCTGCAGAGAAGCCACATTCAGGCAACACTTGTTGAGGACTCCTGTTTGCACTGCTTTGCCATTTCCTGCCATCAGTGGTCCGTCAGGAATTCCCCACACATACCAAAATCCAGTTCAAGTTGATTGTCAACCCCATTTTATAGCAAAAGAGAGCTGGAAACATTGAACGTGATGAACACGAGAGAAGACAGCTAGACCTTCTCGTGGGTGCGTGACCCTTTCGGCCCTGAGCATTAGCAAGAGTATCTGTTTTCTTATTGTCATTTTCCATTTCCATATCCTCTCCCTCCTCACAGGGAGAAACAATGTTACAGGTGACAGAACAAGAAATGGAAGGATGTAGAACAGGGCGGGGATTCGTGCATGGGCCTACCTGTCTACCTTTTCCAGACTGAGTCCCTGAATTTGGTCTGTACTGTGCCCCTTTCCTGGGTAATGGCGCACTTTTGTCTGGGAAGAATTTTTCTTTTCTTTCTGAGACTTGTAGAAACCAAGAAGCCACAAGGACCCGTGTCAAAGGAGACAAAGAGTCAACAGAGCTTTTGTGGCTTGAAATCTGAGTTTCAGATACACTGTCTCTGCTTAATAGCCACTCCCAGTAATCATCAGGAATGGGAATGGAGGAGGACGAGAGCTGGAATAGAATCTGCAGCAGTCGGTGGGGGCGACAGAAGATGCGAGGCGGATTCCATTGACAGTCAGTGCACACTGGCCAAGCCTGGCCCTCCGCAGGCAGAGGTGGACAAACAGGCCTTGCATTCAGGGAGCCAGCAGCCGGGGGGTTAAATAGAGACTGAGGGACCGTGTCACTTTCAAGGACATCCCATGGGAACGGAGTGTGTGTGTTCCAGAGACTCGTGCGAACTGAGCACCAGTCTGCTCCAGACTCCGCAGTGGACGCCTTGGTGTTTCTTGTCTCTCGGATCCTCTGAAACTGGCTTTCTTACTCCTCGTATCAGATTGGAAAATTGAGGTTCGTACACATCAAGTTGTTTAGGTGACAGAGTCAAGAGGAAGCAGGGGTGACGTTTGCTTTGCTCCTCTGCCCATCAGCACTGCCCGGGGTCTGCTCAGTATGTTAAACCTGTTTGCCTTACTGAGTAGCCCCCTTCAAGCCTCTCCGCGTGCTCCAGCCAGGACTGTGGCTGCTTCTCTGGGCTGTGTCGCCTGACCCGTCCTACCCTTCTACCTCAGGCTGCAGCCGCCTAAAGTCCCTGGTTTCCGTTCTCGTTTCCCATCCCCCTTCCCACACAGACACTCTGTTTTCACCCAGCCTTCCTAGTTGGTAAGGTGGCCGTTTTGTGAAATCCAAACCCAGGTTTCTTTTGTGACTTGAGGAGCACGTGTGACATACCTTCATGTGCATCAGTCCATCGGTCCTTGTCTTGACCGTGAACTACAGGGCGGTTGCTCTTACACCCCTTTGGCAGATGAGGGTATTAGGCAACTTTGTGCGGGTCACCAGCTGATAGCAGCTGGCATGTGGGGGTGTCTGTCCCCTCTCTACCATGCAGCGTAATCCTTAGGATGACAAGGAAAGGGACTTGTGAGACCGTCATTGCCTCCTTGAAGTACCGAACAAGGGGAGAGCACAGAGGGAGCTTAAACTCCTTCAGGAGAACATGACAGGCTGTTTGGCCCTTAGACAAAGAAGAGGGGAATATATTTCTCCATCCTAAAGTCCACATTAATAGGGCTTTTATAAATGATTTGCTGTAGACAGAATGTGAAGATTATTGAGAATGTCATCATCATGATTTCCATTCTTGAAGCAAAGGGCAGCGATGGAATACTAAGTACCTGCCAGGCGCTGTGACACTCAGGAAGAATAATAAGTCATGCTCTCTGCCAGCCCAGAAATTCATATTCCAATGCTGCCAGGTGCAGGCGTGTAAATAAATAACTACAAGAGTGTGCAATGAGTCCTCCATAGCGTTAAGTGCAAGAATCTATGGAGCACTGAAGAAGGGCCCAGCAACAGCCCTGGGTGTTACACCAAGAATGCTTATAGTGAGAATCATAAAAGCCAGTTTGCAGGAGGCTTAAAGTAATATCCGGGGGTTTAATTTCTTAGCTAAGAATACTGGAGTAGCTGTAGACATCGGTTTGTAGATAGCAGTGTGTTGAGCTCTTCCTCATAGTCGCAGGATGGCTGTCATGGTTCCAGTCATCACATCTCTGTTCACGGCAGAAAGGTGAGTGGGGTGGGAGGAGAATGGCACCTTAACTGAACCTTATTATTAGGAAATCAAATATACGCTTCCCTGTGTATCTTTTTGGGCAATCCTGAATGATATGAGCAACCCTGGATGCAAGGCGGTCTGGGAAATCAGAGAACAAGATCATCATGATTAGCTTAGATCTTAAATGGATCGTGATCTATTCGCAGGAGCTGGCATTTGTAACTGCAGAGTTAGTGCTCTGTCAGGAGTGAAGAATGGGGTAGAGATACAGACCTCCTGGGAGGTAGGACCGCCACAAGCGGTCAGGCAGAG
Source organism: Hyaena hyaena (assembly GCF_003009895.1). Classification (NCBI taxonomy): domain Eukaryota; kingdom Metazoa; phylum Chordata; class Mammalia; order Carnivora; family Hyaenidae; genus Hyaena; species Hyaena hyaena. The sequence continues at coordinate 2,304,749 of NW_024080678.1, forward strand.
ATTTACAGACGAGATGTGCCTTTGAGCTCAGCCTGCAGGATAAGCAGGCCTTCAGGTGGTAGACAGGTAAGGAGATTCTGGGGAAGGGGCTAGAGCACATGCAGAGGCACCAAGTCATGAAAGACAGGTTCAAGAAGTGCCAGGAAATTCTTTTAGCTTCGAGGTAGAGCAGGCATTGTAAGTGGGAGCCATTTTACAACAGGCTTAACTACCAGGCGAAGGAGGGTAGGGGCTATTCTGTGGGTCATAGAAAATCAGGGGAGGTCTTGAGACACAGACCCATTTGCCAGATACCCCACATTCCTGTAAACTTGGAAGACAGAAGGCCCATGTTCTTGCTCACCTGGCACTTGCACACAGGCTCTGATGTCTTAGCATTTTGGCACCATGCATTATTTTTCTGAACCCTCTGGGTTCTGACTGCTTCAGAAGCTGAATTTTTGACTGAGCTCCTTCCATAGCCTTGTCCTTGAACTGAGGTCTCGTTTCTATCTTTGAAATGCTTTTTCCTTGATGGACGAGAGAGTCTCGTGTTTCTCCTTTAATCAAGTTGACTTCTGCTGTCTTCCCATGTGATGTTTGAGTTTCCTGGACAGTAATCAATTTCTGTCAATTTCTCTGGCTCACTGCAGGCTGACTTCAAGTCTGCACATATACTCAGCTTTTACGGACATTTCAGACCCAAGCAGATCATGCCTATGGGGCCCCTTGATGCCTGGCGGCTTCTGCAGCCCACGTGGTCTGCAAGCTGGATGCCTCTTCCTCTGCTTTCCAAGCTGGAGGTTCAGCCCCCGTATCTGACAAGTCCTAAGCCATCCTTCAGCCTCAGTATCCCAGGGATGGCTGAGGTTGGAAGGGGAAAGTAGGCTTCTTTTATGATCCTATAATTCTTCAGTAAATCTCACATTTATTGCTGTGAACAGAGTCATTTAATGATTACAGAATGAGAGAAATGAGTGGGATCCCTCATGTCTCCATCCCTCGGGTTCAAATCCTGACTCTCCTACTTCCTACCCATGTAACTTGGGGCAATTTGCTGAACTTTCCTCACCTGTAAGATGAGATAATGAGAGGATCACTTGTAGCGGTGAATGCACGTGTTAAGGGAGCTATGACAGCAAAGTATTCAGAGCAGTGCCGTGGCACGTAGCAAACCTCCTGTATATGTTAGCTGCTGATAATAATTATTATTGCCATGCTAATGTGCCTCAGTCAGTGGAATAAGTTATGATGGGTTTTTACCACAAGCCTTGGGAGACTCACACACACTTACCGGCTCCTTGCAAAAATCTATTTTCGGGACACATTCTCCAGTGTCACTCCATCTCATGTGTGAAAGCTTGTCAGCAAATGTCACCTACACCACCAGCTTGCTGCCCCCAAGCCAGCAATGATGGGTGATTCTGTCCCTCAGAGGACCAGGAAATGACATTTCTCAGTCGTCAGACAAGCGCTGATCAAAATTATCAGCAATACTAATTCTGAGTCAGATTTTCAGAGGCAGGCATATGGTTTAGTGGAAGGAACAGTGCCCCAGGAGACAGATCCTGGGCACAAATCCTCCCTCTGCTGTGTGGCTCTGGGCAAGTCACTTTCTCCCTCTGGGCCTTGGCTCAGCTCAGGAACCATCAATAACAGCCTCTCTTTAACATCTCTTTAAGAGGACACATCATACCTATAATTTAAAATGGGCAGCTGTATAATGTCTGCCTCTCTCTCTCAGCTGTCAGTTCCAGAGAGTCATGATCTCTTGTGTTCATCTCTGCCTTCACAGCCCCTCTCAGGGCCTGGCACACAGTCAATGCTCATTTTTAATATGTATTGAATAAATGAATGATGTGATAGAAAGAAAATGATTTGGGAGCACGACAGACCTGATTTTGTAGTAGAGTCAGTTACTTGCAAATTGAGTGACCCTGCGCTAGGCTCAGCCTCAGAATTATCGACTGTAAAATGGGGATAATAGACATAATTTACCAAGTTGTTTTGAGGATTCAGTGTGGAAACATCACACATGCACACCCATACCAAACGTAGCCTAATATCTAGGGTGTGATGGGTATTAGATAAACATAGCTGTCATTTACTTCTCTGGAGCCTAGCACAAGGGAATGGAGTATGCTGTGTCTAGCTGATGAAAAACTAAGGAGAAAAAGGTAAATCTGAATATATGTTAAGTTTCTCCCTATTGAAGAGGCTCAGGTTTTTTGAGTCAGACGCACATCCATCAGCCTTCCTGCTGGTGTAGGACTTGGCAGGCACCAGGATCTTTGAGTCAGCTTCCCTGTCACAGGGCAGCCAGGTTGCAAAGGGTTTCCCAGAATCCCCTTAGCCTGCCAATGATGCCACCTTCTTCTCCCTTTAACCTTTGCTAAATAGTTAAATAGTTTATTGTCAAGTTGGTTTACGTATAACACCCAGTGCTCATCCCCACAAGTGCCCTATAGAATACCTGTCCCCAGGGGCGCCTGGGTGGCACAGTCAGTTAAGCGTCCGACTTCAGCTTAGGTCATGATCTCATGGTTTGTGGGTTCGAGCCCCACATCGGGCTCAGTGCTGACAGCTCAGAGCCTGGAGCCTGCTTTGGATTCTGTATCTCCCTCTCTCTCTGACCCTCCCCTGCTCACACTGTCTCTGTCTCTGTTTCTCTCGCTCTCATAAATAAATAAAACATTTAAAATAATTTAAAAAAAAAAAAGAACACCTGTCACCAGTATTTACCTGGATGTGATAGGCAGACCCAGAACCCTCTGCAGACACAGAGAAGAATGAGGCATGCTGGGATAAGAGGTGGCCTGGAGTGAGACCTGGCTCCTCATTTGTAGCCTTAACCCAGTCCAAACTCACCTTGTGATCTTGGGCAAGCCACCTTCTCCGTAAGCCTCACTGTCCTTGTCTGCAAAGTGCTCAGCCCGTTGGCGCCGTACGTGATAGCAGTTAGGAAGCTGGGGTTTCAGGTTCAGAGCTGGCTTCATGTCTCAGCTCTGCTGCTTACCAGCTGTGAGATACGGGCAAGTCAAGTACCATCTTCGTAAAATGGACAGTAGGATCCAAATGGGCTTATTTGGAGGATTTGATGACACAGTGTCTCCAAAGTGCCTGGCAGATTTGTACACAAGGAGTGAAGATTTGTTTGTCCGGGGACACAGAGGCAGCCCTTATTTTTACTTAGTGGAAGTTTCTCCCTGTTGAGGAAGTTCAGGTTTCCTGAGTCAGATGCATATCCATCAGCCTTCCTGCTGCCTCAGCACTTGGCAAGCACCAAAATGTCTTGCAGCAAAGACATGATCCCCACAGGGTGTGAGTGACACCAGCCCGCATGCAATTATTTTAATGCGTGGCCCAGGACCTTCTCATGCGCAGGTTGGTGTGTACTCAGGGGAGAGCCTTCCCTCTCCTTCCCTCTCGCATCCTTCAAAAGGCCCAGGAAGAGAACGCACTGTACACACTCCTTCTCTGAAATGCAAGTGCCACCAAGTGGCCTCATTCCAGGAAGGGTCTGCAGGCTGTTCTGCACTGTCCTGGATGCTAAACACTGGCTTCCTGAATTACTGCTCCAGTGGGTGGACCTCATGCTGGCAGGAGGCGAAGAGAGGGCAGGATGCCGCCACCATCTTTGAGGGGAGATGAGAACCCACATAAGGTGGGGCCACCCCGCATACAGGCACTGGGCCAGGTAGGCATCCGTTTAAACCTCTTAGCAACTCTGTGGAGTCAGGGTTACTGATTCCCACCTTGCACACGAGGAAACTGAGGCCCCAGGAAGTGAAACGAGCTGCCCCAGGACCCACACAGCTACTGAAGAGCATAGCTGAGATTCAAACCCCGGCTGGCCTGATGCCTCGGGTTCTGGCTCCGCCATTGCACCATTCTGGTCTGGTGTGGTTTGCACCAGTCAGGTCTCCTGTTGTTCCCTTTGCCTTGAGACAGGGACTTGGTCTTGCAAAGGAGTATTTGCCCAGCCAGCCTCAAGGGCTGCGGCTACCATACCTCCAGAGAACCCTGAGAGAGCGGCAGGGGGAAGCGGGCCTTCCAGACCTCTCTAATGGCCGCCCTGTTGAGGCTCCCGCAGAGAGAATGTGGCTGAAGGAGGGAGCCAGGAAAAGACCGAGCTCTGACACCCCAATCCCTTCCTCTGTCTCAGTGTCAGCTCTTGCCGGTCCCCCCACCATGAGAGATGAGCTAGGGCAAGGTGAGAGCTGGTTTATTTCTTCTGCGATGTGAGAAGGCATGAACAGGTAAGTGTTTACAACCTGGCCTCTCCTGTTCTCTGCCGTGTGGACAGAAGAACGTCGGCTTTGGAATCAGGTTTATTCAGACTTAGGTTTGAACCCCGGCTCCCATGTTTACCAGCCTTGCAGCCTTGGGCAAGTCACTTCTTCTTTCTTCTTTAAAACTGCATTCCTACGGGGCGCCTGGGTGGCTCAGTCGGTTAAGGGTCTGACTTAAGCTCAGGTCGTGATCTCCTGGTTCGTGGGTTTGAGCCCTGCATCCGGCTCTGTGCTGACAACTAACTCAGAGCCGGGAGCCTGTTTCAGATTCTGTACCTTCCTCTCTCTCTAACCCTCCCCAGTTCTCTCTCTCTCTCTCTCTCTCTCTCTTTCTCTCTCTCTCTCAGAAATAAAATAAAATAAAAAATAAAACTGCATTCCTGGATGTCTGGGTGGCTCAGTTGGTTAGGCGGCTGGGGCTTCTGGTTTCCACTCAGATTATGATCTCACGGTTTGTGTGTTCCAGCCCCACATTGGGCTCTGATCCTTTCTCTCTATCTCTCTCTCAAAAATAAAGAGATAAAAAATTTTTTAATAGTACTCCTTGTTCGGGTCACCATGAGGATTACATGACCACAAATATAAAGCTGATGGTGAAGGGCACCCCCCCGCCAAGGGCATGAGCTGTGCCTGCTGGAAAATACTCCTAACTGGCGTCGCTGAATGGCCCCTTTAGCTGCCCATCCACCGCTCCACTCATGTCTTGTCCAGTATAGTCAGAGGCTCCCACTCACACCCAGAGTTAGTAATTTCCTCCTCCGTAAGGTCTCCAGTGCCACAGCTGAGTTCTGAGCATGACCTCCGTGGAGCCGGGCTCTCCCTGCACCCTGCTCACCCCTGCAGCCTCATCACCCCTCCCCCCCGCCCCCCAGCACCCGGGCTCCGGCTGCAGCATGTGACTTCTCATTTTCCCACCGGTCTTCCCTCTGGCTGGACTGTGCCCCCACCCTCCCCTCCATGCCTGCCCCCGCCTCCCAGGAAAGTGCTTCATCTTTCAGGCCCCAGAGCTCTCATTCTCCATGCCCCTCCTTCATGATCACCTTCTATGACTTGTTTCTGGAAACATCTCCCTCTGATCACCAGCCAACCAAGGGCGAGCACTGTCAGCAGGGGTCACTGCCCCTCTTCCAACCTGGTACAGGGTCGGCACTTAGTAGCCAGCCTGTATTGAGCACCCACACTTGGCCAGACACTCCTTATGTGCTTCACGTGCACCAACGAGTTGGCTGCGGCTCTGAGATGGTGCATCCCTCTCAGGTTAAAAAAAAAAGGAAGTAGGGTGATACTTGCAGAATCAGGAAGCAACAGGAGGGCCACATCCCTTTTTCCTTCTTCCAGATCCTCAGTCTCCCTCTCACAGCCCCTGCTGACAGCACCTAACAGGAGGTGGCTGGCAAAGCAGAATAGGGTTTGCAGAGTCCCCACCTCAGCATCACAAAGCAAGCTTGGAGCTGAGAGACAGAAGCTAACATGCTGGCACAGGCGGGAGCTGTCGCTATTCCCGTTACACAGATGAGGAAACTGAGGCACAGAGGGAGTAAGTCACTTGTCCAAGATGAAGGAACTATAGAGCAGAGCCAGGATTTGGCCCCAGGCAGTCTGTGCCCTTCCTCGTCACCACTGCGGCATACTCGGTGAACGAATGAGTGAATGAATGAGAGCATGGACAAGCCCCCCAACACTGCTTAGACAGGCGCCCAGCCGGGTCTTTGCACAGGTCCTCCCGGCCTGACTGCCCCCTGGTCGCCCTGGCAGGTCATTCACTGGAACTCCCCCAAGAAGCTGCGGGTGAAGAACAAGCACGTGGAGTTTTTCCGGAACCTGTACCTGACCTTCCTGGAGTACGACGGGAACCTCCTGAGGCGAGAGCTGTTCGGCTGCCCCAGCGAAGCCGATGTCAACAGCGAAAACGTAAGTGGCTCGCGGGGCCCAGGGGTGCAGGGGCAGCCCCCGAGATGCACAGGCCGCCGCCCTTGCTCCGGGGAGGCAGGTGAGGCCACACATCCCTTCCGTGCTCACTACTGCGGGTGTAGACGGGCTATGCCTGGCCCGGACGGGGTGAAGTCAGAAGAGGGCGTGCAAGCAGAGGAATCAGGACGAGCCGGAGGGCCGTGAAACAACAGATGCCGTGTCTCCCCACAGCCAGGGAACTCGGACATCCTCGTGGACCTGACGGCCACAGGGGAGGCCCAGGCTTCAGTGGTCAGGGCATAGGTGGCAGCAAAGATTTGCGCAAGTGACTGGCTCCTTTAGGGTTGGCGGAGGTGAGGAGAGCGTTAGGTACGTGGTCACAGGCATGGCTAACACCTGTACTTTCCTGTTTCTTCACGGTTTATAATTTTTTATATGTTCTGTCTCCTTTGATGTTCATAGAAACCTACTTTATGTCCCCCCCCACCAATCGGAGTGGAGAAATTGAGGCACAGAGAGGTTAAGCTCGTTGCTCACAGCAAGCAAGGAGCAAAGTTGCAGGTGATTTGAAGTTCTGAGGGCGGGAAACGGGGAAGCAGCAGCTGTCATGGAAGAAGCAGGGCATGGAGGGAGGGTCAGGCTGACCTGGGTTCGGCTTTAACCCCTTCCAATTACCAAGTATGTGACCTTGGGCAAGTTACTCAGCCTCTCTGTGCTTTGGTTTCCTCAACTGCCAAATGGGGACGGAAAAACTTAGAGGCGTGTTTTGAGACTAAGCATGAAACTGCATTTAAAGCACCTGGCATAGCATCTGCCGTGTTAGATGCCCAATAAGTATTTCCTCCCTTGCCTTGACCCTTAGTATTAGACACAGAAGTAATTTATTCATTTAGTCAGTCAACAAACATTTTGAGGGCCTTCTTATTCTGAGACTGAGTATTCATAGGTTAAAAAAAAAAAAAAAAAAAGGACAGGGGCGCCGGGGTGGCTTAGTCAGTTAAGCGTCCGACTTTCGCTTAGGTCATGATCTCACGGATTCGTGGGTTCGAGCCCCGCATCGGGCTCTGTGCTGACTGCCAGCTCAGAGCCTGGAGCCTGTTTCAAAGTCTGTGACTCCCTCTCTCTCTGACCCTCCCCTGCTCACACTGTCTCTCTCTCTCTCTCCTAGAAATAAATAAAACATTAAAAAGAAAAAAAGAAAAAAAAAGGACAACAGCCCTTGCTCTCACAGTGCTAACATTCTCATGGGGGGAAACACAGTTGATAACTACAAGAACATTGAGGAAAAATGATCAGCTAGTGGCAAATGCTACATAGTATTGAGCATGTTAACGAACAGCTGGCTACTCCACTGGTTTACAGGGTCTGGAGGGCTTCTTTGAGGAGGTGATTTTCCATCTGAGACCTGAGTGACAAGAAAGAGCCATTGAAGAGCAAGAGATGAGGGAAATACAGATCACAGTCACTGTAAGATACCTCCTTACACCTGTTAGAATGTCTGTTCCCAAAGAGCAGACGGTGACAGGCCTCAGTGAGGATGTGGGGGAACTGGAATGTTGGCTGAGTGTGCAATGCGTGGCTGCTGTGGGAAACAGAATGGAGGCTCCTCAAGAAATTACAAATAGAACCGTCCCATGACCCAGTAATCCCACTTCTGGGGTGTATCCAAAAGAATTGAAATCAGGATCAAGATCCCAAGGCAGTGTGTGCATTGCCATGGTCGCTACGGCATTACTCTTGACGGCCAGAGGCGGAAATTACGTACCTGCCAGTCGACAGATGAATAGATAAAATGTAGTGTGTATATATATACACATACACACAACAGAGTATTGTCCAGCCTTCAAAAATAAAAGGAAATCTTAGCATCTGTGACAACGTAGATGAACCAGGGAGATATTATGCTAAGTGAAGGAAGTCAGTCCCAGAAGGATAAATACCGCGTGATGACTCATGTATGTAGATGCATCTAAAATAGCAAAGCTAGAGATGTAGACAACAGAATGGTGGTTCCCAGGGGGGCAGGGGGAGGGCCTGTGGGGAGCCGTTGTTCAGTGAGTATAGTTATTTGCACAATATGAGTTGAGTCCAGAGACCTGCTGTACAATGTAATGCTTACGGTTAACAGAGTATTGGGCACTCAAACATTTTAAGAGGATAGATCTCATGTTAAGTGTTCTTAACACACACATACACAGACACACACACACACACACACACAAAATCTAAGAAAGTTTTGGGGGTGATGGATATGTTTATAACCTTGATTGTAGTGAAGATAACATGAATGTAGCGTATGTCCAAAGTCACCAAATTGTTGTCATTATGTGTCATTTTCTGTCAATTATACTTCAGTAAAGCTGGGGGGCAGGCCCAGGTAGGGAAAATAGCCAGTGCAAAAGCCCTGGGGTAGGGCCAGGCCCATATGAGGACCTGAAGGACAGCCAGGGTCCCCTGGGGCTGGAGGGGGAGGAGGGGAACAGGGAAGCTGAGCAACAAGAAGGCAGGAGGCAGATTGGAAGGATTTTGTAAAGCAGGTTAAAGAGTCAGGATTTTGTTTTATTACTATTATTGTTATTGTTTATATTCGTATATTCTTTTTTTTTAAATGTTTTATTTCTTTCTGAGAGAGAGAGGAGAGAGAGAGAGAGAGAGAGAGAGTGAGCGAGCATGAACAGGGGAGGGTCAGAGAGAGAATCCGAAACAGGCTCCAGGCTCTGAGCTGGCAGCACAGGGACTCGAACCCATGAACCGTGAGATCATGACCTGAGCTGAAGTCAGATGCTTAACCGACTGAGCCACCCAGGCGCCACTATATTCTTATATTCTTTATATTCTTTTTTTTTTTTTTTTTTACAAATAGTTTATTGTCAAATTAGTTTCCACATAACACCCAGTGCTCATCCCCACAAGTGCCCTCCTCCATGCCCATCCCTCCTCCCCCCACATCCATCAGTCCTCAGTTT
>NW_024080678.1:2316642-2342786 GCF_003009895.1 Hyaena hyaena
AAATGCAACCGATTTCTGTACGTTGATTTTGTACCCTGCAACTTGGCTGAATTCTTGGATCAGTTCTATTAGGCTTCTGGTGGAGTCTGTTGGGTTTTCGATGTAGAGTATCATGTCATCTGCGAAGAGTGAAAGTTTGACTTCCTCTTTGCCAATTCTGATGCCTTTGATTTCCTTTTGTTGTCTGATGGCTGATGCTAGGACTTCCAGCACTATGTTAAACATATTCTTTATATTCTTATCTTGGATGTTGTGAGAATTCTTTTAGGCTCCCAGTGGCAGGGAGGATGTGTGTGGAAGGTCTGGGGGATGCACTTAGCTAGACCTTTATCAGGACAGCTGGTCCCAAGACTGCCCTGCCCTCTAGTATTTGGCCCCCGGGTCACAGAGGGCTCCCCTTGGCCTCTCGCCCTCTTCCACATCACCCTCTGTGCCCTTCTCAGTGTCTGCCCTTCCCTACCACTGGCAGTAGAGGAAAGAATACCATTAAGCACTTGAACTCTGGCTCGGATTCAGGGAAGCACTTAGAGGTTTCAACAGGCACTGTGTTCTTCTGGTTTTTCCTTCCGCTCTCTACTCAAATCAGTATTTGCCATCATCATCAATATCCGAGTGCCCATTCGGCACTTTTTTCCCCCAAATACTAAATGAAAACTGTTCTCTTGCCTTTGTTTTTTCCTGCACGGAAGAGGCTCAAATCAAAAGCCTTGCAGGATGAAGGCGTTGGTTAATTGCCCCTATCAGTGAGTTCCCCAGGTATGCTCCTCAGTATTTCAGAAGGTGCCACTCCCTTTATAAGTGACCCACAGGCTTCTCCTACCACCAGCTCCCCCCGGGGGTCATCGGGGTGGGGACGTCATCAGTGGTCCTTCTCAGAGTCTGCGACTGCGTCTGTTTGCTCGACCAGCAGGGGTGAATGCCAGCCATCTCCCAGGCACCATGCAGGACTCTAGGACTGAACTCAGAGGCTGACCCTGTCCCTATATGTTAAGTCACTTGCTGTGCAACAAGTGTTAGAGCTGCTGAGGGGATGGTCTTTCTGAGGACAGGGAGGGCTGTGGATGAGAGAACAGCCTTCTCTGATTGCTCACCACAGCTGCTGTCCCAAACACTTTGCCCTTGACTGTGCACTAGCCACACCCACCGCCTTCTGTTCCTCGCATTCCTGTCTGCTTCCCATGGCAGGGCCTTTGCACTTGCTTCCCCTCTGCCTGCAGCACCCTGCCCCTAGGAGCTCAAACGTCTCAGATGTGTCGTCCTCAGAAACTCCCCTTGACCAGCCCCAACCTCAAGTAATGCCTTGTGACTGTGATGTGCCCCATTTTCCTTTCATCAGAGCATCTGCTACTCTCCACCATTAATTGGTTCGTACGGTTGTTTCCTGTTTTTTCAAACCCTAATAAAAGACTAGAGTATAAGACTATTAGATACTTTGTCTTGTTCCCCTCTCGGGACTCCTTCCTCTAGCAGAGAAGCAAACAACTCATAAGCACTTAACAAATATTTATTGAATGACTTGAACAAATAAGAGAGATGAAGGAAGTACCAGGTAAAGGGCAGAGCAGATGGCAAAGCAGGGAGCTCTAGGAGAACATGCTGGTAGCTGGTGTCCTGGAGCTCAGACATGTTGGGAGTGACAAAGAATGAAACTTCTCGGAGGGACCTTGGCCGCACTTAGGAGTTTCAACTGACCCGTCAGTAGTGAGGACCCACTAAAGGGCTTTAATCAAGGTCGCGTTTATATTTGAGAGAAATCGCTCCATATAGAGAAAACAGTAAGTGGGATGGGTTGGAGGCTGGGAGGCCCGTTAGACCATTGCCACTTCCCAGGCAAAAAGATGGCGATGGGGCTCTGGCCGAGGGTGGCAGCAGCAGGGACAGGGAGCAGCTGAGAACAGGGGAGCGGGTAAACTAGCACTTCTAAGTCAAGAGGACCGGTTCCTGTGCTGAGCCGGCCCCCGGTGGCACGGGCTGGGACAAGGAGAGTGGCTGTAACACTGTGTCCCTGGAAAGGCGTCCCTGTAGGGAGCTCCGCCCCCGGCCCTTTGCAGCATGTCAAATGGCATCGGCAAACACAGCCAGAGGGAAAGGGTGAGATCTTGGACGTGGGCCAAAGCCGATGCTCCCGGCTCGGTGAGAGGAGGTTGTTAGTAGAGCTTTGACAAGCTCAGTCTCGAAGAGATGAAGTCGGGAACCTCTTCATGGGACTACAGGTCCCGGAGGGGAGAGGGCTCCAAAGGCAGCGTCTGCTGGGCAGATAGTTGTTCAGACAGTCACCGGCCACAGGACTAGTGACGCAGGGGGAGTGCTGCAAATCGAAGCCCGTTCTAGCGAGGAATGCAGACACTCAGGGGTCATTCTTCAGTATGGGAAGCGCCAGACCAAGGTGGTTCTTCGATAGCACACGAGGCCGTTGCATACACTACGGGAGAGAAGGTGCATCAGGGAAGACTTCCTGGAGGAGGCAGGATTTGAAGGCCAAAATTGAAGAGTGAGGGGGTACAGAGAGTAGACTTAGTGGGAGGGAGGGACCAGCACAGGCAGTGGAGCCCAGAAGTGAGCAAAACAGGGCACATGCAAAGGAAGGCAATGTGAGAACAAACATAAGAAGCCACAGGAATTCATTATTATTATTTCTTCACCGGGACTCCCTCATTGCAGATTGTTCATTCAGCAGACTCAGGACTCAGAATTCATGCAAGTGCTCTGAACCTCAGTTTACCACCGGATAAGTGAGGACAGCGATGACTTTGTCACAGTGTTTTCTGGATAATTTATGTAAAATCACCAAAAACAAGACTCAGCACCAGGAACACTGCATTCACAGAAGTGCATTTTTTCACCAATTGCAATGCCAAACTCATCTGATAATTGAGTCCAAATCTATTGTTCCACAAATGGTTTTCAGATTTTATTAACATTTTTCCTGGGCAGGCCTGCCAGAGAGAGGAACACAGCACTGGTTAGAGCTCTGGCTGTAAAGCATAGCAGGGGACTGTCACCTTTGCTCCGGGCCATACAGTCCCGAGTGGATTTCCCACCAGGTAGGAGACTCCAGCTAAGAAGGAGAGCCCATTTGGCTGACTTTGCTGCCAAAGAGTAAATAAATTCAGAAGCCAGTGTGATGGGTGGAGCGGACCCCCATTTTAGACTATGTTTGGGGTTCTTGCTCGAGGACAAGATGGTTTGGTTTGGAAGAACACATTCCATCCACGGTTTAGAAGGACAGGGGGCGCCTGGGTGGCTTAAGCATCCGACTTTCGCTTAGGTCATGATCTCGCGGTTCGTGGATTTGAGCCCCGTGTCGGGCTCTGTGCTGACTGCCGGCTCAGAGCCTGGGGCCTGTTTCAGAGTCTGTGACTCCCTCTCTCTGACCCTCCCCTGCTCACACTGTCTCTCTCTCCTAGAAATAAATTTAAAAAATTAAAAAAATTAAAAAAAAGAAGGACAGTAGCTGATGGGACACATGGCCTCTCCTGTGCCATAACATCTCTTGCCGGAACCAGTAATTTATGGAATGTAGCAAGCATTCAGTGGGCAGTAGCTGTTATTATTTGAAGTCACAGTGGAGGCCAGAATCCTATACCTTAGCATTTCTCTCCCTTTTCCTCAGCAACCCCGCCTCTCAAGTGTATCCAGGAAACCCTGGGGCTCCTCAGAACACAGTTGGATGATCACAGATACTCTCCACCCCTAATCCATGCAAAAATCCTTTTACAGCAACTCTAACAGGCCTGCATCTGGCCTCTGTTGGAATCCTCCCAAAGACAGGGAGCTCATCACCTACAACAGCTTACTCCACTGTTGGAAAGCTCCAGACGCTAACCTGTTCTTCCTTATGTTGAGTGTAGACTTCCCTTCTGAGTCCTGTCCTCTAGAGCAACGAAAACTAAGGATGCACCCCCATTGTCCCTGACAGCCTGCCAGATAGGTAGCATGTTTCCATACACTGGTTTAGAAACAGGCCACTCTTCCTAAGCATTGCATATAAAGTGTGCCTTATTCCACCTAAGGGAATTGTCCAGATAAAGGAAGCTCACCCTTTAACATGCAGAACCATTAGAATATACGTGTTTTCATCAATTTGGATGGGAATCTTGGTAAGTACATATGCTTCCTTTAATAACTAAAGTATACTAACCTCAGTTTACAATTTTCGATGGCTAAGACGGCACTGACTAGACTGAGGAGGCAGGAATTGGCCAGAGGAAGGAGGATGCGGTTTATCCTGGCAGGAAATGGCCTCAGACTACCCTGCTTATTCTTCAGATTCTTTTTTGACAGCTGTCACTTCGAGTTCATCAGCTTCAGAACAACCCATTCTGGGCTCACTTCCCCGTTCATCCTTCCCCTGGCAGCGGAAGGAAAAACAAAAAACAAAAAACAAAAAACAAAACAAAACAATTATATGTAAGTCAGAAAGACCCATAGTAAAAGAATCACGCATGATTGTGTGAGAACTTAAATTATGAAACATAGCAAACATCCACAATGTGCACAAAAAAAAAAAAAAAAACCTGGACGCCGATGAGATTTCCCCTTTATATGGAATTGTAAGTCAGTGTCTGCAGGCTTGGAGCTTCCCTAGCCCACAGCAGACATCACTAATCGATGACCCCTCTCTTTCCACTCGGGCTCAGCCCCATCCCCAGCATCCTCGCCAGATCAGCACTCCAGGAAACCAGTACCAGTCTCCAAGTGATGAAATAAGAGATGCTGAAGCCTGTGGAGTCTCTCTGTGCCAGGCATTAGTCACTCTAGTGCCCCCTAAATGGGGACAGTTCTCTGTGTGGCTTCAAGACTTTTATCTGCTTTTTCTAGCAGCCTCTGCCAATTGGGGGTTTCCTGCAGAAAGGGAAATGCAGCTTTAATCTTCCCTGCAGTCGAGGGAGGTAGGCTTTATGAGTCACATTTCACAGATAAGGAGACCAAAGCTCAGAAGGGATGAGTTACTTGCTCAAAGTCAAGCAGCTGCTAAGTGGTGGGGCCATGATTGGAAACCAGGTCTGTCTGACTCAGGAGTGATGAACTGGGGCCATGATTCCCATGTGGATGGAGCTCCGTATAGAAAATGAATATAATGAGAACTATGGGTTATTCGGTGACTGTCCTAATGGTTTTTACTCATCACCATTTCTTACTCTTCCACGAACCCTGCGAGGTAGTTACTATCTCCGTTTCTGGAGAAGGAAGTAGAGGCTCAGAGGAATAAAATCATGCAACAGGTTGATGGCAGCACTGGAACTCATATAAAGCTTGACCCACAGCTGAGTGGCCTCTTTCTACAAGTATTTAAAACACTCCCGACTTACAACTGCAGTGCCTGCCCTCTACCCCAGCACCCCTGTCTTCTAGGGCTCCTGCCTTTATTTTCCCCCATACCACTTGATATATTCTTTTTTTTTTTAAATTTTTTTTAGTGTTTTATTTAATCCTATGAGAGAGAGAGACAGCATGAGCAGGCGAGGGCCGAAGAGAGAGGGAGTCACAGACTCTGAAGCAGGCTCCAGGCTCTGAGCTGGCAGTCAGCACAGAGCCCGACGCGGGGCTCGAACCCACGAATGCGAGATCATGACCTAAGCGAAAGTCGGACGCTCAACCGACTAAGCCACCCAGGCGCCCCTCCACTCGATATATTCTTAACTTTTTTATTTTGTTGATTATGCCTCTCCCTACTAGATGGGAAGCTCTGTGACTGAAGAGATTTTTGTCTCTTTCATTCATCGGTATATTTTCATGCCATAAAAGACTGCTTGGCACCTGGTGTGTGCTCAGTAAATTCTGACGAACACATGAACTATTGTGAGTCCTTCTCTTGAGGCATCCGTGCTGTACCAGAAGGACCCCTGTGCTCGAAAATCAGAACAGCTGGCCTGAGGACTAGCTCTAGGACTGGAGGTATAACTCTTATCTCCCATGGCCTCAGTAGTCTCACCTGTAGAATGGAAAGTAAGTAAGCCCAGCCCGGGCTGTTGTGAGGTTGATGGGGGTCTGGTGTGTGGAGTGCTGCACATCCACAGGCAGGCGGGTTTGAACACTGGCCAGAAAGCTTGTCTTGACACCTTCCCTTCCAGTTGCTCTGAGATCCCTCCCTCGCCTCTGAAAGGAGGGTTTCCAGACTCAGCGCCCTCACCCTGCAAGGGCGGCGAGCTGCCAGCGCAGCCACGTTCCCTCATACCAAGCTCACCAAGAAGAAAAGACCACAGCGTCACCGTGGCTCAATTAGAAGTTAAAAATAAGATGCATATAAGCAGGTTCTATAAACACTTCACGGCACCCGTCTGCGCGGCCGTGCCAGGGAACAGATGGCTCTGTGGGAACAGCTGTATCCCAGAGAAACCCCAGAGGAAAACCAGAATGCATTACTGCTCTCACATGCAAGCCGCATGTCACCAGCTCTTTAATCACGCGGTGGGCAGAGGAGCCCTCGGGTGGCGAGCCCAAGGCCAGCCTGTGGTGGCCCTCCATGGGCACGTTCTGTCCTGGAGCCCGCAGGGTCACAGCGTTTGCCTGTGAGGGGGCGGGGGGAGGAGAAGGGGAGGAGCCACGGGGTCCGGATGCTCAGGGGTTGTGTCTGGGCGGCAGGCACACCAAGGTGGCCTGTCTGCTCTGTTCCTGTCCGGTTCCAGCTTGCATGCGTCCCTGATTCCCGCTCCTAGGCTCTGGCTAGAACCTGTCCCAATGTGCCCAATGCTCTCCTCTCGTGTGCTTTTCTTTTTTAATTTTTTTAATGCATATTTCTTAGCAAAAGAGAGAGACCGAGCATGAGCGGTAGAGGGGCAGAGAAAGAGGGAGACACAGAATCCGAAGCAGGCTCCAGACTCTGAGCTGTCAGCACAGAGCCCACCACCGGGCTCAAACCCACGGGCTGTGAGATCGTGACCTGAGCTGAAGTCAGCCATTCAGCCAACTGAGCCACCCAGGCGCCCCTCCCCTGTGTGCATTTGCAGCAGCTCCTGCCCTCTGCTCCTGGCACACTTTCTCCACTAGCCATCTCGCGGTGCCGTGCCCAAGAGAGCAGCTCTGGAGCAAGACCGCTGCATGTAAAATCTTAGGAATACTAAATAAGAGATTTCGGCCATTTACTTAAACTCTTTGTACCTCAGTTTTCCCTTCTGTCAAATGGGCATCAAACTAGTGCTGCCTGATAGGCTCAGTGATGACTAAAGGAGGTAGGACAGCTGAGGAACTTTGGACAATGCAGCACATAGCACGTGCCCACCCCCCACCCCCCCATTAGGTCTTGCTGGTGTTATGGATACACAGCATTGTAATTGCTAACTTGCTTCTTTATTTCCCCACCTAGACCCTAGGAACAGCTTAGATGTAGGAATGCCTTCATTCCCCATTCCTAGCACAGAACTTGGTACACAATAAGGACCTATTCATTGTATATCATGTACAAATTAATACTTATACCTGGGAGGCAGGAGAATCAGGCCTTTTCCTCATTGTTTCCTCGGAGCCCGAATGCTGGAAAGACTCTCTGAATAAACTTAAACCCACGCCTTTCCCGTCCCATGAAAACAGGAAAGTGCCCCATGGGTTTCTTTCCTTAGTAGATGTTTTGAGTTCCTGGAACTTCGTTGATTAATACACACAGCAGGCAGCCAATGTAAGCTAGTAATCTTTCTCTGCCTGCCTTTGTGGTTTAATAAAGCCTAGCTGCTTCGTGGAAAACCACAGGGAAGAGCCCTGAGGTAGGTTTCAGGAGGCGTGCGTTTGAGTGCCAGCTTTTTGGAGCAAATCTCTGGGGTGCCATTTTCCTCACTGGTCACCTGAGGGCAATGGGGCGGCCCCGCCTATCTCATTCAGAGATGGAGAGGAGCAGGTGAGGCCATGGGTGTCAAGGTCACAGAATACTGAAAGCAAGGTGAAAGTATAAAGCAACATTCTGGAGTGTTATTTTACCCACCAGGTATTTCCACCCATGCTGGCAAGGCATCAGAAAGAGAGGTGTCCTAAGGAGGAGTTGACTCCTTTCTTGGCCTTTTGGATTCTGTCTTCTGACTCCCTGGCTAGAAGAGGCAAGTAGGCGTATTAGTTAAAGTAACACAGGCAGCTGTAAAATGGGCTCAGCATGCTAGATGTTTATTATTCATGAAAGTCCAAATGGATGTTTCTGATTGGCTGGTGTATTTTCTGCAGGCTTAGGGACCCAGACTCTTTCCATCTTGTGGCTCTGCCCTTCATGGAGCCTTGAGCTCCTCTACTCGATGCCCTTGCTCGAGAGAAGAATGTGCATAAATCAGCCTCAGAAGTGGTGCTCAGAGTGGCCAGAACCTGCCCACGTTCCGCTGACCAGACTTGGCCATGCAGTTAGCTAACCTGCAGGAAGGTTGGGAATGCAGCCAGGCTGTGCACCTAGGAAGAGAAGAGAACGTGAATATTGGTGAATGCAGGTCTCTGCCACAGTGGGGAATGTTTGTGTTCAATCACCTATAGTCACAGAACCATCCAGCATTAGAACTGGAAAGAGTCCCAGAGATTGATTAACAACGCATTGTAGTGACTTGATTACTTACAAGAACTCAAAGGAAGTACACCTGGAGGTAATATCTCAGCTCTGTTCACTCACTGTGTGACTTTGAGCAAGTGGCTATACCCTTCAGACAACGAATGCTTTCATCTGTAAACAGGCAGATAGTTGTCCCTAACCCATGGAGTTGGTGTGAGTTAAATGAGAAAGTGTCTGCCAAGCTTCCAGCACGTTCCCCGACCCTAGTGAGCATTTGATCCTTGAGAGCTCTTTTACGTAGCCCAAACTCTTTGTCTTATGAATCGGAGAAATGACTTGGTCAAGGTCACACAGAAAATGGATGTCAGAGAGATCAGGTCTCAGTTTCTGGTTATCCCCATAACCTCTCTCTGTACTTTTGCCTGACTTTGAACAGAAGGCCATTAGGCCAGAGCCTTGGATGCACTTTCAACCCCTGTGAATCCTCAGGCATGATCAGCCATCATCTCTGACAGCTCAGAGGTCAGTCTAGGCCACTGTCCTTAAGGATGGGAAGAAATAAATGCAAACTGCTTAAAGGGCCATTTTCCCTTGAGTCCAAATCTCCCAGTGCCTCAGCTGGCTGCCCAAAGAAGCAATTTAGCAAATGCATTTTATCTCAGGAGAAATCTGTCTTTTGTTTCTGTGACTTGCTTGTGAGAAGCCCCCTGCTCCTCGGGCCCCCTCCCCCCATGGCCAGAGTATGGAGTGTGGGAGCATTCAGGGCCTGGGAGCATTCAGCTCAGCATCACCCAAGAGAAATTATCCGTACTGTGGGTGAAAAGGAAGTAGTTTTTAAGCCGCTCCAGTCTTCCCCTTGAGATAACATCAGCCATGCAGTCAGCACTAAGAAATCCTATATTAGAATTTGAAAAGGTACATAATGTAATCATAATAATATTGCTTAGGTTTTGTGTAGCACTTTACAGTTTACAAAGCACTTTTACACGCATAAGTTCCTGTGAGAAGATTGCAGGGGATATGTTAAATACAGAAAAGTATGAAGAAGCCAATAAAATTCATCTGTGAATCCACCGGTCACGAGAAAAGCTTTGTTAACATTGTAATGTGTTCCCTTTGGTCTCTTTTCTATGTGGCTTTTTGTTTGTTTGTCTATTTGCTGTATTGGGATCATACTGCATATGCATTTTCTGTGGCCTGATTTTTTGTGGACCATTGTGTGTTCCACCATCTCCTTTGATCCTCGCATCCATCCCTGGAAGAGGAGTCACCACACTGCGAAGATGTCCCTGGTGTGAGGTCTGAAGACTGGATTCTCGGTCTGGACTGCTCCTTAGCTGTGTAACTGGCAGATGACTAAAACCCTCTGAGCCTCAGTTTCCTCCCTGGTAAAACAGATGTGTGCTAAAGGATTAAATTAGTAAAGCAATCCACCTGAAAACATTTAGCACCGCACCTGGCCCAGAGCAGGTGTTTCATTCCTATTAGCTGAGCAAAGGTGCAGACCACCATGTTGATGATGAATAGAACGTTAAAGCTCAAGGAAGGCATCTGGTTGGTCCAGAGTCCCATAGATTCTGACGTCATAGGTCTTGACATCATACTTGATGTGCTTGCCACAATACCCAGCGTGGTTGGGAGACAACAATATTCCCTAGACCCTACCCCTTAAGCACTGTGATGGCCACAGGTGACCCAGGGATGGATGCCACTGAACCACACTGTTGGTACTATGAAGTTCATAGAGGCTGCTTATCCCCCAGGACTGTTGGTAGACCCTCCCAACTAGGTCAGACCATGCTTTGGGAGTTCTGGGAGCACTTTCACTGGCCACCGTTCCCTTTTTTAACATGAGCACCTGGCTATGGGTACATCCAGTAGAGGCTTGTTGAGCACACAGGATGCTCTAGATGTTCTAGGTACAGGAAGTGCAGAGATGAATGGGCTATAGCCCCTGCCTTGAGGAGCCCCCTATACGGGCACTTTTCAGAAAGTGGCTCCCGGAGCCATTTACCTTGAAATGTTGTTTCCCCCTAACTCAAGGCTATGTGCCTGCATTAGTAATGAGAAACTCCCTACACACATGCATTTCTTATGTTCTGCCTACTAATTTCCTTTCTCACATGATCAAAATAACCTTGTCTTTGTAAGGCTCATCAAAGATGCT
The DNA here is from genome assembly GCF_003009895.1 of Hyaena hyaena. NCBI lineage: Eukaryota > Metazoa > Chordata > Mammalia > Carnivora > Hyaenidae > Hyaena > Hyaena hyaena. The sequence goes on from NW_024080678.1 coordinate 2,327,268, forward strand.
TTTGTCCATACACACAGGCCTGGCCACACTTCCACGTCCACACCTGTCCTCACATGCGACCCCATACCTGTCTCCCCTGAACTGGAAGCCATGCACTCCTGTCAACACATTAAAAAAAACACCACACAAATCAAACTCCACCCGCCCCCCACACACACCTGCAAACAACCTTGCTTTTGCAGAGCACTTTGCAGATGTATATTCTCTAAATGGAAATAATTGCTTATGTTCTTTTACAGTATGGGTGGGAGAGGAGGAGGATATGAATTGGTTAAGTTTCCTCTTGGGGGGTGACACTAGTTTCTAGGTATATTTGGGTTTCTCAAGGAGGAGGAGGTGGGGACTGTCTTTGACATTCATGAGACAGAAGTGCTATCCAGGCTCACCCAGCCCCTGCCTTCCCTGCCTCCCTAGACTGTCTCCTTCAGGTGGTGATTGAGGATGGAAGGCATCCACCCAGCTGTCTCCCTTTCCTACCTGTGGTCACCACCGTGGTAATAGACAATGCCAGCTGTGTCTTTACTTCCCTCCAACACTGTACTCTGCATATGCAGAATCTCTTGTAATCTTCCTACAACCGCCTGGGGTAGTTACTGTTATCAACCCCATTTTACAGTTGAGGAAGTGGAAGCCCAGAAGGGTTATGCAACTCACGCAACATTGTAGAGGCAGGAGTGGGATGGAACCAGTAGCCTCGGCCACTGTGTTGCATCTGCTTCCTGACCTGAGGCTGAGTGAGCATCTTTCCCGGAGAGGCAACTTGGTGGTGGACCCAGGTTCGGCCTTCCTGAGTGACCTCAAGATCTTGAAACTGCTTTTTATCTGTCAAAAGAGGCTATACGTGCCTCACTGAGAGACTCCAAGGAAAGGCATCACATGCACCCAGCACCTTGCACAGAGCCTGGTGCATGCTTGTTTGTTGTCCAAAATGTTTTCAGCCATTATAGACCCTTGAACTGCAAATATAGGAGCAAATAATGGGCTTAAGAAGGATCACCTTGTATGCATAGCATTAGAGGATATGGAAGGAAAATTAGGACAGGCCTTAATGCACAATGATTACAGTGTATGTGCAGCAAACATTTCTCATGTGTGCAGCACATGAATATTAAGCTCCTGTCATGCAATGGGCACAGTGCTAAGGGCAATGGTAAAGTGTCACCATGGTGCCACGGAAGTTACCCTTAAATAATTTTGGTTCAAACTGACAAGTGCTTTAGTGGAGTTATGAATTGGGTGCTCTTGGGGCACAGAGAAGTGGACCACCTCTAACTGACAGGGCCAGCTAAGGTCTCACCGACAAGAAGGTGTCATCCCCCAGAAAACTTCTCTCCTGCTTCTGCCCAGTCCATCTACTCTGCCCCCACCTGCCACTGATCTAATTTCTATCCCTATTGAAGCTTTTTTACTTTTTCATTGCAAATCTTCATCAATGAAGTAAGCAGTCACCCCTGCCTGGGAGGGACATGGTGGGATTGGCATGCCATGGTTGTGTGTCGGGCAGCTGCACATCCTCAGACAAATCTGGATGTTGTGCATCTGCATCTGTCATTGTTAGATGCTAAGTCTTTGGTTCCCTGTTGGCAGGTCAGCCTGCTCTTACAAGTTGGATTTGGAAGGCAAGTAGAGCTAAGGACTTCTACAGGCAGATTAAGGGAGCACAACTTCCTGAGAGTTAGAAAGAAGAAAGAAGATGGGGCGCCTGGGTGGCTTAGTCGGTTAAGCGTCTGGCTTTCACTTAGGTCATGATCTCGCAGTTCGTGGGTTCGAGCCCCGCGTCGGGCTCTGTGCTGACTGCCAGCTCAGAGCCTGGAGCCTGTTTCAGAGTCTGTATCTCCCTCTCTCTCTGAACCTCCCCTGCTCACGCTGTCTCTCTCTCTCTCCTAGAAATAAAAATAAAAACATTTAAAAAAAAAAAGAGAAAGAAGAAAGAAGAGTGGATGCCAAGACTCTGATTAAACTTAGATGAAATAAAAGGAACAGATTTAAAAATTTTGTTTGGGGATTGGTTTTACTTTTCTTTCCCAATCCCTGGTATAGAGATAGAAGTCTGGAGTTCTAGGGGGGAGATAAGTATTAGCTTACACAAAGGCACTGCTGCATTCATATTTCAGTACATTCTGCCCTGTTATTTGAAACTGTTGTACTAGGTCATCTACCAAAACATTTTTTGTTTATAAGAAGTTTGTGGTTGCCTATATATTTATTGATGATAACCACCATCATTCTCAGCTCCGAGGGGCTTGTGTCTCCGATCATGAGATCTTCGTGGCCTTCACCTCTTCATCATGGCCTTTATAAAATTAAATTGCCAAGGAAACTAAAAACAGTGATCCTGTCCTTCTATGTGTAGAACATCAACAACATTCAATGAGTAACCACCTCAGACAAGGGCAGGCTCCTGGCTCCTTGAGGTTTCCCTTCTTGGTCCCACACCCTCTTCTACCTTTCAGCTCCAGAAGCAGCTCTCTGAGCTGGATGAAGATGACCTGTGTTATGAGTTCCGGCGAGAGCGGTTCACTGTCCACCGAACCCATCTGTACTTCTTACACTATGAGTATGAGCCCACTTCAGACAACACGGACGTCACCCTGGTTGCTCAGCTCTCCATGGACAGGTATGCAGATGGGCCCTGACTTCCCCACAGGCTCTTCCCTACAGCTCTGTACCCAGTCATAGGGAGAAGGGAGAGATGACCTCACAGGCTTAGGCTCAGGTCACACTCCTTTCCAGCCCTGAAAACCAAGGGTTCTTGTCTTCCAGTGAGGGTGGTGGTTTTGAGGATAGAGGGAGAATTGATTCTAAAGATCAGTGCTCTACTCAAATTACCTCAAGGAACAGGGGGTGTGTTACAGGGAAACACATATTCTGGAACCACTATCACTGCTGAAAAGCAGTTGCTGTTTCTTTTCCTTAGTGGATTGATGCAACAAACATCCATCAAGCCTTTATCAGGAAGTACTGACGTGATTGCCATCCTTATGTGGCTTACACTCTAACGCACTGATTCTCAACCTTGGCTGAGGGCAGACTGAATCACCTGGGGAGCTCTTAAAACAAATTCACCTTCAAGTTCTGTCGCACACCATTTAAGTAAGAATATATGTGTGGTAGAGACCTTGTATTGTTTTAAATTTGTGATGTACAACCAGGGTTGAGAACGTGGAGATAGGGGCATAAATAGCAATAAGTAGTTGAGTAAAATGATTATAATTGTGCTATGTGCTTGGAAGGAAATGAGATTGACCAAACTATATCAAGAGAGGGACCTTCTTTAGGTGATGTGATCAGGGGAAATCTTTCTAAGGATGGGACATTTCTGCAGAGATCTAAAGGAAGAGAAAAGGAAGCAGGTATATGGGGTGGTGAGAGAAAAATGTTTCCAGATGGATAAAATAGCAAGTGTAAAGGCCCTGTGGTGAGAAGGGTCTTGTAACTTTCAAAAATATGATAGAAGAGCAGTGGGTTAAGCTTAGCAGGAAAGTGGCATGAGAGTAAGATTATAGAACATGAGAAACTCACAGAATATTCAGATTTTGTCCTAAGGGTGGTGAGAACTTATTGAAGACATTTACACAAAGTTATATGACCCAGGTTAGGTTTTTGAAAAATCTCTCTCTGGCTGCCAGGAGGTGTACAGTTTCAAAGTCCTGAGGTCATGCATTCAGGGCTATACTTGTCTCTGTCTGGGAGTCCCGTGTGTCTCCTTCCCACCTCCGCTGATCGGCTTTCTCTTTGATTTACACCTGGCCCACAATGGCTCCTGTAGCCCCCGGCTCCTTCATTTCATTCCCCCTCACCTCCCACAGTTGGGAAGGGAATTTGATTGGCTCACTTGGTCTTTGAGTCACCCCAGAGGTACTTGTCCAGCCTCTGGATGAGATTCCATGGGATTGTTTTCAGGATTAAAAGCGTTAATGCCTGGAAAGTGCTGAAAACAGTACTTGGCACACTTGTTGGGTGTTCAACAAATGTCATTTGTTATTAGTTGGGACTGATTGAAGAATGGATGAGCCAATGAAGGAGTGAGCACTCAGATGTGAGAGGTTCACATACTGTCTGAGGAGTGAGTGGAACCTGGCATCGAGAGATATCTGGAATGAGTTGTGTTCTCATCTGGAATGAGGAGCAGGTTCCTCGCTTTGGGAGTGCCACTGTGTGTTGGCGAATGCTTGCTCATGGAATTAAGTGGCTCCATTGGCTGGGTGTTTCCTGGAGATTCATGGGCCTCAGGGCTCCTGTGTAAAAACTCAGAGAACTTACTGAGTACAACAGGTGGCAGGTAGAGATGAACTGGGACGTAAGAGGAGAGCACAGGCGTCCTTGTACCAGCTCCGTCCTGACCTGCCGTGTGACCTCAAGCAAGATGTTCCCTTCCTGTGGCCTCAGTTTCCTAATCTCTAAAATTCATGTGACCACTCAGCAAATACTGTGTAAGCATCTACTCCTGTGCTGCTGTCCCAGGCTCTTGTGAAGCCAGGGATATTTATGAGAAGATGCCATGTTTGCCTTCAAGGAGTATATAGCATGTTCACGGCTCAGACAGTGTATTTGTTGTCTACGGTTGTAGAAAAAATAACCACAGATGGAGCAGCTTAACACACATTTAGTATCTTCCACTTTAGGGGATCAGGAGTCTGGACACGGGTGAGCAGGGCCCCCTGTTCTGCCCTCAGGCCTGCAGTCTAGGTGTTGGCTGGGGCTGTGATCTCATGGGAGTCAGGGTCCACTTCCCAGCTCATTCAGCTTTGGGAATGCAGTTCTAGGACTGAGGTCCCTGTTTCCTTGCTGGCTTTTGGGCTGGGGTCCTTCTGAGCAATAAAAGGCCACGTGGTTTTCTCACAGCACGGCAGCTTACATCTTCAAAGCCAGCAGGAGACTTTGTAGTCTGTTATATCACATAATCCATGGGAGCCATATCCCATCCCCTTCCCTAGGTTCAGTTCACACTCAAGGGAGGGGATTATACAGGTGTATATGCCAGGGGGCAAGAGTTGTGGGGCCCAGCTTAGAATTCGTGCTTAGAATTCTTACTAAAGAGAGATGCTATGGGAGGAGCCCTTATCCTGGCCTGAGAGTGGAGAATGGAAGAGACAGGGAGTGTGTCCGAAGGGAGGTATTGCCTGCATTGAGTTGGAGGCTGAGTAGGTGGACAGTAGAAAGTGCACAGGGAGAGAAGGAGGCTTCCAAGGTGGAACATAGGCGTATTCATGGGACAAAGAGGACCCATTGGGAACACATGGGCTCAAGTGTGGTTAGAGTTGAGGGTGTAGGTGAGGAAGAGGAGAGCAGATGAACGTGGCCAAATAGGATTACAGAAGATGTTGGCAGAACCAGGGAAACTACCTCCCCCCACCACCCCACCGCACCCGGCTCACACTGTCAAGCTCCCTGTCAGGCTCCATAAGGGACTGACTTGGACCTGAGCCCCCGAGTCACCCCTAAACTTCTGTGCCCCTGGGGCTTCTCACCCAGCCTTCAGTTTGGGTGTGCATGCTCCCCCCTCACCAGGCAGCACTTTAGTGAGTGACCTGGCCATTATAGTCTCTCTTCTCATTTCTTTTTCCTTTTTCTCTATGCCATTTAAAATGAAAATGAAATCTAGTCCTTAATATTCATGCCGAATGAAGGTTGAGATTGGTCTTCTATTCTTCAGGTAGCATAAATGCACGTCAGGCCCCTCAGGTGGGCTACCTGAAGCTCAGACACTGTAATGTGCCCAGGTGAGTGAGTTCCAGATAATTTCAGGTTCTCAGCTCTCAGAGCATTCCTGGTTTTCCTTGGTCCAATTCATGCCTCCTATTCATACATTCAGTTTATCAACAAAATATGCTGAATCAAGATTAGTAGCTATCCAGTACCTCCAAACTCAGGAGAAAATGAAAGAGTTACACCTGACATCCTTTCTAATCTGAATAAAGTGGTCTGACCTTGAATAATTTGGTCTCGGGAATCAGACACTGTGGGGCCTTGGTGGCACTGCCACTTCTTGACTTTGACCCTTGGACAAGTCCCCTCTTAAACCTTGGTTTCCTCATCTGTATTCTGGGAATGATAATGACAGTAGCTCCTGTCTGAGGTTGTTGTAATGGTCAGGTGAGATGGTGCCTCCACAGGACTTAGCCCTGGCATATGGTTAGAGGCTCCTTATCATTTGATAGCACCATTAACCAAAATCTTAAAATTTGTGGTACTATAGCAAAGGACACTAGTCTCACAAAGAGCTCAAATCCCACCAACTCCATTACTCTTTAGCTGGTGATCTTGCACAAGTCACCCAACACCTTTGGTTATATTTCTTCTTCTATGAAGAAAGTTAAAAAAAAATTTGCCTCATAGGGTCCCAATTAGGAATAAATGAGAGACATTCTGTGAAAACCCTTGGCATATATTTGCATTCAATAAATACTTACAGATCTGAAAACCCTGACCAGAGCATCTGCACATGGTATATATGTAGGAGAGGTAAAGTGATGTAGGAAAAACAAAAATATCTTGGTTCAAAGTCCATTTGCACCACTTAATGGCTGTATGAACTTGGGCAAGTTACTTAGGCTTTTTGAGCCTCATCTTATTTATCTGTGAAGTGGTGACAGTACTGTCAAGTTCACAGATTGGTGTCAGGTGTTCTAAAATGAGAGGCTCTGAGGTGCGCAGTGAGAAGTAGGTCTACGACAAATACTAGTTTCCCTTTCCTTAGTGTTTTTTTTTTTTTTTTTACCTCTATGCTAGCTATGGAATCCGCGACCTTGAATTTATAAACTAGAAAATTGTTTATGTTATTAACACCCCACAGCCATCCTTCTGCATGCAGTTGACATCAATAAAAGGATCCAGGCAAAACAGAACTGGTCCTTCTAGTGCCAGCGGGAAGCATCCTCCTGGCCGAGGCTGCAGGACCCCAACTGGCCCTCCCCTCTCAGCCCACTTAAAAGAAAACCCTGGCCCCTCTCACACCTACTGCAAACACTGACCACAGAGGCCTTCCCTTCAAAGCACTCACATCCCCCAGCATAGCAGGTACATGAACCCACCCCCCCCAATACATTGTGACAAGTACCGCCATCCTGACAATACCCCAGAGAGCCCAAGGAGTTCCATATCCTAACGAGAGATGCTTAGCGGGACATAATAAAAAATTACAGAGCGGTACCACAGGCTGATGGAGACGGTAGGAATTCCTTCTTCCGCTCCATCCTACACATCCAATTATGATGCAGCAGGCTGACTGGTGCCTGTTGGATTGATTTTTAATTGAAGAAACATTCCGGGTGTGTTTGTAAACCTTTGAGTCAGAAGTAGGCCCTACGTGAATGCCACAATAAATTAGGAGAGCCGGCGCGCAGGCTCCCGTACCCGGATCCCTCTAGATTTCTGTTCAGAAAGAATGAACGTCGCCTGCTACAGCTGTGAAACCGACAGATTTGCTCTCTCCCGGCACACGGGAGATGTCCCTGCTGTCCCAGCAGCTCTGAGAACGGTCGATAGGAGGGATCCTGGTCACAGCATCCTTACCACCTGGCCAGGAGACGCTGGCTCTTTCGTGTTCCTTTGACAGTTATTGACGTGCTGAGTCCAGCCCCAGGGAATCCTGTCGTTGATGGGGCTTCTCTGCTTTCTGTGAGTGGAGGAAGGGATGTTAGCTGGGGTGAAGGGGCCCATGCTTTAGACCCCCCAGGAGGCTGTTAGAGCTACAAATTCTCAGCCAGACCTAGCCAACAGGAACCTCAAGAGTGGGGCCCAGGAATCTGTGTTATAATTAATCTCCCAGGTGATCTTGAACATGCCTACATTTGAAAAGTACAGTTCTAGAGAGTGGAAGGTAATTCCTTCTCCATGTAACAGCCAGCGTAATCTTCTAAAAATAAACGATCTTCCTGAACTTCTGGTGGATGGGGCTATAGCCCAATAAACCCACCATAAGCTGAAAAGATCGTAAGTCAAAAATGCACTTAATACACCTGACCTGCTAAATACCCTCACTTAACCTCTCTGACCTTAAACGTGCTCAGAACACTTTCTTGGTCTACAGTTGGGCAAAATCATCTCACACAAAGCCTATTTTATAACAAAATGTCGAATATCTCATGCAATTTATGGAATACTGTACCCAAAGTGAAAAGCAGAATGGCTGTCCGAGTGCAGATTGATTGTTCGCATATCAACTTGTGATTGTTGTTGACCCTTGTGACTGTGCAGCTGACTGAATGCCATGACCACCGCTGCCCAGCATTCTGAGGGAGCATCATACTGCATGTTGATAGTCAAGGGGGAAATGCAAATTCAAAACTCCTAGGATGGTTCTACTGAGTGCATATCACTTTTGCACCATTGTGAAGTTTAAAAATTGCTTTCTGTTTTGTTTTTTAAATAATTTATTTTTAGTTTATTTATTTTGAGGAGAGGCAGAGACAGAGGGAAGGAGAGAGAGAATCGCAAACAGACTCTGCACAGTCAGCACAGAGCCTGATGTTGGGCTCGATCCTCTGGACTATGAGATCATGATCTGAGCTGAAATCAAGAGTCAGACGCTTAACCAACTGAGCCACCCAGGCGCCCCACGTTGAAAACTTGCTAAGTCAACCCATCATAAGCTGGGATCTGTCTGTACATCAGGTCACCATCTTTAAAACTGATGATTTCTCATTGCGTTTAGAATAGTATTACAGCAGCCCGCCATGGCCTTCTGGGCCCCACATGACCTGTCTCCTGCTCCCCAACATCTTCTGTCTTTTTGCCCCTCACTCAACCATCTTCCCTCTCTTCTTGCTTAAACATGCTATAGCCAGTTATCCCAAAGGCTGCGCCCTCTCCTTGGAAAGCTTCTTGCCCAGACTCCTCAACGCTGGGTCCTTCTCTTTACCCAGGCCTCTAATTCATGTGCCAGTAGGCCTTCCCCAGCCAGCCCTTACAGTTACTCCATCCTGTCCTGTCCTGTTTGCCTCCTTTAGCCCTTCGCTCCCTTGGAATCTATTTTGGTTTGTTCTGTGTCTTTTCCCTCCCTAGAAAGAAGTTCCAGGGACCTTGTCTTCTTGGTTCATTTCAGGGCCCAGCACATTCACCTGCAGGTTGTAGATAATAAGTATCTGTTGGCTGGGCATGTTTGAGAGGCAGAAACAGAACCTAAGGAAGAAAGTACAGCTGCCATATATTGAGTACCTGCTGTATACCTTTCTTTGTGCCAGACACGGTATAAAAATGTAGTAAGTAGGCTTGTCCTATGGTGGTAGTCACAAAGCGAGGGACCAGCCCCACCGCATAAGCACGGTTTAACACCTCTATTTGTGTCCTGTTGGAAGCAAGTCACATGGCCATCCCAGAATCGATGTGGGGAGTGTTACCCCAGGGTGTAGATTGAGAGAGAGGAATAACTTGTAGCCATTTGGTGATCTACAGAGGCTATTACTGTCCATGCGATGCATGTGTGGAAATGGAAGCTCAAAAGAACCATCATGACTTGCTCAGGGATGCTGAAACAGCTCAGAGTTTAAACCCACTTCTGTCTGACCCCAGAACCCACAGTTGTATCACCATACCATGCATCCTGCCTTGCTCTGGTGTACCACATTGGCTGCCTTGTTAGGGAGTGAGTTCCCCATGCCAGCAGAGGCCAATTGGCATTCTAGAATCCCTTCCAACCCAGTCTTGTAGGTTTCTGATGTAACCGTCTCCTCTCCCTTGATCCTAGACAGAGCACACGAGGCTTCCTGTCTCAGTAGGACTCCCTGGGGTAGCCCTGGCCTCAGTCTAGCCCTTCCTGCCATCTGTTTGGCCTTTCCTGAGCCTTTGCCTTCCCCTTCCCAGCATGAAGCAGTGGTGGAAGTGGAGACCAGCGTGGGGCAGGAGAGCCGGGGCGGTGGGTCCTAGCGTTAATGAGCCCTTCCACTCGCTCACTGAGTGCTCTTTAGCAAGCCAAGCGCCTCTCCAAGGCTGAGCGCTTTGATCATAAAGATGGCATAATCAGACTAAGAAAACCTCTATGATTCTTTCCAAACTGAAAATTCCATAGTTTCAGAATGAGCCTTTGTCTCTTGAAACACTCTCCGTTGTCCTCGGCCCTTGCTGTGCCAGGTACTTTATCTGACAGCCTAAGAGAGCAAAGAGCAACTCAGCACAGAACTTCCTGTGGGCAAGAGCTGCGCAGGGCAACCCTAGGGAACAGGCGTGGGAGACACTACCAGGAGGAGAGTCCAGAGAATGGCCGGGTCTTTGAGGCAGACCCGGAGATCCCCGCTCTGTAGCCATGTGACTTGAAAAAAGTCCCTTCACCTCCTGAACTTCCTTACCTGTAGCACAGTGACTAGAACCTCAGCCTTAGGGGCCCCTGGGTGGCTCAGTCGGTTAAGCAGCTGACTCTTGATTTCAGCTCATGCCATGATCTCACATGTCATGTTCATGAGTTTGAGCCCTGAGATGGGCTTTGCACCTGCTTGGGATTCTCTCTCTCTCCCTCCCCCTCTGCCTCTTCCCTGTGTGCTCTCCCCCCCCGCCCCCTGTCTCTCTCTCTCTCTCTCTCTGTCAATAAATAAGTAAACTTAAAAAATGTTGTAAAAAGAATCTCAACTTTATGGGATTAGTGTGAATGTTTAAAAGCCAGTAACAGTGTAAGTGTGGCGGGCACAATAGAAGCAGCAGAGAAATGGTCAAGATTTATTATATCACGATCGCATTTACTCTATTATTATGATGATTGACCTCAGTCTCCCACTGTTGTTCAGGTCCTGCCAGAAAGCTTACTTTTGAGGCAGGAGAGGTGGGAAAGCTTGGGGCTGGTAGCAGACAGGCACAGTGTCCGGGTCATTGCTACTCTGTGTTCGCTGTACTCTTTCTGTCTAGTGAAGCCCATGTGGTTGTGAGGTTCGCCACAGCAGCAGCACCTGAGAAGAAGTATTTGTGTCTCTGTGTTTGTGCTAAACCTTTGGCAGAGCGTAGAAGAAGGGCTGGCCCAGGCAGAGCTTGCTCCCCACGCAGCAAACTCAGAGTCAAAAAACCCAGAGTCAAAATTTCAGGGAAATCAGGCGGTGGGGAACTCCACTGTGGGAACTGGCCTCTATTCCCAGCAGATATGCACGCCTCCCACATCCCTGTCCCTCTAACAGCTCTTCCATGTTAGAAATTAGTGTTGTGCTTCACCCCCCAGATCTCAAAGGATTTGTACAAACAGCTGTCCCTTCCAAATGCACAGTCCCCAGTCGCTTCTCGGCCTTTTGGCTAAGATCAAGTGTAGTATCCAAATGCATGGTCCCCGCCCCATTTCATAGACAGTGAACGTGTGGTGCACATGGGATCATTCAAAATTTCAGGTTCTCTGAGCCCAGCAGAGAATGGGGTCTGTGGCTTAAGCCGAATGCAAATTTCAGGGAAATCAGGCTTTGTGGAGAAGGCAGAGCCTCTTTATGAACTGGCTCTGGTCAGTTTGATTAATATTATAAAGTACGAGAAATGGAAGGCATTTTACCCTGATGAATATCTTAATCCTCTGTCACAAAAGAGGAAGTAACTCCTGGCAATAGCAATTCACAGAATTACTGAGAGGAAACTCTGAAAGTCCTTTGAGAAAGCCATTGACACAAGATAGGTGTGCCCACTTTCTTTTGTTTAGAAGCAGGGAGATGCATGGAATCTATTTCCTGGTAATTGTCTGAATAAAGTGGGCATTCCGACCAGGAGACTGCTGATTATGTGCCTCTTGCTGGGCAGAGAAAAAATTGAAATAGGCTTTTGCTATTTCTTCACCATAGATCCCATCTGCCAGGCACTTCTAATGCCTTTGGGGAAAAAAATCTTTATAGATTTCTCTTCAAACGTTTTTGTAGAATCCTCTCCATTGGAAGAACCTTTTGTTTTTTTCCCTGGACTTTCTTCTTCCCTGCCCATAATCCTTGGCTCGGTGCCTGTCATGTTGCCTCGCAAAATTGGCTCAGACCCTGGGGCAGTAAGGACTTCAACAAATGAAGACAGCGTAACTCCAGGCAAACTCTCGTCCCTGGCATTCGCGTGTTTTTCCATTCCCAGTATTTATTCCTTCTCACCATCTCCAAAGCCCTGTCCCAGTACCCATCTGTATGGGTCTGGTCCAAGCCCAAGAAGCCAAGCTGACTGGACATTTGGATTCCCCGTTTCTCCATCAGAGGAAGGACAGTCATGAACAGGGTTGTTGAGGAAGTTCTGGAAAGGGTCTGATACATAGGTAATGAGTCGGTGGTCATAGTTGTTTTCACCCGTTTTTTTTTTTTTTCTTAATGCTTTATTTATTTCTGAGAGAGAGAAAGACAGTGTGAGCAGGGGAGGGTCAGAGAGAGAGAGAGAGAGAGACAGAATCTGAAGACAGGCTCCAGGCTCTGAGCTAGCTGTCAGCAGAGCCCGACGCAGGGCTTGAACCCACAAACCATGAGATCATGACCTGAGCTGAAGTCGGACGCTTAACCGACTGAGCCAACCAGGCCCCCCTCTTATCACTGCTGTTTTAATGCTCCTTGTAACTTATGACCCCAGTTGGGCTAAGTCTTCTATGGCTGGTCACTGCTTTAGCAGAGCAGTCAGTACACCTAGTGTACATCTGTGCTGAGAGAGGAGAGACAAAGGAGTTTTGAGCTGGAAGGGGGTCTTTACGTCACTTAGTATAATTGTCCCCACCCCCATGGAAAGAGGAGTCTGAAAAGAGACGGCTGATAGTAGGATGTGACTCCATCACTATCACACCTTCCGTTGGAAGCAGATAAAGACAAGAACCAGCAAGGTAAATATCTTAATGCCTGTTTCATAGATAAAGGGACTGAGGTTTGTGGATTTGCCCCCACTGCACGGTGATTAATGTCAGAGCAGGGGCTTGGATTGGCAGCTGGTTGACCAGGTGTCCGTGGAGGCAGAGTTGCCCTCACCCCCTCAGGAGGCTGGGTGGATGGTGCGTGGACCGGGTTCCCTGTGGCTCACCTTCCCGGTCTCGTCCAGGCTCCAGATGCTCGAGGCCATCTGCAAGCACTGGGAGGGACCCATCAGCCTGGCCCTCTACCTGTCAGACGCCGAGGCCCAGCAGTTCCTGCGCTACGCCCAGGGCTCCGAGGTGCTCATGAGCCGCCACAACGTGGCCTACCACATCGTGTACAAGGAGGGCCAGTTCTACCCCGTGAACCTGCTGCGCAACGTGGCCATGAAGCACGTCGGCACACCCTACATGTTCCTGTCGGACATCGACTTCCTGCCCATGTACGGGCTGTATGAGTACCTCAGGTGAGGACCCGTGGGGACTTGGCTGGTGTGGGATGCTCCCTAGGCTCTCGTCCCATCCAACCCTCTTGAAGATGGGGCAGCCGAGACCCGAAAGGGGATGCCTGGAGACCAAGGTCTTCCTGCCGGGTTTGCAAGGCCCGCCAGGCAACCCACCGTCTTCATTTTCCTGACGAGCAGGCCGGGACCCCACTTTGCATACTGAAATGTCAGTGGCAGAGCTTGGTCTCAGAAACATCCCTTGTGCTCACAGCCCAATGCTCTTTCCGTAGCTGCCACAAAAACGTGTCATCCTCTTCCAGTTTTGGATCAGATGACCTTCATCTAACCATTCTAGAAAGATCACCACCTTTTCTGTGTAAAACAGATCAGAGCGATGGTGAAGGCTAACATTTATTGAAGTGCTTGCTGAGTGCCAAGCGGTTCTGAGTGCCTGGCAAGTAGTTCATTCCCACCCCTTGCAGTCCCTGCGCTGGGTACTATTATTATCTTTATTTTCAGAATGGGAGTGTGTGCGGCTGAGAAGGTGAGCTGTTAGCCCAAGGTTATACACCTGCTGTGGGGGGTGGGGTCAGCCAGCCCGACTCCAGAGCCACATGCTGAATTTCCATCTTGGCTGCCTCTCTGACTCTCCAGTGACCCTTTCCAGAAGGTCTGCCCACGTGGAGGGGCAGGCGTCCAGCGGCTGGAGAGAGCCGTCGGCTCGTGTCAGGCATAGACGGCTGTGTGGGGAATGGCATTTGTTATGAAATAACAACCAATCCGAACTGAAAGGGACTGTTGAATTCATATAGCCCTAAAGTCCCCATGTGAGAAAACTAAAGTCACAAGATGTAAGTGGTCAAGTTTGTTTGTTTTTTTTAATCCTTTATTGCTGGCTTTTGTTGGCATGAATTCTCTCTGCTACCGGGTGAGTGTTTGCCTGGATCTAGGTACTAATTATCCTGCTAGAGCCACACATCAAACTTGAAAGGCAGGCATGGCTACCCTCCTCTTACTGTGGGCGTCGGTGAGGCTCAGCGGAGCAGAGTGCCCTGCGCTGGTCCATGTAGCTTGCTCCAGACTTCGAAGTGTCTGTCAGACTCCCAGTGGCCAAGCCGCCCTGCTTCATACGTGTCTGGCTGCACCCAAACTGGGCAGGATCTAAATTCTTTCTCTCCTGCTCTCTTGCCCTCCCTGCCTCTGTGTGTGTGTGTGTGTGTGTGTCCATCTTTCAGTCTTTCTCTCTTTCTCTTACTGTCTCTGTTGCTCTCACTTGTTTTTTTTTTTTTTTTGAAATGTTTAATTTGAGAGAGAGAGAGAGCGAGAGAAAGCAAGCAGGGGGAGGGACAGAGAGAGAGAATCCCAAGCAAGGCTCCCTGTTGTCAGTGCAGAGCCCGATGTGGGACTCGATCTCACGAGCCGTGAAATCATGACCTGAGCTGAAATCAAAAGCCGGATGCTTAACCGACCGAGCCACCCAGGTGCCCCTATTACTCCTGGTGTTAAAAAAGCCTCTTCTTCTAAAAGACTTCACGCCTTTTGTCCTGAAGCCAGAGCACAGGTGTGATCTAGGCCCCCTCCCCGCCCTGCTCTCCAGAACGAGGGAAGCCCGGCTGTGTTCTCTGTCTACTTTTTTGGACCGGGCTTCCTTCAGGGTGATCCTGGGATTTCATAACTTCAGTCCCTCCCCTGTGAGCAGGAGGAACCCCCCCCTGCCCAGCCTTGCCCCGTCACCACCAGCAGGGTCGGGTGCCCTGGAGCAGCATAACCGTTGGCCAGGGAGGATGGGAGGCGTCTTCCCGAAGAGAAGCTCCTGGAATGTATCTGTCTTCCTGCTCCTGCTCCAGCTGGGCCTTGGACGCCCAGTGTGTGGGCCGAGGGCGCCCCCGTGTGGTCAGACCGTGCTTTCAGCGCCTGATTCCTATAGATCCTGAAGTTTCTGGAGCCTGTAAGCTCTGGGAGTCCCACGGGGTTCCCTCAGGAACAGGTGGTGGTCAGGGGCCGCCCTCCACCAAGAAAAGAGAGGATTCAGGATTAGACTGCGAGTGGTCCTCCCCGATGTGGGGCTCTTCTGCAGGAGCGTCTGAGGGGCCTCTGGTCCTCTCTTTAAGAGTCTGTGGTCTGCTCCCCACCTCCAAGCACTATTTTATTATTTTACCTCATGGGCATCACGGTTTTAAAAAACATCACACATGAACAGATTGTTTTTATGTTCTATTCCTATGCTGTAGCGATCAAAGATGCCATTAATCTCTAATCGAGACCTTACTCAATATGAGGTAAGCAGTGTTGCCCACTAATTAGCCTTTT
>NW_024080678.1:2342906-2641919 GCF_003009895.1 Hyaena hyaena
CAGCACAGAGCCCGACGCGGGGCCCGAACCCACGAACCGTGAGATCACGACCTAAGCGAAAGTCGGACGCTTAACCGACTAAGCCACCCAGGCGCCCCTAATTAGCCTTTTCTTAATACACAGCCACCTGAGGCTTGGCTGGCCTGTGCTACCTTGTTACAGGAAGGTGCGTGGTCCCCTCAGGGGTTTTGAAATGGTGCACATGGCTTCTCCTGCTTTGACTCTTTCTTCACAGGCCCTGAAGCAGTCTGGAGATCCTACCCCAAGTGAGAAGAAATGAACTTGTCCAATCTTTTTTTTAAGATTTTATTTTAATTCCAGTACAGTGTTCTATTAGTATAACATACAGTGTTATATTAGTTTCAGGTGTACATACAATAATTCAACAGTTGTATAGATGACTCAATGCCTATCATGATAAGTATACTCTTTATTTATTTAAAAAAATTTAATATTTATTTTTTTAATGTTTTATTTATTTCTGACACAGAGAGATAGCGTGAGCAGGGGAGGGTCAGAGAGAGAAGGAGACACAGAATCCAAAGCAGGCTCCAGGCTCTGAGCTGTCAGCACAGAGCCCGACATGGGGCTCGAACCCATGAACTGTGAGATCATGACCTGAGCTGAAGTCGGACGCTCAACCAACTGAGCTACCCAGGCACCCCATGTTTATTTTTGAGAGAGAGAGAGAGAGAGAAAGAGAGATCAAGCAGGAGCGGAGGAGGGAGAGGGGAGGGGTAGAGAGAGAGGGAGACACAGAATCACGAGCAGACTTTTGGCTTTGAGCTGTCAGCACAGCCTGATGCTGGGCTCAAACTCCCCAACTGTGAGATCATCACCTGAGCTGAAGACGGATGCTTAACCCACTGAGCCACCCAGACGCCCCCATAAGTGCACTCTTTAATCCCCATCACCTATTCCCCCATCCCCCCCTCACTGGCTGGTAACCAGCAGTTTGTTGTCTGTACTTAAGAGTGTGTTTCTTGGTCTCTCTTTCTCTCTTTTTTTCCTTTGCTCATTTGTTTCTTAAGTTATAGATATGAGTGAGATCATACAGTATTAACTGACTTATTTCGCTTAGTATAATACTCTAGCTCCATCCATATTGTAGCAAATGGGAAGATTTCATTATTTTTTGTGGCTGAATAATATTCCTGTGTGTGTGTGTGTGTGTGTGTGTGTGTGTGTGTACACCATAGTTTTTTTTTTTTTAAATCCATTCATCTATCTGTGGACACTTGGGCTGTTTCCATATCTTGGCTATTATAAATAATGTTGCTATAAACATTGGGTTGCATGTACCTCTTTGAGTTAGTGTTTTTGTATTTTGGGGTAAATACCCAGTAGTGCAGTTACTGGATCATGGAGCAGTCCTATTTTTTAACTTTTTGAGGAACTCCACACTGTTTTCCAGAGTGGCTACACCAGTTTGCATTCCCACCAGCAGTGCAAGGGGGCTCCCTATTCTCCACATCCTCGCCAACATCTGTTGTTTCCAGTGCTGCTGATTTTAGCTGCGCTGACAGATGTGAAATGATATCTCATTGTGATGTTGATTTGCATTTCCCTGATGATGAGTGATGTTGAGCATCTTTTCATGTTTCTGTTGAGCATCTGGATGTCGTCTTTGGAGAAATGCCTGTTCATGTCTTCTGCCCATTTCTTAGTTGGATTATTTGGTTTTGGGGTGTTGCACTGTATTATCCAGTCTTCTCTTTAAAGTGTACATCTGGAAACTGAGAACAGAGAGGCCGTGAGTTGCCTGTCTAGAGTGAAAATACATTGTGACTTTCCTTATTCTTCTTCCCCTCTGTCCTCAGTATCCACTCATCTTGTCATTCATTTAGTGTATGAACTTATGTAAAGCACCTGCTACGTGCCCCCATATGTGTGAGCCACACAGATGGGAACTGGGAATCCCAGCATTTACAGATCAGCAGGAATGACCATTAAATAAAGATGCAAGTTCTTGAGACTCTGTGAGGGGTTGTGCCCCTCCCAGTGGAGCTCCCCTAGTCTGGGGTGGGAGGAAAGAAGTCCTGAAGAAGACAGATCCAAGCAGAGGCCGAGTTGGAGTTTGCTGGTGGGAGTAGCGATGTTCCAGGTAGAAGGAGCTGCCCATTCCAGAGGTGCAGGGTGGCCAGAGCCTTGAAGAGAACAGTAAGCCAGAGTGGGTCCTGGCAGGATATCTTCGCATCGACTTTGAGTGTTATGGTGGCCAGGACGCTGGCTGAGACCCGGCAATCCTGTCCCTTGCTCACCCCGTGTACCGCAGTGAACTGTGACTTCTAGCAGTCCTGTTTGTTTCCAGCCTGTTTCCTCATTGTAATATGAAGAGATGAACTTCTATCAGGAGTCGTAAATGCAGTCTTGGCCTAAAAGAGCCAAGAATGCTGAGCCCAGCCCCCACCTCTGGCTGCTGACTTCTCTCCACCCCAGTTGTGGTGTGATTGCTTTGGGGGGAGTGGAGGGCAGGGCTAAGGTCTTCATAGTTTTCGAGAGGAGCTGGAAACTTGGATCTTTGTGGTTTGATTTCCAATGTTGACAACTAATTTAAAAACCAAACAAAACAAAAAAAAAACAACTGTTGAGCCCCAGACCTAATATGTCTTCAGGTTAAATAGAACCTCCCACCCCCATCCTGTGCCACCAGTTTGTGAGCTCTGACCTAGGGAATTCCTAGGCACCAGAATTTGGGGAACTGGCCAGGAATATGATCATATCAGGAACCCCAAATAAGCATGTACTGATCTGTTCATATGAAGGTAACCATATTAGCTTGCCATTGGCTTATGGAAAATTTTGTTCCCAGTGAGTGGGATGAGTGTGTTTCTGATCCAGACACTAAAAATGGATGTGCTTTGTGACCAGTGTTACATCATTAGTTTGGGATGAGGTTAAAGGTACTGCTTGCCGTGAGAGTCATGGACCCCAACAAGGCCCGCAGACCCTCTTCGAGACTGGCTTCTTCAGCATAGGTTTCCGACAAAATGCTCTCCCCAAACTCTGTTAAAATGTTAATATTAAAAATGAGGGTAGTTACAATTTCTTGAGCCCTTCACACGGGCCAGCAAGCCTGACAGCTGCCTCGTTATATGTTACCTCTATTGTTCACACTTCTCTGTGAGGTAACGGTTATTACAGGTGACCAAACGGAGGCCCCTATGACACTAATAAACATTAGTGTCAGAGGAGGAAGGTGGCCTTCCCTCTGTGACAGCCTGCTCACTTATGGAAGGGGCCCAACCACTCTCAGACCCCAGGACAAGGGCACAGGCTGGCTGGCAGCCCTCTCATTGGACACCCCCCACCCCCCCCACCCCCACCAAACAGTTCAGCAGCATCATGGCTCCCCTATGCAGTTGCTTAGCAACCAGCTAATATTATAGCAAAAACAAACGGATCAATTGGAAAATAATGAAATCAGTTATTCGCATGGACACAGCCGCAGAGTGCCGCTGAAATCTCTCCCCCACCCCTTCGCCAGTTTCTCCTAAAGAACGAGCTGGTAGATGTGTGGCTTTCACTCGATTTCAGAAGCGTCAGGTGGGATTCAGTGGGGCATGGCAGACCTGCATCTGAATCCCGGGTCTGGCCCACTGACCAGGTGTGTGACTTGGGGCAGCTTAGTCTCTCCAGTCCTGGGTTTTCTCAGTTAATAAAGGGACTAATGAGAGCCTCCCGCAGGGGGATAGCAGGAATATATACAACAGGAGTTAATTTTCTGTCCAGATCACAACATTCCGAATTGGACTTATTTGCCAGAGCCCCACCCCCACCTTCCCACTGCAGCCTGCCAGCTTTAGTACCCCCGGGTGACTTCACATGACCATCTCCGCTTTTTTCTTATAAAATGAGAAGCTGTGTGCTTATATTCACTTATTCAAAAAAATATTTAGTGAGTACCTATTATGTGCCAGGCAGTGTGGTGCCTTGTGACAGTGCTGTCCCTAGAGTCATTCAGACTTGCCTTTCTTTTTCTCAAGTTGCTTTATTTTTGAGAGAGAGAAAGAGAGAGAGAGACAGAGCACAAGTAGGGGAGGGACAGAGAAAGAGGGAGACACAGAATCTGAAGCAGGCTCCAGGCTCCAAGCTGTAAGCACAGAGCCTGACGCAGGGCTCTAACTCAGAACTGTGAGATTCTAACCTGAGCCGAAGTCGGACAGTTAACTGACTGAGCCACCGAGGCATCTAGAGACTTGCCTGTCAATTCTGAGCACCCTTTCTCAGCATTTAGTTGACCTTCAGAAAGGTACTTAACTTTCTGTCACTATTTTTTTTCTTCATTTGTGAAATGGGGATCATATTATTTCTTCCCTCTTAAGGTCCTGGGAAAATTAAATGTAGTAGTATTTGGACAGCACCTGGCAAAATGGCTGGAACATGCTTCACTCCCTGAATTGTCATCGCATGGCTGCTGTGACCCTGCACTGTTCTAGGCGCGGGGCTATCTTGGTGCCAGTTCAGGCCCCGTAGGTTCCTGCCCTCACGGGGTTTACATTCTAGGTGTTTCTCTCCACTATAGATGCTGCTGCTGTTCTTGTTATTGATACAGACACAGAGAGAAAGATCCAGGAGCTCAGACTCGCAACTAGATGACCCAGGGTGGCGGACAGGGAAGGCTTCAAGATGAGTTGGATAGTCAGTAATGGACTTGAAGGACTAACAGGTGTAGAGGCCTGATATATCGTGGCATTTTCAAGGAATTTTCCAGAAGAGTAGAGGAATATCCTTGAGACTAGGCAGGCTTCCCGCCTCTTTCACTAACCCTGCAGAATCCTCATCCTTGTTCACTGCCTGAAGCTTAAAACATCTGCTTTGCAAATGTCGCTTTTGCTTTCTAGGGGACGAACATGCCACCCTGCGCGGATACTGTATTCTGACCGCGTTCAGGAATGACAAATTTCAGTTTTATTCTGTTCTCTCCGGGATGATGTCTAACCACCTTCCCGCATCAAATTTCCCCTGGCACACATAACTGCTCTATAAATACTTGTTGAATGAGTGCAGAAATTTGAAAAGACCAGGCCGAGGTAGCACCAAGCAAGGCCAACTGGCCGCCTTCCAAGAGCCATGACTAGGTGGCACTTCCTTGGGCCAATTCATCATTTTAGTTCTGCTATATCGATAACACTTAACGTTTATTGAGCACTTACTATGTGCCGAGGACTGTTACCAGCGCTCTGCCTGTATCTTGTCATTTCACCTTGTCACAACTCATTTTGGAGACGAGGTGGTTTAGGCTAAAAAGCATGCCATCAGGCACGGCATTGCCAAGGGGACCACTCACTTACCTTGGGCTTATCCCAAGGGTTCAACACTTACTCTGTTTATTGCTCACATTGCCTGATGGGCCCATCTCCACCACCACCATGATGGCCATGCCCATCATCATGGGTTGTATTTGTCAAGTGCATTCCAAGCACTGGAGAGGTGTCTTCACCTCTGCATGAGATAACCCATTTAAGCCTCACCCCCACCCCCAACCCCACCACACACAGAACAGAAAACTGTGGCTCCAGAGCACAAGCTGGTGAGGGTCCAGGTAGGCTGTGAATCCAGGCAACCTGCCCCAAAGCAACCTTCCTAACCTCAGGGGTATTGACCACCCCCCATCACCCACAGCCAGCACTTAACACAGTGACCACACAGAGAAAGCGCTCCCCCAAGTTTAGCCCTGATAGCTAACAGTAAACATGAAGGCCATGGGGTGATTCAATAGGGGTCAGTAGGGATGTTGAGAATTACCTAAGGTGGCGAATATGGAGTCCCTAGCATGGAGCGTGGCTCTGTAACTATACTGATTAAATTGTTTAAGAATTTGCCCCCAAAACTCATTTTCAGCTTCTCTTTCTTCCTTACCCCTCTCTGACTGACAGGTGCTCTCTCTGGATATGTTAATGCCATCAGTATAGGAGCCACGGGATCTTGCTGGGGCCTGGGAGCCCCAGGCTCTCCAGACCTCATCCGTTATGTGTATATTTTACAGTCACACTCTCTATGGGCAGCCTGGTCACCCTCATTTGCAAGTCTTTGCTGTTGTCCACACAGAGTTCCTGGAAGCCTGTCAGCCAGGAGCTCATTTCCTAGGCAATTGGAATAGAGTCTCAGCACACCCTCTTACCTGCCTCCCTGTTCAGAGAGGAAGCAAGGCTGGCTGGGTGGGGTCTTTCTGCAAGGTTATCAGCACTGTAACCAGGACAGCGGCTCTCTGCTCCTGCCTTCCCCTCCCTCAGGGAGGTTGCTAAGTCCTCAGAGATGTGGTTCAGGTGAACCTGAACCTGGTTCAGAGCCCCAGCGCTGTGGTTAAAGCCATGCTTACATCTCGTGCTACTGAAGGTAGATGGTTTAAGGGGTGTGTGGGGGGATGGGGGTGCAGCTGGAGACAGGGGCCTCTCCTCTCCTCACCTCCCTGAGACACACACACACACACACGCACGCACGCACGCACGCACGCAATAGGATTGTAGAGTGGTGGGGGTCCAAAGCTGATGGCCAAGAAAGAATTCTTGAAACATCTTTGGTGCAAAAAAAGTGATTTTATTAAAGCACGGGGACAAGACCTGTGGGCAGAAAGAGCTGTATTATAAGTGTTAGGGGTGACCATTTATATATTATGGAGTTGGGGCGCCTGGGTGGCTCAGTTAACCATTCAACTTTGGGTTCAGGTCATGATCTCGTGGTTTATAAGTTTGAGCCTCCAAATCCGGCTCCATGCTGACAGCTCAGAACCTGGAGCCTGCTTTGGATTCTGTCTGTCTGTCTCTCTCTGCCCTTCCCCTGCTCACACTCTCTCTCTCTCTCCAAAATAAACAAACATTTTTAAAAAATTGTATACTAGGGAGTTGGGGGAGGTAAAGGCAAAAAAAAAAAGGGAAAATTCCAAATGGACTTTCTATGCTACAGAAGACTCCTAGGATACTGGAAGCCATGCTCTTGTCCACTTAAAGTTGTTTTCCCTCCAGTAAGTAAGACATTAATATTAAGACAGGAGGGTTGCTGGAGGAGTGTGTGACTCTGTGTTCTGTCTCAAGTATCTGTCCCTGGGCTACAGGTTGTAAAGAAATGGAACTTTACCTACCATTCCCTTCTTGCCTGTTCCCCGTGTCGCTGTGGGAGGGAGGGTGACGTTGGGGCTCCAGGAAACTGAGTCCACAGGTTTCTGGAGATTAGCCTGTTGAGAAGATTGCCTTTTTCTTGTAATTTACCAAGACATTTGTAAACTGATAGAGACTCAGGTCCTGCATGAGATGATCTCTATCAGTTAACCATTTGTTTTCTCTCCTTTCCTTTGTTCTTGGGCAGCCAGGAGTGCCTGGGGACTGTCACACGTATCCCACCGAGGGAAGGAGGGGTTGCCAGGTGTCAAGGTGCCTCATGTTCCCTCCTCTCACATGCCGCCCCTGTGCGCACACGAAAGCCCTTGCTTGCCCCTCCCTGGTTGGTCACACGTGTGGCCACCCTAGCCTGCCGCTTCTCACCATCTGTCATCTCGCTCATGGGTTTGGCTTGCCCCCTGCCCACCCACAAGCTCCAGGAAGAAGCTGAAATCAGAAAAGGGTGGGTGAGCCTCAGACGTGTGCCTAGGCTTTCTCTTTGAGCAGGGACCAGCCCAGCCTTGCCCCTGTTCTCCCGGAGAATAGCATCCGAGAAGGTGACCGCACAACAGTCTGTGAAGGAACAGGGAAGGAAGGAGCGCTTTACAAGTGTCTTCTGTGCACCAGGTGCTGTGCTAGGTACTCACTCTTATTTGTGGCAGCCCGGTCAGTGCTCAGGGCTTCCATTCCCATCATCCGAGCAGGAAGATTAACACGCAGAAGATAAATGTGCCCAAAGGTCCTGTGGGTTAAGTGGCAGGACAATTTCAACCCAGTTTGGGAAGCTTCGTCATTTCCAAAGGACGGTCTTCACAATACCATCCTCTCTTCCATAGGACAACCACAGACTGATTCTTTCATTCTCTGTACACTTATTGAGCACCTGCTGTGTGCCGGAGCTAGATACACAGCCGTGGACAAGCTGTGTGTCTACCTCAGCAGAGCTGACAGGTTACACACCCAGGCTGTCTGCATGCTGTGACCGCTGCTGCCTCCCCCAGCGAGCAGAACAGTCCAGAGAGAAGCAGACCCAAAGAAGATGTGGGCCCATCATCCAAAGGTTTCATCAAGGCCAGCAGAGGTGGGCAGGAGAGGTGCGGGGGACCAAGCCCCTCCTGCTGGCCACACACAAAGCCTTCAGAGAAGGGGTGAGGCCATTCTGGGGTTTCAGATTCAGCTGCACATTCCAGCACCAGTTTCTTTCCTGCCTCCAATCCCTTTTTAATATGGCTTTCGCCTAAGTCCCCGGGAACCCGTAAGAGCTGCTTGGACTCCTTACAGCTCAGGTTTGATTAAACAGTGTGCTCTCTGACATCAGATGCCACAGACTGAGCTGTGCAAATGCGAGGCTCTGAGAGCTGATGAGCCTCCTTCTCTCCTGGCATTTTGACGGCAGCCCCAGTGCCTTTGGCCTGTGGTTCCCTGCGTCTGTCACCCGTCAGCACTGGCCCCAGCCATTCATCGCACTGCCACAAAATACCAGCCCAGCCAATTCTGTTATGGGAGCAGAAGTTCACACGGGCAGAGATCGAGGATTCCCTCCCACCCCTGCCCAAGGGGTAGAGGCAACAAGAGGTACCCAAATGGTAACCAGCACCAGGAAGGCTGATGCCCATAGCAATTCCCTGATCAAAGCCGAAACAGGGGGGAAGCTTCTCTCCAGAAATTCTGGGATGGAGTTTCCCCAGCTGAGGGCAGAGGGTGTGGTCTTAGCACCAAATGAGAGAGGAGTCAGGGAAGATGGGAATGGAGAAGTCTATCAGATTTTAAAAATTTTTTAATGTTTTTTAAATTTATTTCTGAGAGAGAGAGAGAGAGACAGCATGAGCAGGGGAGGGTCAGAGAGAGAGGGAGACACAGAATCCGAAGCAGGCTCCAGGCTCTGAGCTGGCAGCACAGAGCCCGACGCAGGGCTTGAACCCACAAACCGTGAGATCATGACCTGAGCCAAAGTCGGACGCTTAACCGACTGAGCCACCCAGGCGCCCCGAGAAGTCTGTCAGATTTGACAATGAAGGGACACTGCTGACCTTAGCCGGATCCAGGGTCAATGGCAGACACCACTGGTCTGAAGAAAGGAAATCACCAGTGTCGGAGGCTCAGTAAGCCAGTACATCGGTGCACACATCTCCAGGCTCCCACATGTTCTGGCCGCCGCCCCACCTAGCTGCCGTGAGGAAGGGTCTGCCGCGAGGATAAGCACGGGGGCTGTTGCCGACCGCATCTCCCTCCTTCCCGTTCCCGCCCGCTCTTCCAACAGCTGCCTTGACCCATGGACTCCAAGAAGCTCAGTGCTCCACTTGCAAAGTCCCCACATTAACAGAGTTGGCTGAGACAGACCCCGTGATTATTGATCTTTCCCAGTCATTTCTAAGCTGGTGCCACCTTAACTAAAATAGCGATTGTCATCATCTTCACTTGATAATGATGATGTGATGATGGTGATTGCACCTGCCAGCTGGGTTACAGGGAAAATTGCTCAACCTCTTGGAGTCTTAATGGCTTCATCAGTAAACTGGAAATACTAGTGCCTGTGTCCTCTGTGGTCATGATTCAAGAAGTGAAGCATATAAAATGTTTAAGATGTTTGATACTGAACATACATAAGCATTCTTTAATACCGTCTATTGGTGACCTACAATGAATGTACCAGGCATTTCTAAGAAATTCAGTTTCCCCAGTCTTACATGCTTTCTCATTTTCAGAGCTTTGCAAATATTTCGAGCCCCTCCCCTAAGCAGCTAACTCCTGCTTCCTCCAGCACAGTGGTGGGAAACTCTCCCTGACTCTGCAGCAGAGAGCCCTACTCTCCTGTCTTCCTCCCTCCCTGAACTTTGAGCTCCATATGGACAGAGGTTATATCTGTTCATTCAGCTCTCTGCTCTATTTCTATGCCTAGCTTCATAAATATCCATTAATTAATGAGTGGATTATCTCAGTTCTGTTAATAATCAAGTCTGTAAAATACTTATTATCAAGATAAGGAAACAAAAGCCCAGAGAATTGGGCAAATTGCCCCTGATTATATAATTAGTGAAGGAGTAGAGTTAAGATAGGATCTGGAAAAGCTCATGCTTGGGGAGCCTGGGTGGCTCAGTTAGTTAAGTGTCCAACTCTTGAGCTCGGCTCAGGTCATGATCTCACAGTTCATGAGTCTAAGCCCTGCATCAGGCTTTGTGCTGACAGTGCAGAGCCTCTTTGGGATTCCCTCTCCCCTCGTCTCTCTCTGCCCCTTCTTCACTTGTAATCTCTTTCTCAAAATAAATCAACTTTTTAAAAAAGCTTTTTTTTAAAATAAAGATCATAATTTTTCTTCGTATTCGGCCTCCCTTCAAACTGGCGCTCCCCTGAGAGACATTCAGCCCTCAAATGCATTGAAGTAACGTTAGATAGCTCCTCTTGAAACTTCAGGATTCCTGGCCACGTGGATGCCGCAATGCCACGTGGCTACCACACAGCGGGAGTTGAAGAGCATCTCGGTGCAGGGTGTGGATCCTGGTTCATCCCATCCCCTGCCCTTCTCCCTTTTGCCTGCCCAGCCCTGACACCTGATGTCCGCTGTCCACGACCATCCTGTCTGCCCTGCACTGTGACCCCCTCCCTCCTACCCAATATAGACAGACCAAAACAGGAGATAATTCCAAAACCATTTCTTTCTGTTCAGACATGATTGTGCTGTCTCATTTTTAAAAATTTGTATAATCTTTATTTATTTTGAGAAAGCAAGAGAGCATGAACAGAGGAGGGGCAGAGAGAGAGAGAGAGAGAGAGAGAATTCCAAGCAGGCTCTGTGCTGTCAGCGTGGAGCCTCGTGCGGGGCTCAAACCCTCAAACCATGAGATCATGACCTGAGCCAAAATCAGGAGTCAGATGTTTAACCGCCTGAGCCACCCAGACGCTCCTCTTATTTTTTATTTACATTGGAGGTACATTATTTTTCTCATTTTATTTTCCTAAAAATGACATTGAATGGAGTTGACAGTGCCTAAGCCCATGCTTGTGAAAGAGGAAGAATTTGTACAGGGAATTCTGAATAGAGCAGATACAGACAAGTAGAGAGGAAGGAGTTAGCTAAGCCTTTCAGGGAAATTGGCAAGTAACTCAAGTCCCATTTTCAGGCAAATTGTGACCGTTTGTGGGACCCCTAGAAGGTCTGACTGGAAAACATGGCCTCTTCTCCTGGCTTCCAGCGCACTGTTAAGAGGTCAGGTGTCAGTCGGGAGGTTTTTACTTATTTCCTCTCCATTGTACCATGTGGGTCAGTTCTTTCCAACCTCTAATCACATAAGGTAAAACTAAACATTTTTACAACAAAGATACTCATGACAACAAGGTTGTATATTTTTGCCAAGTATAAGGTCCCCGTTTCTTGGTGAGTTTCCCCAGCCTCTCTGAACAGCCCTGCATCCACCGAGGCCACCCTCTTCTGACCACCAGCGTGCATGCCTGGTGGGGAACGAGGGGCCAGCTTGGTGACGTGGATCCTGTTCCTGACAAGTGATTCAACTCTTCTCTTATGTTGCCTTGGCTCGTTTCTGCAGAAGTAGGGGCAGGCCATGCCCAGTGGCCACGGCCCTCACACCCACCCATTAGCTGGTCTTGGCTGCTGCTTTGGGTCCAGGTGGCAGCCATCGAGGGAGAACCCACATTGCCGAAATCCAGTGGTCAGCCCCCACGTCTCCCCTTGACTCCTCTGTAGCATTTGACCACTGATGGCTCCCGTATTTCTTTCTTCGTGGCTTACGAAGTGCATCCCTGTCTCCTGGTGGCTCTTCGACCGCATTAGTCCCTCCGTGTAATTCTCATCATTGGCTACTTCTCATTCCACCCTCCCCTGGTGATGTTGTTCAGTCTCGTGACTTTAAATGCAACCTCCATGGATCCCCATAGCCCCGCCCCCCACCCAGCCCTGTCTCTTGACCTCAAAACTCGTACGTCCCAATGGCCTTCTCGGTGCCTCTGCTTAGTTCTCCCATGAGCATCTCATATGAACTGTTCAAATCTGAAGTCTCTTCCCCCAAAAGCCCACACCAGC
This sequence comes from Hyaena hyaena, assembly GCF_003009895.1. Taxonomy (NCBI): domain Eukaryota; kingdom Metazoa; phylum Chordata; class Mammalia; order Carnivora; family Hyaenidae; genus Hyaena; species Hyaena hyaena. The sequence goes on from NW_024080678.1 coordinate 2,355,039, forward strand.
ATCTCTACCGATGGCAACTTGTCTTCCCATGATGCAAGGCTTGTGTCCCATCTGACACTCCACACTTCCACAGCCCATGCCCAGGGTTATGAAGTCCCGCTGGCTCAAAATGAGGCCATTCTTTGCGCCTTCATTGTGACTAGTGCGGTCCAAGCTGGCTCACCTGTCACCCCAGGACCCTCCTGACCAAGCTCCCTGCTTCTGCCTGTGCAGCACTGCAACCTTTTACCAACACAGCAGCCAGAGAGAGAGAGAGAGAGAGGGAGAAAGCAAGCAGGGGAGAGGGGCAGAGGGAGAGATAGACTCTTAAGCAGGCTCCACATTCCATAAGGAGCCTGATACGGGGCTCAATCCCATGACCCTGAGATCGTGACCTGAGCTGAAGTCAAGAATCAGAAACTCAACTGACTGGGCCACTGAAGCACCCCTAGAGGGATTCTATTTTTTTTTTTTAATGTTTTTATTTATTTCTGAGAGAGAGAGACAGCGTGAGCAGGGTAGGGTCGGAGAGAGGGAGTCACAGAATCCGAAGCAGGCTCCAGGCAGTGAGCTGTCAACACAGAGCCCGACGTAGGGCTCAAACCCATGAACCGTGAGATCATGACCTGAGCCAAAGTCGGACACTTAACCGACTGAGCCATCCAGGTGCCCGAAGAGGGATCCTTTTAATATACAAAGCAGTTCGTCTCAGCTCTTAGCTCAGAGTCCCCAGTGGCTCTGCGTCTCACCAAGTAAAATCCCAAGACGTCTGTATTGGTTTCCTGTGGCTGCTGTAACACATTACCACAAACGCACTTGAAAACAACACAAATGTATTACCTTGCAGCTATGGAGGTCAGGATCAGAACCAGCCTTTCAGGGCTGAAATCAAGGCATCCACAGGCCGTGTTCTTTTGTGGAGGCTCTAGGGGAGAATATTTCTTGCCTTCTAGGGGGATCCACATTCTGTGGCTCATGACCACCTCACCCCCCACCCCCGCTTCCATCATCCCATCTTCCATTCTGACTCTGACCCGCCTGCTTCTCTCTTATCAGAACGCCTGTGATTACACAGGACTCACTCAAGTAAAACATGATCATCTTTCCCTCTCAGCATCTTTAATCACATCTGTGAAGCCTTTTTGCCACAAAAGGTTGCATGTCGCCAGGTTTCTGGGATTAGGACACAGACACCTTCAGAGGAGAGGGGGGTGCCGTTCTCTTAGCCACCTCAGCCTTCAGTGAGCTGCATGACCGCATGTGACCTGAAGCACCCCTTCCCCCATTGCCTCCCTGGCCCCACTTTTGGGACTCTCCCTGTTCCTTATTGTGTTCTTGTCATCAGGACCTTTCCACTGGCTGCTTCCTTAGCCTGGAAATCTCCTGCCCCAGATCACGTGACTTCTTCACATCCTTCTCCATGAGGCTTTCCTGGACCATCCTATCTAAAATTGCAACCCACTCCGCACCCCTTGCATTCTTCACACCCCTTTCCCAGCTCCATCCTCTCTCACAGAAATTCTTGCTTTCTGAAAGTAATTCCTTACTGTTGCATCTCCCTCCTGGAAACGTCAGCTCCTTGAGGACAGAAAGGTCTGCCTGTTGCATTTGCTAATGTATCCCAAGGAGTTACACAGCCTCTGGCACAAGGTGGAATGACTGAGGACATGAACAGATGCGTAGTCAAGTCAGACCTTGGCCAATGCTGGTTCCAGCCTTGACCTCGGTCAAGCCGCCGGGAAAAGATGGGTGGGCAGTCATGCTCGCGGCTGGCGTGCACGGAATGCTTACTGCCTGCAGGGCTCTGTTTAAATGCTGTGTGGTCCTCACAGAGCCCCTCTGAGATTAATGCTGTTGTCACCACCCTCATGATCACAGACACAGACACTGGCACAGAGAGAATAAGTAATCAGCCAGGATGTGATGCGAAGCAGCCCAAGCCCCGTCCTCACCACTGACAGGGTGAAGTCGGAAGAGCTCTTCAGCACACTGTTCCTTATTTCTCTGAGATGCTCTCCCATAAACTCTTCATGCCTGGCACCTATTTCCTTGGTGACAGACCTGCCTCTAGGGCAGAGGATGGGGTGAAAAGGAGAGAGAGATGGCAGTGGAGTGTGTGTGTGTGTTCGTGTGTATGGATGTGTACACGCACCATGTACTGTCAGGATCAGTCTTAGAGTTTGGTCATTCGAAACCCCAGGAAACCCGTCCACCTAACAGTGTACCCTTTCGTGCTGCTTCTTTGATATGACGCCGAGCCCGGGAGAGCCTACAGTCTGCTCTCTGCCACCCCCTTGGTTGGTATAGGAACCCTTGCTGATCACCTCCTCTCCCCACTTGCCACTTTTCCCAGGCAGGAGCACAGCAGGCTAGGAAGTATCTGCAGACTTGAGCAAGCTGTGGGGAGACCCCGAAGGAAAATGTGCAGAAGAAAGGACTAGGGGGCCTTGAAGACAGACGCTGCCCGGCGCATGGTCTCCCTCCCCGGGTCAGCTCCACCAGATCGGAGGGGCTGAACTTAACTCTGCTGGGAACGCCTGACTTGTTTGGACATGAAGTAGGACCCAGAGAGCTGGCTGGAGATGGAGATCTAATACACTCTGTTTCCGTAGATAAGCAGGTTGGCAGCCAGAGTCCTGCCCCGGTTGTGAGTGTTGTCTTTCCTGCCTCCTCTGCACTGATGCAGCTCCTGCGACAGGCCCACCAGTAAGCCAAGCAGGAAGGGGGAATGGGGTTGTTTGTGAAGCGGCTGTTCTAAGTCAGACACTGGGTCGGGCTCTAGAGGGACTGTTTGCTTCACCCTTTCAGCAACCCTGATTGGTAGACGGGGAACCTGTGAGCAGGAGAAATGGGGTATCCTGCCCCAGGTCATAAGAGAGTGGCAGGCAGGATTTGGACCCAGTGCCAGCTGGCCCCCGGTCATTTGCATGTGCCGCACAGGCTTCTGAACTACTTCACTAGCGACCTAAGCGAGATTTCTTTTAAGAGTCTCTCAGTCCAGGGGTGCCTGGGTGGTTCCATTGGTTAAGCACCTCAGTCTTGATTTTGGCTCAGGTTATTATCTCACAGTTGTGGATTTGGGCCTCATGTCGGGCTCTGCCCTGACAGCACAGAGCCTGCTTGGGGTCCAGTCTTCCTCTCTTTACTCCTCCCCTGCACCTGCATGCTCATGCCTGCTCTCTCTCTCTTTCTCTCAAACAAACATAAACAAGCAAACAAACAAAACAGAGTTTCTCAGTCCAAAAATATTGTAGTGGGCTTGGGAATATTTTTGAAGGAGTCTTGGACAAGAAGCAAGGGCCGTGTATCAATCTGGATTCTTCAGAGGAACAGAATCAACAAACATGGATAGTTGTTTTAAGGAAATGCAGAGGCTGGCAAGCCTGAAATCCGTAAGACAGGCCAGCAGGCTGGAAACTCATGCAGGATTTTGATGTTATAGTCACGAGGCACAGTCTCTTCCAGGAAAGATCACTTTGGGCTCTTACAGCCTTCAACTGATTAGATGAGGCCCACTGAAATTGTTGTGGGTAAGGGCCTTTTATTTCAAGTCAGCTGATTGTAAACGTTATTTATAGCCACGAAACATCTTCACTGCAACATCGGGATGAGTGGTTCCACCAAACAGCTGGCACCATTGCCTTGCTAAGTTGGTACATAAAAGCAACCGTCATAGGCTGAACCAGTTCTTTTTTTTTTTTTTTAATGTTTTTTATTTATTTCTAGGAGAGAGAGAGAGACAGCGTGAGCAGGGGAGGGTCAGAGAGAGAGGAAGTCACAGACTGAAACAGGCTCCAGGCTCTGAGCTGGCGGTCAGCACAGACCCCGACGCGGGGCTCAAACCCACGAACCGCAAGATCATGACCTAAGCGACCGACTAAGCCACCCAGGTGCCCCTGAACCAGATCTTAATGTGTGCTAGGCATGGCACCCAGTACTCCCATGTGCACGTGTGCTTTTCGTCACCAAAATATTTAACAAGAGCATGAATTCAGAGTCTCAGAATGGTTCAAGTCACTTTCTAGGGTTAGAGCTAGAAGCTAAGTGTGTGTCATTGCTACTCTACCAGACTGCCTTCTAGAATCTTCAGTGTTAATCTAGATGTAGCATTCCAAGAGGAGTGAATGAAGTAACCAAAAGTCCCTCGGCCTGTCAGGGCTGCCTCCAGAACTCAGAGCTCTTGGCTCCCAACCTAGCCTTCTCACCTCACTATACTTCCCCTCTGTTCCTAAAGATTCTGCATTTGAAACACTCCATCTCCTGTAGGACTCACTTTCCAGATAAATAGAGGAGGCACATTGTGCACTCCCAGGTTGGTCCATAAACCCCCAGCAAGGGAAGGAAACCGTGTGGAAGGATCCAGACTATCACTGCCACGTCAGTGAGTGGATGTGTTCAGAGTCAGTATCCTGGGACCACTTTATTGATGAAACAACTTTGTAATGAGACCCATTCAGGACATCAATATCAGAACCTCTCTGAACAGAATCTGTAATGGACCTAGCCAGTGACAAATCCATCTTTGTGGCAGCTTGTGTTTCAGGGAGATTAGAGGGAATTTGCAGAAAGCACTCCAGAATCTGACGCTCTTCTCTGCGAGGGAAATAAGGCTTTTTCAGACTGCATTTTGTTAGGCATGCATGCTGCTTACTGGGTCTGCTTACTCTGGGCCTTGCAACATATCGATCAGGGTGGTTTGGTGGCAAGCAAGAGAAACCAATGGTAGGCAGCTGAATTAAAATGGAAAGAAATCAAAGGAAAACAAGACAAAAACCAGTCAAGTGGTACTTCTTATGGAATCAAAGTAGAATCTGGAAAACCAATACTTGAGACCATAATTAATCTGGGCAGCTCTGGGCTCCTCTGCAGCAGTTCAGAAGCCTCGGGGCGTCTGGGTGGCTCAGTCGGTTAAGCTTCCAGCATCAGCTTAGAGCATGGCTCAGGGCATGATCTCATGGTTTGTGGGTTCGAGCCCCATGTCAGGCTCTGTGCTTACAGCTCAGAGCCTGGAGTCAGCTGCAGATTCTGTATCTCCCTTTCACTCTGCCCCTCCCCTGCTCACACTCTCTGTCTCTCAAAAATAAATAAAAATGTTTTTTAAAAGTCTAGAAGTTCAGAAGCCTCTGGAGTACTGTCTGACATTAGGGCATGTCAGCTCTTAGGTTTTTGCACCTCTGTTCAAATTCCCAAGAGGGAGAAGCTGATTCACTCAACCTGAGTCAGGTGTCTGCCCCTGAACACTACTGTGGCCATGTGTTCTGGGAGCCACTCCTCCACACAGAGACGATGACAAAGGGAATTGTCTTTGAGCAGGCAGCCTGAGAAGTGGCCACCGTGACCGTGATTATAACAGTAATGGAGACAGTGACACGCGCACTCCTGGATCTCTGTTGTGGATGCGCATGCACGCTTTGCCCGTCCCTTTGTGGTTCAGCGCTACTGGCCTCCCACGCTTTTTCCAATTATCTTAACACAATTATCTGCAAATGCAGTCTTGGGCTTTTAGCATCCTGAGATATTTGAGACAAGAATGTAAGTACCAGGCAAGAAAGATGCTGCCTGTTCTGTCCAGCCTGTGTCTCCAAGTGCCTAGCGCGGTGCCTAGCACATAGTAGGTGTGCTCAGTGATTGTTGAATGAGTAGCAACTATCCATCTGTGCTGTGGGGCGGGGGGGGGGGATCTCCCCAACCCCTGCTTCCGTAGTCGCAGGGGCTCTGCCTGTAGACCTCTGTGTCCCATCCTCAACACCCAGAACCAGTAGACAAGGTATCTAGTTTTCCTGGAGGAAAGGTGACAAGCCTCAGTTCTGCCGATGTCTAATATGGGGTTGGTATAGAAGAGAATGCTTGGCCGTGGATGAGGGAATCTTTGGTGTTTGAAAACTGTGAAGTCATTGTTCGGAGAGACAAAGCAGGAGAGGAACACAAACCAAAGCTGTCTGACTCAGACGGCTCATTCTCCAACTAGCTAAATATAGCTTACCCAGATTCTATCTTGGTGTCATCCTCTTTGCGTCTCCCCAGAAATAGTGCCATCAGGGCCATATATGATTCGGTATATAGTTAACATAACACAAGCCGAATCCTAAAGAGTGAACTACAAATGATATGCAGAGCATTCTAAAATGATCTTCTGGGCCATCTCTCAGCCACCTCTACTCAAGGGGACACTGGTGCCACCCCTTAAGCAAGGGTAGCTTCTGAGACCTGTCCCTATTGTGACCTCATCATTCATGGATACCAAACCCTGCCTCATCCTTGTCAAACTGCGGCTCTGTGCTTGCCCCACGTTGGCCTGGGCTGACACAGTTACTTCCTGGTAGTATGACCATGACTGCCCTTTGCAGACCAGTCCCTGCTTATGCGCAGGCTCAACGCTGTGTTGAGTGAACTGACTTTAATAATACAGCGATAAGTTGCATTGCCATGGAGAGCTGCTGCTTCCAGTATTTTGCAAAATGCCTTCCAGTGCCTCAATTCCCCCTCAAGGAAGACTGCTTTCTCTACTTCGGAGATGATAAGCAAATAGTTGGCATTGAGACCCAAGAATCAGTGGTCGGAGCAGGAAGCCAGAATGAAGCAGCAAAGCTGTGGCCAAAAGGGCTCATAGGAAGATCAAAGCAGGGGATAATGATAGTGTTGTAGTAGAATGGTGACCATTTGTTGCTACAAGTAGCCACGTGCCAAGTGTGCCAAACAGTATTTGTATTTGTATTACCTCGTTCAGCCTCCACAACAGCTCCAGGAGGGAGAGATCATTGTCCCATTTTAAGGAGGAGGAACCTGAGGTAGTAAGAGGCTAAATTACTTGCCGGGTACAGCAAGACCCATCGTCTTTCTGTGTCCATTACTAACCTGCTGCTCTTCTCCCCTGCAACATGGTGGCCATGGAGCTAGGCAATGGGAGACGAATTTAGAAGGGCAAGAGCAGAGTCTCACGGGAGTCGAGCAGAAGGCCAGGGTCAAAGGTAGGAGTGAGTAAGAGAATGGAGAAGGTCCCAGCCTCAAATGCAATGCCAAAGCTCTATTGTATTAGGTGCTGGCTGCAAGGGGCAGGTCTGGCGAGTCTAAAGGTTCAGCGTCTGGGGGATTCAAGGGGTTGAGGAGTCCAAGAGTGGTGACCTAGACATGCCCAGGTTGGTGATCATCTCATCAGCTTTACGTCTGACGCCACCGTGTGGCCAGTGGCCCAGGAGCAGCGTGTGGCCAGCCCAGTGGCCCCTGCAGGCTGGGCTCCAACCCCCGCCCCCCACCCTGGGAGTCCTTGGAGACCTGCCTTCCGCACTTGACTCCAAGGCGACATTTCTTCTCTGGACTCCCGAGTGGTATTGGACTGGCTGCTTTGCCTCCCCAGGCCTCAGTTTCCCCGTCTTTAAACCGAGTTTGACTCAGGCTTTCTGCCCTCCACCCCTTTGTGTCAACTCCCTCCCTGCCTTCACGTGGAAAAGGCCTTTGCCCGCCATCACGAGACCCTGTCTCTGCCTGCCCTCTTTTTCCAGGAAGTCCGTCATCCAGCTTGACCTTGCCAGCACCAAGAAAGCGATGATCGTCCCTGCGTTCGAGACACTGCGCTACCGGCTCTCTTTCCCCAAGTCCAAGGCAGAGCTGCTATCAATGCTGGACATGGGGACCCTCTTCACATTCAGGTGAGTCGCCCTCAGTGCCATCCCTGGGGGGGGTCTGGGGCCTTCTAGGTCCTGGAAACCCAGGCACCAGAGCTGCTGGCCCAGCCATTTGTTGCCACTTTAGACCATTTTAAGGCCAGAAGAAGCACCGCTGGCCCCCAGCTTGGTCTTTGAAACACTCTTTCTCTTCCCACCTGCCGTGGGCTCTGCTTTGCATGTGGGTGGTGGACATCACGTGTCCAGATGGAAGGATCTGGTCATCGGGTGGCTTCAGCTTATTCCTGATCCTGTCACCTGTCTCTGAATTCTCTTTGGTTTGTTTGTTCCTTCATTCATGTGGGAGATGGGTTTGTCCTGTTAGCACGATGGCTGCCTGTCCCCCTTTTCCTTTTTCTATGAGTGGTCTTCCCCCAAGGTCCTCAGGCTAGGATGGGGCAGCTGACTTTCCTGTTGCCCAAGTGACAGGTCTGAACAAGTCTCTCACTTGCCTGATTTTCCACATTCCTGAAATCCTTCAGAGCACCGCAGGGAAGCAAGCTGGCCACCCGGCCACGGTGCCCAGGGGGTGTGCACACCTGCACAGGGTGGGAAGGGGCTCCGACTCCCGGAAACGGGCTGTGGCAATAAGTGTAGTGCCCTTGGGGGAAGTACGAGTCCTTCCTGGTCTCATGACAGAATAGTCAGAGAGCCACTGCTCACATTTTTACAGAGAAGCCTCCACTTTGAACAGTGTAAGAATGGCCAACACCACGTTGGAGTGAAAAATTAGACGTTTCTAGGCAATCTGAATTTTATTGAAAAGATTGTAATAATGGGGCGCCTGGATGGCTCAGTCGGTTAAGCAACCGACTTCGGCTCAGGTCATGATCTCACGGTTCATGGGTTCGAGCCCCGCATCGGGCTCTGTGGTTACACCTCAGACTGCTTCAGATCCTCTGTCCCTGCCGTTTTCTTCCTCTCTCCCACTCACACGCTGTCTCTCTGTCTTTCAAAAAATAAACGTTAAAAAATTTTTTAAATAAATGAAGTAATAAATTAAAAAAATACTGTAATAATAACTTAGGTTTCCATACTACCATTAAGTTGCCAGAAGTTTCTAGAAGGTTTTCTCAAACAAGCTTAATTTTGGAAAAGCAACTTCATGAGATAGGTTATTTATTCAGCAGTTTGGAGAGGATCCTTTTACACATTCTATGCAGGTAAACTGAGGAGTGGAGGGGACCTGCTGGTGCCAGGACTTGAACCCCAACCTTCTTCCTGTATCCAGAATTCTGGAAAATGACCTGAAATGGTTTAATACCCCTCCCCCCAAAACCAAGACTTCTTTCTTCTTGGAAAGAAATAACAACAAGTACCATTTGTTGAATATATAACCTCTGCCAGGCACTGTCATCAACTCATGGAATCCTCACAACAAATCTATGAGGAAGATAGCTATTATTCCCCTTCTACAGATGAAGAAACTGAGGCTCTGAGAGGCTAAATAACTTGCCCAAAGACACATTGCCAGTATGTGGCGGAGCCTGGATTCAAACCAGGTCTTAGGAGCTGCAGAGCCAATGCTTTTAGGTCTAATACCATTGGACTGGGTCCTGAATGTTCTTACCAATCAGTGTTAGAAGACACAGGTAAAAATTGAGTCTCTGAGACCAAAATCTTAGTCTGAACCTCCCACAGATGCCATAGCCTGATGGCTCCATGCCTGGCACATTTCCAAGGCATCTTTCCTTCCATCTCCATCCCCAGGCGATCTGAGAACTCATTTCAAGGCCACGTGTGTGGTCCTGAGAGCTGAGGTTTGGCCTGCTGCATCCATGATTGCTGCTCTGGCCAACAGCTCACAAAACACAAGGCCAAGTGCTAAATTATAGACCTTCCCTCTGAGAAGTTGCTTCTGTCACCTTCCCTCCAAATGATGACTTATCAGGTGAGAATCTCCTAGGTGATTCTGACACTCAGCTCAAGTCTAAGCACCACTGCTCAAAGCAGAGTGGCCCTAGATCAGCCCCAGATCTCTCAGAGGTGGCAACTTACACGTACCTCATCTCTGTTTCTTTGGAGGCTCCCTGGGGGTGATGGTCCCAGAGAACAAGCCCTGAAGTCCAGTGTCTACTGGACTCACGGTAGGTTCCTTGGGGGTGTATTCAGGCTGTGACGTGTTTTCATGGCAGGTGAACTGTAATGTCACCCTGTTCTGTGCTGACCAGCCACTTGCATAATTGTCAGTGTTCTGCTGAGCTAAGGGAAGTCACCCTCCCGCTCAGGGGGAGAGGACTGAGCCAGCTGCCCCTCCCCCCATTTCCTCTCTCTCACACAGGAGGCCACAAGTTTATATTCTAAGTAGGATGGCTATTGATCCATTGATATCCCGGAGAGCAAGGCCACTGTGAATTGACATCATAGTTAGGGCAAACAAGGGGAATAATGAGAATATTTTCATATTTCGAGGAATTACTCTACATCAGACACTGCTCTGGGTGCTTTGTGTGAATTCACATAGTTGTCAGAAATCTAGAAGTAGGTATTATTATCTGTTTTACCTAGAGAAAGAAATGAATCATAATAACTATTATTTATTAATAATTTTATCTAGAGAAAGAAATGAGGGAACAGAGGAATTCACTAAGTTTTCTATACCTGCTAAGTGACAGAATTCAAACCCAGACAGGCAGGCTCCAGAGCCATTGTTTTCAGCCGCCTTGTTAAAGTGCCTCTAGGGAAGGAGCATTTATTGAATGCGTGCTGTATGCTAGCACTGTGCCAAGCCCTTTATAAACATTTTCTCATTTCAGTTCCTCAGCACTTCAACAAGATAGGTACTCTTTTCTCCAGTGGATGCAAGAGGCAAGTGAAGCCTCGTTTAAATGCTTTGCTGACTGAGGTCCCCAGCTCCCAAGTGGCGGAGGTGGGTTTTGGACCCTGGTGCGGTGGCCCCGCTGTGCCGTGCTTGAGCCGAGCGCATGTTCACGGCCGCCAGTTGTGCTGGGCCGGCTCTCTGCAAGTCTCAGATGTCAAGACTGCCTGTTGGGCTAGTTCACAGATGGAAAATCAACTCCTCCCTGGCCTGATTTTTTTGAGTAAGCCTGACATCTCGCAGTATCCCGCCTTTTCACACTCCATTAAGGTGGTGTGACTCAGCCTTTCATTTTTCTTCCCATTGTGTGACTGTGGTTTTGGAGGCAGTTGCTGAATGGTGGAGCTGAGGACGCAAGTCCCTGCTCTCTGCCAGCCTGGCCATGTTGCCCAACAACACAGCCTACTGAAAGGCCACATGTTGGTCAGTGCCCGTGCAGCCACACTGGGGGATTCCTGAGACTTCAGAGGAGGGAACGAGGAAGCAAGGGGCCACCTCCCCTGCCAGCAGAGCTCCACCGACTACACGGATCGCCCACTCTCACTTAAACTTCATTTGCTTTAGAGGCGCTTGGGTGGCTCAGTCAGTTGAGCATCTGACTTTGGCTCAGATCATGATCTCATGGTTCCTGGGTTCGAGCCCTGCATCGGGCTCTCTGCTGTCAGCACCAAGCCCACTTCGGATCCTCTGTCTCCCTCTCTCTCTGCCCCTGCCCCACTCACACGCATGCTCTCTCCCTCTTGCTCTCACTCTCTCAAAAATAAATACACATTAAAAAAAACAAAAAAAACCAAAAAACTTCACTTGCTTTGGACCCTTCCTGAATAGGGGTGGGTGGAAGTCTTAGACCATGAGCTCCTTCCTCTCTGTAGCTCCCTAAGATGTACCGCCCTACCCTTCTGTCTCACTTCCATTTTATCTTCTACAGTGTTCTTTTTCCCTAACCCCTTGTTCTGGGGCCAGGTCTACTGCCTTCACTAGGCTCCCAGCCTCCTGCTATCTCTTTGTATCTTCCAGAAGGAGAATCATGCCCTCCTGTCCGCCCTCTGTCTTTAGTACCCCTCAGGTTTTTAGATTACTTGTTAGTTATTTATTCACCTTCGTGTCTGATCATTGACTGTCTGCTGTAGCATAGGCCAGAGAGTATGGGTAAGTATGACACAGAGAAGAGATAACCTAGCATAGTAGCTCAGGGCCCTGGCCCTTGAGCCAGGCCGTCTAGGATTGAATCCCAGCTCCATCTTTATTATTTGTAACTTGATATTGAGTAAGTTATACCAGTTTAAAGCTATAGATACAGTATTTATAATATAACCAGTGTATAGTAAGTGCTTAATAACTATTAGCTTGTTAGGATTGTCGTTCTGTGGCTGTATTCATTTGCTATATAACAAATTGCCACAAATTTAGAAGCTTTAAACAATACAAATTTATTACCTTCTAGTCCCTGAGGATGAGAGATCTGGGCATGGAATGTCTGGATTCTCAGTGGGGTCTCACTGGGCTGAAATCAAAGCGGAGGCAGGGCTGCAGTTCTCCCGAACTCTGGGCTCATGGACTTCCTTTCCTTGCCCTTGGGAAGGCTATGGTCACCATTTCCCCTGCTGGCTTTTTGCCACGTGGCCCCCACAGGTGGCTCACACATGGCTCTTTGCTCTCTTCCAAACTCAGACCTAACAGTTCATGTGATTCAGCCAGAGCCACCCCAGGAATTAATTAATCCAAAGTCAACTGATTGGTCAACTTAATTACATCTACAAGGATCCATTTTCCCATATGATGTAACATAACCACGGGAGTGATATGGCCACAGGTTCAGCCGCAAGGGGGAGAATGTTGTACGAGGCCAGGGGCACTGTGTTCTCTGGAAGGGATAACCAGCGTGGACTCACCTGCAGTTCATTCCATGTAAATGATACAGAGCAGTCCACGAGTTCACTGACCCCTTCATTGTGAGAGTCTGCTTGTTCATGAAGGATGTACAGGACAGGCTGGCTTAGTTTCCTAAGGCTGCCATAACAAATTCTACAAAGTAGGTAGCTCAACACAACTCAAGGGCTTGTGGAAGCCAGAAATCCAAAGTCAAGGTGTTGGCAGGTTCATTCTTCCTCCAAAGGAAAAAATCCTTCCTTGCCCCTCTCCAGCTCCTGGTGAAACCTGGCCATCTCTGGTGTCCCTTGGCTTGTGGGAGCCTCCCTGCCATCTCTGCCTTCACCTGCCTGTGGCATGCTCCCAGTGTGTGTCTCAGTATCCAAATTTTCTTCTTCTTACAAAGATACCAGCGGTTGGATTAGAGCCTGCCCTGTTCCATTGTGATCTCACCTTGATACATCTGCAAAGAGCCTCTTTGCAAATAGGTCCCATTCACAGGTGCTGGGAGTTAGAGCTGGAACATCTTTTGGGGGGACACAGTGCAACCCGCAGGACTGTATCCGCATAGACCTTTCCTTCCTTCCTTTTGCCCAATGGCTTTTCTCTGTGTGACCTAGGTACCACGTCTGGACAAAAGGCCATGCGCCCACAAACTTCGCCAAGTGGCGGACTGCCACCACGCCTTACCGTGTTGAGTGGGAAGCCGATTTCGAGCCATACGTTGTCGTGAGAAGGGACTGCCCTGAGTACGACCGGAGGTTTGTGGGCTTTGGCTGGAACAAGGTGGCTCATATCATGGAACTGGATGCACAGGTGAGACAATGGACTGATGGCTGTGGGGGAAGAAGCAGCCTCGACCTCAGGGCTGAAAGGGGACCTTGAGGTGAGAAAGCAGAGCCCCGAGTGGGAACAAGATGTGGTCAGGGACCAGAAGTGAGAAAATGGCAGTGCTAATTCTTAGGGCTGTTGATTCCCAAACCTTCTTTCTCTACCTTTGGGTAAGAGTTGGATTCCCGGCCAGGACCCAGGCAACTGTGTGTGTCCTGTGACAAAACATTCCACCCCCTATCCTCCCCAAGTATATTGATAAGGATGAAAACTTGTCACTTGGCATTAGAGCCACATAAGTGGCCCAAAACGTTCTAGGAGTTCGTTCCATATAAGTAACACACGGCATGTGGCTGAGGGGCAGCTCATTATCCTACCTTGTAACTAAAAGTGATGACTTTTAGACTGTATTTAGTTGTGAAACACTTTTCATTCATTCAACTAATACTTATTAAATACCTGCTTCAGAAAAAATCAAAATTCCAACAGGTTAAACCAGGAGTCTGCAAACTTTTTACAGAAAGAACCAGATAGAAAATTTGGGGGTTTTGTGGGGTCTACAGGTCTTCTTGTCAACTACTCAACTCTGCCTTTGCATTCAGCTGTAGACAGTATCTAAACAAATGAGTGCGGCTGTGTTCCAATAAAACTTTATTTATAAAAACATGCAGCAAGCCAGACATGTTGCAGTTCATCAGCCCCAAAGTTAAACAAAAGCAAAGCTAATCTGGTTAAGTTAGGAGAAGGATGCCTGGGCCTCTCAACTCCACTTTTTTCTCTTTGTGTCTGTTCTCCAAGGCACCTGCTCAAGGAGCACAGTGCACATGTTTCTCAACAGGAGCACCTCAAATTCAGGAAAAAAAGAGCAAGGTTGGATATGCTCAGTGCTGGCTGGCCTGAGAATCACCTGGAGAATTTTCCAACACCTTGATTTGAGAGCAGTCCCAAGTGGTTTTAATAAGCATCTAGGGTTGCAGACCACATGGGTAGGTGGAAGGTTCTAGAATAGTGTCCATATTTAACAACAGAAGCATGACCTTTGATATCCATGTTGTCAACAATAATTGGACGTAGTGTAGTGCTACTCACAGAAATGTTGAGTCTGCCTCAGCTTCTGCTTGAAAGAAAAGAAACATAATATCTTTGTACCCAGCATTGTAGCGAGGTGAACTGGTTCAAATACAGTTAATTTTTCCAGCACTGAGACCCGGGCTTTGTTTTAGGCAATTTTGATGGGACTCTTGAACATTTCTTGCTTGTTTCTCTTTCTTTGCCAGTAGCACAGCCAAATTTTGCCCTTTCCAGTGATTTAAGGAAATAATGAGGTCATACCTGACAGGTAATCCAGCCACACCTATTGGGACTAATGGGATCAGTGAGCTTCTTTGTCCCCAGAGGAAAAAATATCTCAAATAGCTAAGCTCTGGGAGTTCTTGCGCTTTCTTTTCAGGATTTCTTCTTATTCCTCCTCACCATCACCTGTCATTTCTTGCTGCGGTCAGTGTTCCTCCATCTCTAACAGCTACCTTTCTCCATTTTTAAAAATGTTTATTTATTTTTGAGAGAGAGAGAGAGAGAGAGTGATAGAGGGGTGGAGAGGGAGGGAGACACAGAATTCAAAGCAAGCTCCAAACTCGGAGCTGTCAGCCCAGAGCCAGAGGCGGGTCTTGAACTCGTGAACCATGAGATCATGACCTGAGCTGAAGTTGGGTGTTTAACCGACTGAGCCAGCCAGGCACCCCTGCCTTTCTCCATTCTGATTCAGAGTTTATTCTGATCTGCTCTGGGCCGGGAAACTAGATGGCCAAAGCTTACCAGACATTATGTCCAAAATCAGAATACACAGAGTCTGAGTGAAGGTGTGTCCGGTTCTCCTTCATTACATGTCCTTAATTTGTGTCCCCCATTTGGGCTGTTTGGAGGCATTTTATTTTTGGCCTGAGTTTGTATCTGTAGTCTGCCAAGCAGAGGCCACTGTATGAAGAATAGGTAGGCAAGAGCTTTGTTCCTAATGAGCTTTCAATCCAGTGGGGTCTTTTTTTTATTCCCTTTTTTGTCTCCTCTTGTGTTCTAATATGTGGAGTCTGTCAAATCTCAAGCCCTATGAGAAATCACATAAACAGACATCATTTAATTGAGCGACAGTCTCTCATGGCTCGTGTCATTCAAGAGCAGCCACATGGCCATGTGCTCACATTTATCAAGACCCTTTCATGGGTCATGAGCTCTGCCCAGCACCATCCATACATTAGTTGTCATCTTTCAAGGTAGGTATTATTACTTTTACTTTAACTTTATAGATGAGAAAACTAAGGCATAGAGAAGCCAAGAAGGTTGTCCAGAGTCAGGGAAACAGCCCTGTCCTGTCCTTCTCCTGCATGGTGGGCTTTCCATGGCACCACCCTCCTTGCTGATGCCATTCCCCACTTCATTCAGTCATTTTGTCATATAGTCACGCACTTGGGCATTCATCATGCATTCCTAAGGGTTCTTGCAAGCACTCACACCGCTCTTGTCTTCCAGGAATATGAATTCATCGTGCTGCCCAATGCCTACATGATCCACATGCCTCATGCCCCCAGCTTTGACATCACCAAGTTCCGGTCCAATAAGCAATACCGCATCTGTCTCAAAACCCTAAAGGAAGAATTTCAGCAGGACATGTCCCGCCGCTATGGCTTTGCTGCCCTCAAATATCTCACGGCCGAGAACAACAGCTAGCATCAGGAAGCCCACGACTATGGAGAGACCTATTCTGCAGGGGGAACGCCACTTGCTGTTTGGGGCCCAGCCTTCAAACTCAAAATCTGAGCAATGCTTTTTTTGGTTTGTTTTTATTTGTCTCTTTGGCCCAACAAAGCCACCCACACCACAGAGATCTGGGACAAGGATCCAGCCAGCTCCTCTCTGCTCTGCAATCTGGCATCCCCAGAAGGTGGAAGAGTAGCTCATCGACACAGTCTCTGCAAGAACGGGATGCAGGGGAGTTAGAGGGAGCAAAGGGGTTATCCTCCTAAAAAAAAAAAAACAAAAACAAAAACCACAAAACCGACCCGGTCTTTGGGGTGTTCTCGTTGCTTTTTAAGAAAGGGAAGTCAGGGTGCTGGGGGTTAGCCATCCCAGAATATAAAAGCAAAACTGTCTCTTTGTCCAGAAGAAACTTTCTTTTGTGTCCTACAGTCTAGCCACGTATCCAAGGTGGGAGCCATCCAGTGATCTGAACCAATTATGTGGAAAGACCCAATGGGGACATTATACCTGGTGGGACCTGGAGGTGGGGGTGGGTTGGTTCTTAACCTCAAGGTCGCTCTTGTTTTGCTTTGATTTGTTTCCCTTTGGGGGGATTTTGTTTGTTTGTTTGTTTGTTTTTGGTCTGGGAATCCAAAATCAAAAACTTGATCTTTTAAGTCTCTGAGGAGAAATCAGCTACGTCAGCCAACATCTCCTTATGAGCAGTGGCCCAGCAAGAAGGACGAGAGTCTTCAGCCAATATTTAAACATGGGCAGCCCTCTTCAGGATTCTCATTGAGGCCCCCATGACCTTGAATTCCCTACTCTCCAGAATCCCAGGGCTAGGATGGGGACTGTGGAAATAGGAAGACCATCCGTTCTACAACCGGTCACATTTTTTATTGGCAGTGACCGCTTCATGAGGAAAGGGCTCTGAAGGGGCTGTTCCGGTGCACACGAAAGGTACGAACCTCTCAGGCCTTTAGAAGAACTTTAATAATTCACACAAGCCCAATTCCGAAGATTCACGTGTCCCTTTGGAAACCTCGAGGAAGAACATGTTGGGTTCCTCCAAGTCCATGCTGCTTCGCTGTGGCTGGGAGGAGGTCACGGCCTTGGGCTCCCTCTGGGACCTGTCCAGAGGCCAGGCAAGCACCTTTACCATTACAAGGATTGAGGAGACACTGGACTTTTTACCCATTTTCTTGAATCTTCAATATTAATGTTGTGTTTACATTGATGAGAACGAAAGTCCACGCCCCCCTCTAGGCTGGGCTGTTTGTATTGAGTTGCAATGTGACCAGCGAACGCTGCATTCAATAAACGAAAGTATGGACTGTGTCTGCCCCACTCCCTCCCTCCACTCTTGTATGAAGCCGCAGAGACACACTCCAGGGTAGAGAGCAAGGTCGATAAACAGCAACTTTACACTTTGTGTTCTCCCATTTGTTTTTCTCACCATTTGAACTTCAACCTTGTTTTCTCCTTTTCTGAGGTTAGATCTCACCACACCCTCTGACCCGCGAAACATCTTCAGGGTCTCCATCCAGCTTCTGTCTCGGCACGGAAGCCAGATGTCTTATATCCCAGATGCTAGCACGTTAGATCCTGGTTGCCAGTAGCGGAGTGAGCCCCCAACCCTCTGTCCTGGGGGCCACATGACACCCCACTGCAGTCTGACCCATGAGACCCTTCCATGTGTTACATGCTCAAGTGGAGATTTCACTCAGGTTGGTTTTAAAAAACTTAGGAAAACAATTGTTAGGACTCACTCTCACACAGATATGGATAAGTTTGTGTGTGTGTGCATGTGTCTGTGTATTCCACAGTATTACATATATATAGCATATAGGTAGCATGCATATCACAAAATTAATACATGAATACTGTAAAAAGTAGAATATTACAAAAGTATTCAAATTACAAGGTAAAGTCCCTTTTCTTCATAGGTATGTGAGAGCCAGCCCCTACCAGCTCACGAGAACTTACTGTGCACATCTCTCTCCAACTCTTGTGTTTGAAATTAGCTGTGATGGAAGTATCTATGCCATAGAAATCTGAGAACCACGGGGCGCCTGGGTGGCTTAGTCGGTTAAGCGTCCGACTTTCGCTTAGGTCATGATCTCGCGGTTCGTGGGTTCGAGCCCCGCGTCGGGCTCTGTGCTGACTGCCAGCTCAGAGCCTGGAGCCTGTTTCAGTCTGTGACTCCCTCTCTCTCTGACCCTCCCCTGCTCACGCTGTCTCTCTCTCTCTCTCTCCTAGAAATAAATAAAAAATCTTTAAAAAAAAAAAAAGAAATCTGAGAACCACAAATCGGGGCACTCTCCCCTACCAAGAGCTGGGTGTTAAACATTTGCCAGCACACTAGTGCCTTTTCCTCTTCACTGTGTACACACACACACACACACACACACATATGTACACACACACGTACACACACGTACACACACACACACATTCACTCAAAAACTCTTCTAGAGAAGTCCATTGTTAATAGATGTAATTTTTAATTAATCAGTACCAGCTACTTGAGCCAAGAGAAAAATGTACAATAGTACTAGTTCTTTGATGTTAAAAATCAATTTTTAATTCTCTAAAGCCTTTTATTTTTTAAATTTTTTCACAGCCTCTGGATCCACCCAGCCACCTTGCTTTCACTTGCGATTCTATGGGTATAGTAGTGACCATATCACTTACCATGCAGACTGGGTCACCTCTGAGAAGAAGAGAAGGTACTAAGTACTTTGAGACAATAAGTATAAATTGGAGGATGCTGTAGCTGCATGCACACTGAATTTATTAAAGCCAGAAACTGACTCTCCACACCCAACAGGAGAAAACCCTATTATCCCAAAGACAGGTGCCTGACACAGTGAAGCCGGTCTCACTTGAGGCTGGAGCTCAGATGCTGGCTAAGGCCCAGGATCAACACAGAGGCTGCCAAGTCGGTGGAGGCTGAGGTCTGCAGAGCCAACAGAAAGAATTCCCAGAACTTCCCTGGGAGGAGCAGCGCACTGCGTGCCCCAGCTCCCAGTTCAAGTGTGGGGGGCGCTGCCTATGGGCAGCGGCAATCACTACCGATGTGGGTTCCTTAGTATCAGTACACCAGGGCAAAACAAGCTTATAAATGGGCCACGCTGATGTTTTCATGCCTAAAGAAGCCAATACCATCTTGGCTTTCAGCTGGGAGGAAAGAAAAGTTCCTCTCTTCTCACCCCCATACTATTCTGTGTCTGGAAGAGCTAAGATTTATTGAGTTACTACTGTGTCAAAGGGCCTTTTGCATGCATTAGCTCATTGAATCCTTGAAACAAAGCTGCAAAATGAAAATTACTGCTTATAGATGAGGAAACCGAGGGAGCTCTGGGAAATTAAGTAAGTTCCCTGAATTCACATCGTCAGTATATGGGAGAACCAGAATTTAAACCCATGCCTACTTGGATGGATCCAAAACCATATAACCTGCAATGCTGCTCCCTTTCCCAGTAAGAAATAAATAGTAAATATTGGCTGATAAGAGCATTTGAACCTATATAGGAAGAGTATTAGATTTCTAGCCTTTTTCCTTCAACATCCATCCAATAACAGTCTAGACAGCAATCTCTCCTAGATGCTCCAATCTTGCTATGCTCATGGACTTTCTGAAAATTCATTTGAAATAGGCCTGGCAATCTATAGTCATATTTAGACATGGCTGGGATCAACTCTAGGAAGCAGTAATTCATTCCCTGAATGCTTCTCCTGGGTTACCTCCTAGATTTCATGGCACAGGTAGAGACGCTATGTTTTAATCTCACCCTTAGACCTGAACTCAGCTTGCTGCTTCAAAGTGATCTCTCTGAATGTGTTGAGCTGATTTACAGAGCACATATTTGCCGAGTTGACTAATGGCTTCTTTGTACCCCATCATGAAAGGACAGACCCTACTTTAATTCTGTTCCTTTCAAAGACTCTACTGTCTTTGAGTTAAGGCTTCATTTGTGGTCACCCGGCCTTTAGGGAGCTCTGTGTTAGTGGAAGAAACGTGATTAAAATCCCCTCCAACACGGCTCCTGCACACTCTCAGGAAAGATAATAAGAGCTACCATTTACTGAACTAAGACTTCTATGGTAGTTGGCACGGATGGGTCTTCACAGTGGCATCATAATATGAGGAAACTTTGACTATCCCTACTCTTCAGCTAATAGAACCAACCCTCAGAGCAATTATGTGAGTTGCCCAAAATCACGCAGGTTGTTCATGGAGGTTCTGGAATTTTTTGAGCCAAAATTTGGCTGACTTCAAAAACGAACGTCTTTCCACTCTGTGCTGCTGTCTCCCTGTACAACACTGAAATCAGTTTGACTACAGGCTTATGCAGCCACATCGTCATGTAGTTCATGGTGATAGGCGTTTTTATTTCTTGCTGTTTTAATCCCAAGTGTTTATTTTCAATTTAATGCCATTGAAGTTTATGAAATGTCAGTTGTCCACTAAGTGCATTCTAAGAAGTTTTCAGACCCATAGAATCTAATGTCAGAGAAACCATGATTATTGTTATCATTCGTTTCTACTAAGAACGTTCTTAGTAAGAACTCCCCACCCCTCAGTTTCCAGGAATGATTGGTGATATCTGAAAGGAGATAATGGGGCACCACAGAAATGCTGCGTTTCTGATTGTGACTGTTTGATGGAGTTGGCCCTTGGTTTTTTCCAAAACATTCAGATAGTCTTGAGAGATGGTGTTTTCTGGAATGAAAGGAGGTCGGTCAGTTTTGGGAAATGTTTCCCAAGGTTTGGGACCAATGAGGCTGGGACTTGCCCAGAGCAGAACTCGTCAGGAGATTCCTGGGTACATTATGCTGCTGAAATTCTGAAGAAAGGAAGGGCTTCAGTGGCAGTGTCAAAGCAATTTCACTGTACACTCTAATATTTCTTTCTGCATTCCACAAAGAATTTATGGGGCATCCACTGTGGATGTGCACCGGAAATGCAGCAACAATCTAGGCACAGTCAGCTTTCAGGTAATACAGTTACCTGGAGAGCTAAAAAGCACACGATGCTAGGATAGGTTTCATTTTATTACATTCATGTCAACAATTTTAGGGTTTTTTTTTTTTTTTGGTATTTTGTTTGTGTTTTAGACAAAGAGCGCATGAGCAGGGGAGAGCGACAGAGGGAGAGACAGAGAATCTTAAGCTGTGTGTGGAGCCTGACTCGGGGCTCTATCCCACAACCCTGGGATCATGACCTGAGCTGAAATCAAGTCAGATGCTTAACTGACTGAGCTACCCAGGCACCCCGGTTCATTTTTATTTTTAAACTTACATATAGAAGAGTTTTAAGAATAATACAAAGAACTGTATACCCTTCATTTAGATTGACTGATAGTTAACATTTGACCACTTAGCTTTATATCTGTCTATTATATTGTTTCTGGAGCCTTTAAGAGTAGGTTATACATATCATACCGTTTTAAGTCTAAATACTTTAGCATATATTTGTTTTAAAGGACATTCTCATTTAACCATGATGCAGTGATGAAATTCAAGAAAATTTTGCTACAGTACGATCATTTAATACACAGCCTACATTCACAGTTTGCCTTTTGCCCTAGTAATTTCTGTGTAACAGTAATTGGGTCCATTCCACCCCTAACTCCAGGGTCCAATCCAATCTAAGACACATTGCATAGTTGCCTACAGTCTCTAGTCAGGAATAATTCCTGGATCCTTTGCACTTTATGACAATGACATTTTTGAAAAGCACAGTAGTTCAGTGTTTTGAATGAGAAGTAGGTATACATATACAAAGCAATTCATAAAATAGGTACATATGCATGTGTGACTTTCTATATTCATTAATATTATATAGCATATTATGTAACATAAAATTATATGGCAAATAGTGTTAAAGAAGCCAGTCCTCAGGAGGTTCACCATCAATGTGTGTGCATGTGCATTAGTGAGATGGTCCAATAGGTGGGATGCTGTGGCAGGCAGCACATATGACCATGGTGACACATCATTAACCCCACTTAGTTATCTTTTCACCAGACCACGAAAGTGATCATTTTCTTCTTACTTGAAAGTTAAGTAGCGACTTTTAAGTTACACTCATTAGCTGAAATGCTTTGTGTTAGGATGAATGTGGATGTTAATGTGGATGTAAATGTGGACATTTTTAGCTCAGTTTCTCAGATCTACGAGGGAAAAAGATAAAACAACAATGCAAGAATTCTTACCTTCCTCCCCTGACTTCATTATATATGGACCCACATAAACCAGCTCATTAATATTTTCAACCTCCCCAAAGATTATTTAATACCTAGCTAGAGCTGTGCAGCTGGGTTGCCTTCTCCATGAATATTAAGATCAACATCTAGTATTCAGACCTTTACAAGATCAGAAACATCTTCTAAGTAGGTGAGAGACGACTGTCTGACCCACTGATAACCAATACCCTTGATGTGGAAGGGCAATGGCCCCTCTTTGTGCACACTGACTTGGTAATCTGGACTTAAAACCAAAAGCCCCACTCAGAAATGCCTGTTTTCCTCGTGGACCCTGGTCACTGTGTTACACCAAGCTAGTCACTCTGAGATTCCAAAGTCCCAGGAGCCCCTCCATTAGTGAGGCACCCTGCAGTCCTGCGTGGCTTTTCTGTATGCTTAAACAATGGCACCTCTGAGCTTGGACATTTCATCAACTCTAAGTTATCTGAATATAAAAATCTATGTCTTGTCCAGCAGAAAAGGCTGATGAAAGACAGTGAATCCTGTCCCCTGACAATAAATCCACTTAGAACATTCTAATATTGCCCCGGGCTACCTGAAGCCAACCCTAGCTACCATTATGTAGCACTTAGGTGCCATATGCTAAATTTCTTCTGTTGTCTACAAGATTCCCATGAGAGGAGGGATTATTATTTGCACAGATGGGGAAACCGAGGTTCAGTGGAAATACCTGGCGGGGCCACAAACCAAACACTATTTTTCAGACTCCACCATTTTGGCGGATGGAAGTGAAATGTGTATGGGGTGGGGAGGCGAATCAGTGGACAGGAGTCTGTCTGATGGTCTCCCAAACTCACTGTGGACAAAGCTGGACCTCCTGGTTTCCCTCCCCAAGAGTCCAGGCCCTCATCTACTGTTGCTTGGTGTTGCAGCCATTCTGAATGATGTAGGCAAGGGCCATTCAGAACTGGGAAGAGGGGGATGGATAGACATTTGCTGACTAATATACAATTTGCATTATTTTATTTAACCAGCAATAGAAAGTATAATGTAAGTAGTATCTCCATTTTAAAGCTTAAGAAACAGAAGCTCAGAGATGTTAAATAAGCCGTGAAAGTCAAACCCAGATCTATGTACTCCAGAGCTCATGATGTTGCCATTTGTCTGCACTCTTTCCCAGGGATTTGGCTAACGCAAGGTCATAGAATCTTTGTTTTTCAAAGGACCTTACTAATGGGAATAAGCCTAGTTATCAGAGGGGTATGTTCCTTCTTTGGCCTATAACTAGTGCTTGTCCAACATTAATGTGCATGGGAATCCTTTGTGAGCATCTATGTTATTAAATGCTGATTAAGCTCAGGGTGCCTGGGTGGCTGTCAGTTAAGCATCCAACTTCTGCTCAGGACATGATCTTGCGGTCCATGGGTTTGAGCCTCAAGTCGGTCTCTGTGCTGAGCCTGGAGCCTGTTTCAGATTCTGTGTCTCCTTCTCTTCTGTCTCTGCCCCTCCCACACTCATGCGCGGTCTCCCTCTCTCTCTCCAAAGTATTTTAAAAATTAAAAAAAAGCTGATTCAGTGTGTGCAGCCCAAGATTCTGCATTTCTAACAAAGGCCCACATGGTGCAGACACTTGTGATCCACACACGTGACATGGTCTCTTCCTGCCTTTAAGCATCAGTCAACTTCTTTCCAAATCTTTGCGGAGCTCTGACAGCATGTCTAGCAGGCATCACTGGATAACTTGGAAAATTGCCATTTAGGAGATTGATTGGTTCATTTTTATAAAACAGTTACTAGGGTTCAGCAACTGTGCCAGGTGGTGATCATTCAAAGATGAATTAGACACAGTCCTCAGGCTCATGGAACCGCCCTCCCCACCCCTCACGTCCAGTAGGAAGAGAAACAGGTGTGTAAAGAGTGACATATGAGAAAGCGTCGGGAGAGGGGCTGACGGTGTTATGGCAGCTTGGCAGAAAGAGGCTCACTCCGGGCTGGGCTCCTGGAAGACTCTCAAGACAGATGACTCCCATTAAAGAAAAATTGTTGATTGACACCTGTTAAAATGGTAAGGATGGCTTTATTCAGGTGTCAAGACTGTTGCAGTAGAGGAGAGAGATTGAGCTCAGCTCCGGATACAGGGAGGATTTATAGACAGCGAGCTGAACGGCGGGGGGGGGGGGATTGGTGGATGGAAAATCACCAAGAGGAGACCTCAAGGGTAGTGAGAGTCTTCCTAAACCGAATTAACAGGATTCTTGTTGAGGCAGCTCCAGGACTTATGCATCAAAGTTGGGGGTGAAAAACTTGTCAGATGTCAAGGCTGATCAGCTGTCAAAGGTGGGGGATTCTTACTAAGCTGACTTATTAGCAGGATTCTTGGCTACAATGGGCTGAGCTCACCACAGATGGGAATGGACTATCACAAAGAGGGCTCAGAGGAGCCTGTACAGAGTTTGGTTAAGGAGAGAGTCTTTATCACACCTGACAGGACAATCATTGGCCTAAAGAACAAGGAGGCAAACCTGATTTAAGGGGTCCGCCCAGCAGGGAGAGACCTGAAAGTGGCTTGTTTTTCTTTACCGTAATATAGGCCTGATTTTGCTGTGAATGGATTACAATATGATTTTATCCTGTGGACTCCAAGCGCCTTACCGTCAGAACTAAGTGTAGTCAGTGAATTTCAAACCGTCCCTCTGACCTTGAATAAGACCTCTCTTGAGCTCAGTTTCTATGTCTATAATATGAGACGGTTGTGTGTGTCCCTGAACACAAATTCTGTTATTCCATTTTGGTTTGATTTGCTAATGATTTTTAGGAAGCACTTGGTTAGTGTCTGCTATGTATCGTCCCAATTCTAAACACCTTACAGTTCGAAAATTCTCAGTAAATTTGTTTAAGTAGCAACCTAAGGTAGGTACTGTTACCATACCTATCTTGTGAAGGGGCAAACTGAGGCACAGAGAGGTTAAGTAGTTTGCCCAAAATCACACAATAATTAGCAGATCTTCGATACGAATCAAGGCAGGTTGGCCCCAGAGTTCACATTCTTTTTTTTTTTTAATGTTTTTGAGAGAGAGAGAGAGAGAGCGAGCGAGCACACAAGCAGGGGAGGGGCGGAGAGAGACGGGGACACAGAATCCGAAGCAGGCTCCCAGCTGTCAGCACAGAGCCCGATGCGGAGCTCGAACTCATGAACCGTGAGCTCATGACCTGAGCCGAAGTCTAATGCCTCACTGACTGAACCACTAGCTTCCTCCTCAGAGTTCACATTCTTAACCACTATGTGCTACTGCCTCCCTCCTGGGGAAAGAAAAAGGATGCAATTTTGACAGATTCCTCATTGTGCATTTAATATCTTTGCTGGGTGTATCAGTTTTCTATTGCTGTGTAAAAAAGTACCACTCACTGGGAGGCTTAAAACAATACACATTTCTTATCTCATTATTCCCAAGGCTCAGGAGTCCGGATATGGGTTAGCTAGGTCCTCTGATGGGGGTCTCACCAGGCTGTAGTGGAAATGTCAGCCATGGTATGATTCCCATCTGGAACTCAGGGTCCTCTTCCAAGTTCACTGTTTGTTGGGAGAATTCAGTTCCTTGTGTTTGTACAACTGAGCACCACTTTCTTTTTTTTAATTTATTCTTTTTTTAATGTTTATTTTTGAGAGAGAGACAGCGCATGAGTCAGGGAGTGGCAGAGAGAGAGGGAGACACAGAATCCAAAGCAGGCTCCAGGCTCTGAGCTGTCAGCACAGAGCCCAATGCAGGTGCTCAAATCCACAAGCCATGAAATTATGACCTGAGCCAAAGTCAGACGCTTAACCAACTGAGCCACTCAGGTGCCCCTATTTTTAATTTTCTTAATTGAAGTATAAAATGTAGTGTTATATTAGCTTTGGGTGTACAATATGATTCAACATTCCTGTACAAGTACTCAGTGCTCAGCACGAAAATTGTACTTTTTTTTTAAAATATTTTTATTTATTTCTAGGAGAGAGAGAGAGACAGCGTGAGCAGGGGAGGGTCAGAGAGAGAGGGAGATACAGACTCTGAAATAGGCTCCAGGCTCTGAGCTGGCAGTCAGCACAGAGCCCGACGCGGGGCTCGAACCCACGAACCGCGAGATCATGACCTAAGTGAAAGTCGGACGCTTAACCGACTAAGCCACCCAGGCACCCCAATTGTACTTTTTTAAAAAATGTTTATTTGTTTTGTGTAAGGGAGAGCGCAAGAGGGGCAGAGAGAGGGAGAGGGAGAGAATTCCAAGCGGGCTTCATGCTGTCAGCACAGAGCCCGATGTGGGATTCAAACGCACAAACTGTGAGATCATGACCTGAGTCAAAATCAAGAGTTGGCCACTTAACCAACTGGGCCACCTGGGTGCCCCTAACTATACTGTTAATCCCCTTTATCTATTTCACCTGTCCCCCAACTCACCTGCCCTCTCGCAACCACGAGTTTGCTCTCTGTACTTACGAGTCTGCTTTTTGGTTTGTTTGCTTGTTTGTTTTGTTTAAATTCTACATGTAAGTGAGATAATATGTTATTTGTCTCTCTGTCCAGCTTATTTAGCCTAGTACCCTGTAGGTCCATCCATGTCATTGCAAATGGCATTCTTTCCTATGCCTGAGTAATACTCCATTGTGTATACAGACCACATCTTCTTTATCTAGTCATCCATGGACACTTGCTGTCATATCTTGACTATTATAAATAATGCTGCAAGAGCCCAGCTTTCTCGCTGGCTGTTGGTCACGGCCACGCTCAGCAACTAGAGGATACCCATCATTCCCTGCCAAGTGGTCCCCTGCACAACGTGCCAGTCTCCTTCTTCGAAGCCCTCGAGAGGTAACCTCTCCCTCCAGCCTGCTCAGACGGAGTCTATTATCGATAATGTAGTCATGGCATGATACCCCATCGCATCCCCAGGCCCTGCCCACACCTGGGGCAGGGTGGAGTTCAACAGAGCAAGCACACAAGGGGATGAAAAACTCTGGGGCCTCCTTAGAGTTCTGCTGCCACAGAGTGGGAGGGAGCGCGGGATTCTGATGTGATTTTGTGGTCAGAAGGGTATCTGCAGAGCGATCCCACTGCACTTGAGGGAAAAGGAATGAATGGGTTATCTTCCTAGCTGAAAGGCACAACATTCTGTGGGAGCATGGAGGGGCACCCACCCCAGGTTGGGCATCAGTTCCCGCATCCTAAGGAGGTTACATGTTAGCGTCACACTGGGAGGCGGGTGGGACCACAGGCCTTCCTGCAGAGGAAGCAGGCTGCGGAGGGGCCGGGAAGGCCTGGGTCTCCTCTCTGCAGAAGAACCAGAGGTGACACCAGCAAGAATGGACTGTAGGCCTTTGACAGAGAAGAATGTGACTCTCCCAGCCATTCCCTGTGCCCCAGAAAGGGATTGGCGCCAAAAGCAAAGGAGGATGGAGAATTTTCCAGAAGTTCTTTTAGAATGGTCTGGTCATAAGAGCTCTGTACTAGAGGTCAGAACTGCCTGAGCTTCTGTGTCTCCCAGACCACTTAACCACCAGGCGGTGGTGAAGCCAGTTAGCATCTCTGCCCTGGGTTCACTCAACTGTGAAGAGAAAACTGCGAAAAATCCTACCTGTCTCTTAAGATTTTTGTCAAGATTGAAGGCATTAACGTGAGTGGATATGTTTTACC
The DNA here is from genome assembly GCF_003009895.1 of Hyaena hyaena. Lineage (NCBI taxonomy): Eukaryota > Metazoa > Chordata > Mammalia > Carnivora > Hyaenidae > Hyaena > Hyaena hyaena. Next base: position 2,382,811 of record NW_024080678.1, read on the forward strand.
CTTAAAGCACCTCATCCATACAAAGTATTGTTTGCTAGAAAACTCTTTATGCATTTTTCCCCCTGTTCAGCATCTGTGCTTCTTTGAGTGGGAAAAGGGAGTGAAGAGGTTAGTTTCCATGAACCTCCCTGAAACAGAAATCCTTCTGGGGGCTTGGTCTAAATAGCTGGGAGGAACTTCCATGGCCATGGTGGACGCTGGTGGCCTCACGGTCTAATTCTCTGCTCGAGGGGGCAAATAAATCATTTCAGGGATGAGGAGACAGAAGCTAAAACACAATGAATTCCCAAACCCAGGGCAGAGCCACCGCAGTCCTTTATTTAGGACTCATTTCTTCACACTTCAACACACTGACAGGACACTGGATGTAGCAGCATGTCCCCAAAATTCTAGAATCAATGACAGGTTTGAGCGTTTGTCTGGGTTTGGTTTTGGCTCAGGGTTTATTGGTTTTGTTTTGTCTTGTATTACATCTTAGCCTTGGTTCATTGTTTTCCTTTTTCACACTTTTCATAAAACGACCAACCTTTTCACACACTGTCCTGCAGAGAGCCACTTTTGAATCACAATTTGAATTTGTAACACAGGAAAAATGATCCCGATGCCTTCAGTCAACAGTAGCCCCTAAAGCTGTCTAACTAAGGAGTGAGCATAGGTAAATTAGAGCCAAAAGCCTGAGACAGAACCCCAGAATCCCAATTCTCATTGCTCTCTGGCTATTTAAACATTGCAAAACTTGCAAGAGAAATGAACCCAAAGAAAAAGCCCGAGTATCAATTACAGCAACATCATGTGGAGAAACCTCTCCTTGGCACAACCGAGCAGTCACATCACCCACTTTCTCTGGGTCCTACTGCATCATCCTTGAGAGAAAGGGCTGCCGCTGTGTCCCTTGACTGGTACTTTGTCCCCAAAGGGGTGCTCAGTCCTTGCTCAATGTAAATCACCAGATGCCACAGAGACTGTCCCGCTTGTACTTTGGTGACGCCAGGCTTGAGCAATGTCAGGTACATTACCAACAAGCACCGGGCACTAACATTTCATTTTGAAAGCACGGACATCCGAAGGGAGAAATCTGTCCATTCCATGAAAGGTATCGTTACTCCCCGGCTACTCTTTCATGATCGTTTTTCTCTCATTCTCATGTGTGCATTCTCTTCCCAGAGTGGGACAGGGATGCTCCTTTGAATTACATTAAATGCAGCAAACATTCGGTGAGAACGTGTGTGTGCTGGCTTCAGCCCCACGGGCACTGAAAGAGGACCGGAGAAGAGGCTCACTGTTTAGTGCAGGAGATGAGCACACAGGAACCCTCAGAGTCAGGTAGGAGAACACAGGTGAAGACCAGGAACAGCAGCGACCCCAAGGGAGATGTTTCTTTCCTGGGACTGGCTGCATGGGAGCATTTTTATAATGTGACTGTGGACCAGGACATCATAGGGGTCAAGAGCTCATGCTCAAAAAAGTCCTCATTTAGAATCCAGGATGGGCCACTTCCCAACTAGTTATTGCACGTCTCTGTGTCTCATAGACATGCATGCGTGTCCTCATTATTAAGATGGTGACACTGAGGACTCCCACTTTCCAGGGCTAAGAGGTTTACATGGGACAGCGCCTGGGACATAGTCAGTGTCCGTGCACACGTGCCCACATCTGCACACACACAGTTGATCTTTCCTCTCCCCTTTTCTTCCTTGTGGTTTTCTCTGTCCCCTTCACAGAGGTTCCAACCTCTATGATTCCTCGAGATAAGGGAGAAAGGAAGGTCTTTTAGGCTGGACGCAGAGCCACAGGGTGGGGATGGGTGAGGGAAGGAAAGGGCTGGGGGGGGGGGGGGGGGGGGGGGGGGGGGGGGGGGGGGGGGGGGGTAGGAGGCCTGGATGGTAGGGGCCAGGATATACCTCCTATACCAGGAAGGAGAGAGGGGAGGTCAAGACACACAGAAGAGGAAAAACAGAGGGTCAGCCCTGACTGCCTCTAGTGTTGTTCAGGATAGATTTTGCTAGTGTCCTGTCATTTCACGGGGCTTCACAAGACAGTAGTAAGATAGAGGCAACATGAGCATTTTATTTTTTTTAGTAATAATGAAAAGTTTTATTCATCTTTTTTTCAACATCTGTGTTAACTTCTATTTGCTTCTACTGGCTTTTTTTTTTTTTTTAATAGTTTATTGTCAAGTTTTCGGGCAATGTCAACAGGAGCATTTTTATCCTGATTTTACAAAGGAGGAAGTGAAAGCTCGGAGGGTGAACTAATGCACCCCCCAGGCATGCATGAGAAGCAGTCAGAGCTGGAACTCAGGCCCGACTCTTCTGCGTCTGTGGGAGCCCTCTTGACAGGCTCGGCAAGAGAGCAGCTAGAGCGAGCGCTGGGTCCAAGCAGTTCATCAAAAACACCCTCTCAGAACCTGTCAGAGTCTGCAGGGGGCTTATGGAGGGGAAAATAAAAGGCTCTGGTTGGCTGGAGGTTAACAAATAAAGGAAGCAAAGGTTGAAAAGCTTACAATAAATCATCCTTGGATTTTCTTCAAGATTCCCAGTTGACGGAACAATGAAACCGACAGGCAGAAAACAGACAGCAAAGGAGGCGCTCAGATTACTGAAGAGGGGCGGGTGGGGAGGAACCTAACACGTTAAGCAGCCACCATGTACTAGGTCCTGTGGTAGATGCATGACCTGCATTATCTCATTCGAGCCTCAAGCCACCCCGTGAGATGACTGTGTGACTCATTTCCTTCTGTGGAGGGAGGAAGGGTCAAAGAGGTGAAGCTGCCAGTCCCTAACTCCCCAGGGCTATTGACTCTGGTCTGCCAGCCTCTGAAATCTGTGCCTTTCCACTAGCACACACCCTAGGAAGGCCAGAGGGCTCTCACATGGGAGTGCTCAGAAGGTAATGAAAGAAGTCTGAGGAAGCTGTTTGAAAATGTGGGTTTTATTTGTATTCGGAATGATGAGGCCAACAGATCAGGGGATGATTTTTTTTAATTTCTTTAAGTAATCTCTACACCCAACATGGGGCTCAAACTCATAACCAAGAGTGGCATGCCCCTCTGCCTCTCTGAGCCAGCCAGGCACCTCAAGAGATGATTGTTCTTGAAAAGACAGACTGTTACTCACAGTTGCCAAGAGGAGGGGTGGAGCACATCATGAAGGGCCACACGGGGAGACACCAGGATCAGTCAGAGGCAGACGTGATAGAGAAAAACATTGGTAAGAGCCTTTTTTATGGTTTCCAGGGAAGGGACTCATGAGGAAGGGTAAGTGGGCTTAGGACTGGCTAGTTTGAATAACTTCAGTGGGCTCTACAGTTAGGGCTGTCCAGATTTGTCTGGTACCCAGCCCTCGGTGACTAGAGTGGGGGAGTGGCCCACAGTGTAAGAGCCAGAGTACAGGAGGTGGTGGGGGTAAGACCTGGGCATTGGTTGATTTGCATATGGAAGGCCAGCCCTGGGAGGGACAGTCTCCAGGAGCAGCAAGGCCCCAGAGGTCAGAAACACATGGTTCTTCCTGAAAAGCAACATTCAACCAGGCAAACAGACATCACAAACCTTCCAAAGTGGCTAATAACAATGCTCCTGGGTGCTTCTCTATGTTCTGGAACCAGATAGTGGAACTCGGTAACAACCAGGAGAGACCTCTCGATTGAATTAGCATCATTTGGAGAAGTCAGGATGGGCATTATTCTCAGTGCCCAGACAGCAAGTAATTGCAGATCAAATGACCCAAGTGGATAAACTAATTGGAATTAAATGAGATTAATCAGAATAAGCTCTGTTATTCCTGTATCAGGAATGTCAAGACATTGTTTGCTAAAATGAAGAAGTACATGTAAAGTGTGTGTGTGTGTGTGTGTGTGTGTGTGTGTGTGTGGAGTGCACACACAGGCTTGCAGAGAAACAGAAGGCATTTGACTGCCCAGGCAACCAGGAAAGTATGATGTGGCAAGGGAACGAAGGAATGTTTTTCCAAGTATATTTTTCACCCTTTGGATGGTTCATGGATATAAATAGAAATTGAATCTGCCTCCTCTATTACTTATCCTTAACATTATTTGTCAGTGTGCTTAAAGGTAAGGGATGGAAATAGCAATCAGATAAACCTTTCGACGTTTCTTAGGATGAGGATAAAATTTCTTATCACGGCTTATAGGGAGCCACAGACTAACTCTACCTTCATTTCTGTCTTCATCGCACACCGCACTCTGCCCCACTGCCTGAAATGCCCTTTGCTCTCCTCCAGCCACCTGTCAGTCATTCGTCCATCACCAGCACTAGCTGGGAAGCATGGATTGATCTCTCTGTCCAAGTCAACACTCAAACTGTGCTGTCATAGCACCGAGGGCTTCTTTGAAACACCTGCCACCACTGAATTACAGTTGTTTATGTAGTGATTTGTTCAGTGACTACCTCTCTGATGAGGCTGGAGGCTCCAGAGAGAGGTAAGGAAGAACTGAAATTGGTTTTATTCACCAGGGTAGCTCAAGGCCCTAACTTGTAATAGATGTTTGCTGAATGAATGAATGCATGGCTGACCTTGGCTTCTCTTCCCAGACCCATCTCTACACAGCTTCTTAGTCTCACTTCCCTCTCTGAGCCTTCTTGTCTCCATCTGTGAAACAGAAGAACTAATTGCAAGGATTTGTAAGGCCTCTCCTGTTTCTGTGCTGTTATGGGCTGTTTGAAGGCCTTCTGTATCCTGTGGGGAGAAGTGTAACTTCCTAGCAAGGTCTATTTCCTCCTCATGGCAAGGAGAAACAGGCTTCTTTAAGATATGGGAAGGCTGTGGGGGAAGAGAGGACTTACAATGTGAATGGGTGGCCAGGGAAAGCCTCACGGATAAGATCAGAGACTTGGAAGAAGAGTAAGACATGTGGGTATCTGGGAAAGAGTAATCAGGTAGAACAAAACAGCTGATGCAAAGGCCCTAAGGCAGGAGAATCCTTGGAGGGCTAGATGATTAGCAAGAATGCAAGGATGGCTGAAGCAGAGTGAGCTGGAGAAGAATGAGAAACAGTGAGGACCCAGAAGGAAGGAGAGGAAGCACAGATCACACAGGACCTGGTGGACCATTGTAAGACTCTGGCTTTTACTCGGAGTGGGATGAGAAACCATTGGTGGGCTTTGAGCAGAAAAGTGACATGAATTTAGGACCTGACTGGGTTCCTGGATGACAGTGAACAGATCTGCTATTATAAATGGAGCTTAGGTGCCTGAAAGGTACACATTCTCTGGAGTTCTATTTCTATAAATCTGTGTCAGGTCATAAAGATACTTCCATTGCTGAAGAAAACAAACACAAATAAATGCCTTAGAAAAAGACATCCTTGGAATTCCAACTTCTCCTTCTCTACTCCCTTTCCTCTTTGTGTACAGTGTACACAAACACACACAGCTTTGGAGTAAACTTAGAACTCAAATTTTGTCTCTAAAAGTTATCAACTATGAGACTCTCAATAAGTAATCACTTCAATTCCAGAGCCTGGGAAGTCTGCAAAGTGAACACAAAAATGCATGTTAATATACGCTGCATCGGGCTAGTGGGAAAGTTAAATGAAAATGCACATGTAATTGGGGGGGGGGCTGCTGGGTGGCTCAGTTGGCTAAGTGTCTGATTCTTGGTTTTGTCTCAGGTCATGATCTCACAGTTTGTGAGATAAAGCCCTGTATCAAGCTTGGTGATAGCAAGAAACCTGTTTGGGATTCTGTCTTGCTCTCTCTCTGACTCTTTCCCCCCACCTCTCAAATAAATAAAAACATTTAAAAAATGGGGCACTTGGGTGGCTCAGTGTGTTAAGTGTCCAACTTTGGCTCAGGTCATGATCTCATGGGTTTATGAGTTTGAGCCCCACATCAGGCTCTGTGCTGACAGCTTGGACCCTGGAGCCTGCTTCAGATTCTGTGTCTCCCCCTCTCTCTGCCCCTCCCCTGCTCTCTCTCTCTCTCTTTGAAAAATGAATAAATGTTAAAAAAATTTAAAAAGAAAAAGGAAAATGCACATGTAATTAACATGAGGATGGAAGCTGGGATTGAGGGCACATGCAGATCATAACAATACCATACACTTAAACAAAACTTAATTATGTTTCCAAACCCTGTAGCAGACAATTCTGTGAGCTATCTAGAAGAGAGATAATTATCCCCATTTTATAGATGGAAAGAGTAAGCCCCAGTGAATTCAAGTGGCTTGTACAGGACCACAGAGTGAATCAGGACAAAGCTACGGGGTTTTGCATTTCACTCAGGAGTTCTGCTTTTGCCCACTTCCCCTCTGGGCTTTTTCCAGCTACTTCTTCCCAGTGTTTGGCTTTGGTTTGTTTCAAGAGCCAATCAGCTTCAAAGAATGAGGGGCATTTGAGAATGGTTTAAATAATGAAGGCATTCCCCAGGGGTGTTATCCACGCTCTGCCCAAGAAGCTCTTCTGCAGTCTTCCACATCAGTAAAACCCACATTTGAGAGATTCAAGGAGCCTTTCATCTCTAGGTAGGTTAATTCTGCTGCAAGAATTACCACCAATAAGCTGATAAATTCTTGCCTTGCCTGCTGACTGTTCCCTGGTAGAGGAACCGGCAAGAACTGACGTCCTAGACTTGATTTAGATCAATAAGAAACAACTGACTGCTTGTTCGAACATGACCAGGAAGAGAACCAGGTTGGCGCGGGGTGGAGGGAGCTGCCTCTTCCCCAGGTCTGAAACTTTGATAATGCAGATGTCAAATGTGAGGTAAAAAATGAACATGATCCCAGGAAGTGACTCTTCAAAAAACAAAACGCTTTAGAATGAGCCCCAAAATGAAATCTGACAGTATAATTTGAAGTATTCCTAGCCAGAGATGAAAGAAACACATTAAGAAATTAATGTGTTTTGGGGCGCCTGGGTGGCTTAGTCGGTTAAGCGTCCGACTTGCACTTAGGTCATGATTTCGCAGTTCGTGGGTTCGAGCCCCGCATCGGGCCCTGTGCTGACTGCCAGCTCAGAGCCTGGAGCCTATTTCAGAGTCTGTATCTCCCTCTCTCTCTGACCCTCCCTTGCTCACGCTGTCTCTGTCTCTCTCTCCTAGAAATAGATAAAAATATTAAAAAAAAAAAAAGAAATTAATGTGTTTGCACAGGTAGGTCCTGTGTCTTAGAAAGGGTCCTTTTGGGCGCGAGTAAAAAAATCACTTTGAATTAAGTTTAAGAACTGAAAGAGGAATCCATTTAAAGGGTTCTAGGGTAAAGCATAAAATCCAAGGGCGGCTGTTAAATCTCTTCAATCTCAAACAATAAACTCAGATAACGTGAGAAATACTACATCGACTTACATCCGGTTTGGATTCTCTCATCTTGCCAGGTTGCAGGGATACAAAATCTTGGTTATCTGGGGGACATCCTTGCCCACCTTTGTCCAAGGGGGTTCCAAAGAAAAGAAGAGCATCTCCAGTTTTTGGCCAGCAGTCCTGGGCTTCCACCCATTGTTCCATTTTTCCCATTGTCATAATTGGCAGTTTGGGTCAGGAAGCTCCGTCACTTTCATGTGGACGCAGACAGGATTCACTCTGGCTGCATACGAAAATGAAAAAGTAGCAAAGGCTTGATTAAGATGGAAGTCTCTTTGCCTCTCATTCATAAAAGATCCAGCCACTTGGACTCGGGTGGCCAACTAAAGTTTAGCATGGAGATGGCAAGAATAGCATTTGAAAAGCAGCTAGCAGTCTGTCATCGATGCCAGCTTCTGGGTCCTGGGAGCAGGGTTCTGCTTTCTCAGACTCATAAGGCATCCCTCCTGTCTGAGGTCCAGCCTCTACCCGCCGCCCCCCCGCCCCCAGCCTCAACTGCATCAGAGTGTCCTAGGAACCACTGCTCTTCCAGGCTATTCTAATCTCTACCCTACCTGGCTGGCTTCCCCCACGACACACTCCATGTCCTCAGAGGTGCTCCTCTCTCTGTTTTACCCTCTGGGACACAGAGCACTGCCCTTCACTAGTTTTGGGCTTTAGAGGAAAACAAACAAACAAACCTAGTAAAAACACCCTGCACTTATTAGTTTCTTTGTGACATGATGGTAATCGTTCTAAGGATGTTAGATTTTTAGTTAATTGTCATGATACTCCTACGAGGGAGGCAGCATTATCCTTATTTTACAGATGGGACAGCAGGGTGATTAAGTCACTTGCCTAGGTTCTCGCAGCCAGGAAGTGACACAAGGCTCTTCGAAACCAGATGGCCTGGCTCGAGACTCTTGCTCTCACCCCTGCAGCCCTACACTGCTTCTCTGCATTGCCTTTAAGCAGCATTTGCTTTCTGCCCTATCACACGGCCGTCCAGGGAATAGCAATAGTCTAGTTCCTGCCTCGTAATGGGAGCAGGAAGGTGCAAGAATACAAATTGAAATCTCCGGAGATTATCCTGCCATGATTTTTGAGGACATGGAAAGCCGTCAGGAGCTCATCTCCCTGGCTCACTGTCTCTGCTTCATTCTACCATCTGTCCATTCTCCTCTTCACAATTCATTTTGTACAGTCTGCCTCTGCTCCATTTCATAACTTCTCAGGTCCTAATCTCTCCACTCATCCGGCCAACCTAGACTCAGATAGCAAGCCCATCTCAGCTCTGAATTCCTGAGAGAGAGAGTCTGGTTTCCCAGATGCTCATTCTTTGTCCAATCAATTGTGGTCAAGGAAGATGATGGCTTTGTACGAACCTTAAGTCTGGCAGTGGGCTCTCAGAGAAAGACAGTGACCTCAGGAAGTGTCCCCTAGGCTGTCTTTTCATTGGAAGTGTGTGTACAAAATACAGAAGCAAAGGGGCGCTTGTATGGCTTAGTCAGTTAAGCATCCAACTCTTGGTTTTGGCTCAGGTCATGATCTCACGGTTTCATGAGTTCAAGCCCCCATGTCTGACTCTGCATTGGCAACACAATGCCTGCCTGGGATTCTCTCTTTCTCTCTCTCTCGCTGCCTCCAACCCTACTCGCACTGTCTCTGTCTCTCTTAAAATAAATAAATACACTCAAAACAATTTTTTTAATTAAAAAAAATACAGAAGACAGCCAAACAACAAATTATGGAACTTGTAAGAATATTGCCAGAAAGGGCAGAGGTTGGCAAAGTTGTAAATAATACTACAAAGGAGACAAGGGTATAGATTCAGTTCTTAGGGCTGTTATTAGAATGTTAACACATGAAAGAGAGAAAAGCAGGGGCACCTGGGTGGCTCAGTTGGTTGAGTGCCTGACTTTGGCTCAGGTCATGATCTCACAGTCCATGGGTTCAAGCCCCATGTTGGGCTCTATGCGGACAGCTTGGAGCCTGGAGCCTGCTTCAGGCTGCTTCAAGCCTGCTTCACAGCCTGCTTTCTGTGTCTGCCTCTCTCTTTGCCCCTCCCCTGCTCGTGCTCTCTCTCTCAAGAATAAATAAACATTAAAATATTAAAAAAAAAAAAAAAAGAAAGAGGAAAAGCAAATGGCTCAGTTCCTACTTGCCTTCACCACCAAGGGGAATAATTAATAGATGCTAGAAATGCTAACTCTAACCAGGTACTTCCCAGAAGATAAAAGATAATAATGAGAGGATTTAATATGCTTTAAATGAATTCAAATTCTCACAACCAGAATAATTCTATCTCAGGGCACAGATGTATTAATAAAATATGTATATGTTGATGGATCGACATTTCTGCTCTTTAAGAAATGATCCAGAAAGAGAGCTAGGGTGGAAGGCTGGGGGAAGGTAAATATTGTTCTGTTTTACCAACGAGGTAAAAAGGAGATCCCTCCTTTTATATATGCAGCTTGAAATTAGAACAAGAAAATACTGAATTATCATTAAACAGATGGTTTGGGAACACTTACAACTTAAAAAGATAATTATTAGGAGTTGGCAATGGTTTATGGGACTGATTAATTTATTCATTTGTCAAAACATTTATTGAGTATGCAATACATGTGAAACACAAAGGTTATGAAAATATAGAAGATTTAGCTTTACTACCAAGCTAGTAGCATTTCCTAACAAAAATCCAGAACAAACTAGCTTCACTTTCTTGCCTGATACTTTACCTGCCAGTCTGGGGGGATATAGGGATGCATTCAGATTTCAGCAAGCCCCTTGAAATGGACTCCAATAGCTTACAGACAAGATGGGGATGTTTGGACTGGCTGGTACTGGCTAAATATTTCCATCACTGGTTAAATCACCAGAGGTTGCTGACTACCTGTCAGTCTTAACCATAGTTTGAGCTTCTCTGAGACCCAGGAATACTGTTTCCCAGCAGGTGGGGAGAAGAAGTGAGCTGAAACAGTGTGCAGGTTCCTTCTGTCCCCAACGTGGTACAGCAGTGGAAGAAATTGATATGGCAATAGATGCTGGTATTAGAGTTTGAATAAAGCTAAGTGATAGTACCTCCTTTTCTAACCCTTTGAGTTGGGTGAGACATATGAAAATAACAGGCAAAGAGAGCCAATGTTTCACTTTTACTACCAAGAGAAGTTACATTTGTAAATATGATGTATCTGCAGGCCAGCTGCTCTCTGATGCTGAACCCTAGAACAGACAGATCCATTCACCCTGTCACAGGTTATAATGGTCATTGGCCAGGTTGCCAAGTGACAGCAGCCCCTGTTTCATGTTTGGCATGGTCCCAAGGGGAAACAGGAGGAAGGCCCTGGGTTATCAAAACCCAGTTTCTCCTTCAAAACTCACAAATCTGATAAGTGAGGATAGTTAAGGCCAGGGGCAATTCACTAGCTGAGCTACCTCCACATGGAGGGACCCATCAGGAGTAAAAGAGAAAAGAAGCGTGTCTTTTTTAATGAGCTCCAGACGGAGCACACAAGTGATTTTATTCAAAGGAACACAGTAGTCTATCTTACTACCAAAGCTCGAGCAGTTGGCTCTAGGATATTCAACGTGGCAGGGGAGGTAGGGTATCAAGGGTCCAGGCTGTGAGCAACAGTAAGCAGTCTGAGTCATGGGTCAACAATCAATGACAAGGCTCCAGTCTTGGGAAAAAAGAAATGGCAAAAATGAGGACTGATGTTAGCTTAGTCAACAGTATCCAATTCAGGGTAATGTCCTGCTCTGGGGATAGGGGCTTTCTGAACCTGGTCAGAATTTCTGGCAGAGCCTTTCAATGCCTGAGCATTTGCAGACCACTTCATTTGTTGCAAGCTGACCACCAATTTTAGTTTATATCCAGCTTGACAACGAGCAGCTCGAGACATGTCCAGGTGCTAGTCTTTATTCCTTCTAAATTGAAAGATTCCAATTCACAATTATAAAGATATTTAGATGACCCTGGATATTCAAATAAAGCATTGACTCAGAAAGAATAGATTTATCACTGAAGATTGCTTTCCATGTTCCATTGACATAAATACATCATAGGCAAAGTTTTAACTTTCGACGAATCCTTCAACTTGAAAGATGAATACCAATTCATTCTTTGGTTGAATGTGTCTTTGGAATATATTTCTAAATGCTTTGTGGCAGCATTGGGGTGTGATTTTTTTTCAGACATTATCAATAATATATCATCAGTTTCTTTCTCTTACACTGGAAGAAAATTATTAGCCATAATGATTGAAGGATTTCTTCATAGTTTGCTGTTCTTAAGAAATTCTAATATTGTGTCCTGAACATTAGAAATTATAATCTTTTATCTCTGAAATGACAGATTCCCTTTATTCAAGATACTGACTCCAACTCTGAAATATATTAGTCCATTCTAAGTAATTGAAGTGATCAAGTCACAAAGAAATGTTTTCTTTTCATTCCTATCTTTAAAACATCCATTTTTGTTTTTTATCAACCACTATGTGTCAGTATGAAAAAAAATAGAGTTTTGCATTCACCAACCATTTCTCAACACCTCGCAGTGAAAACATGCCCATATACTGGCTATGTCAGTCACAGTAAAAATTTACAGTTTTTTCAACGTTGGATCAAAATTGGGAGGCATATTGTTGGCTGATGATGAGTCTCTGTGAATAAAATATTCAAGAAAATATGTGTGCACTATTGGTATGGATCCCAGTGTATTTGTACTGTCCTCCTCTTGACTCACAAAATCTTTTTAACTTAAATGAAAAAAGTCTGCTGATGGCACAGGCTTTCAGTGATAATGAGCTGTTGAACACACCTCTGTCATATATGCCTTGTACATATTCAAGGGGTTGATTTACACTCTCCATACGAGTGGTTTTATTTACATGTAAACCAAAATATGTGCTAGAAATTCACACCTAGCAATTTCTCTACACATTTTTTAGCATTAATAGTATATAGTATCCAAAAGTGTTAATTGGATTAAAGAATTCTGCAAAGTTTTCATTAACTTTTTGAGTACTTTATCAGATTTTCCAGCAATGCTGTGATTTGTATATATTTTGAATACTGCCTCTGGAGCTTTAGATTCTCTTCTACGTTTGGCTATACAATTCGCTTAAGTCATACTAGCGAACACTATTTGTTGCAAGGACTGGGGGAAAAAGTGACTAGATTACCAAATAAATTTCTTTTTTATTTGAAAATCCATAGCAGTTCTTTAACTATCTGTCAGTATTTGCAAAGATTTAAAACTGACAGTTCCTGGGGCAGCAGAAGCAAATGGATGGCAAGCCAAATAAAATACATTTTCAGATACTTATTATTACATTTTATATTTATATTTTTTTAGCTGGAGATTTACTCCTCACTCTGTGTTATATGAAGACCTTTCCATAATTTGTAATATTATTTTAAATTTCTCTTTCACTCTGCATTGTATGGAGATCTTTCCACAGTTTACATTTATAACATTATTACTATTTTCATCACTTTTATATTAAAAAAAACTATTTGGAGGCAATGACATATTTTTTTAAAGAACATTTTGGAACATAAGGTACGCAGTAGAGTAACACTGAAAAGTGAAAATTTAATAAATGAAAATAAGCTCATTGATAATGTAAATGATGTGAAAGTATTATACTACTGCCACATGTGGTATGCATAAAACTTTAGTGAATGCAAGGATTTTAAGAAACTGAGATTTCTATAAAAAGCAGAAGTAATTATAATTCATATAAAGTATATGAACAAGATCATAGCAGCACTCTCCACAATAGCTAAAACATGGAAAGAGCCTAAGTGTCCATCAACAGATGAATGGATCAAGAAGATGTGGTTTATCTATACCATGGAATACTACATGGCAATGAGAAACAATGAAATCTGGCCATGTGTAGCAACATGGATGGACCTTGAGGGTGTTATGCTGAGCGAAATAAGTCAGGCAGAGAAGGACAAATACCATATGTTTGCACGTATAGGAGGATTAGGAGGAACTTGACGGAGGACCAAGGGGGAGAAGAAGGGCGGAAATGGTGGGGGAAAGGGAGAGAGGCAAACCATGAGAGACTCTTGAATGCTGACAAAAACTGAGGACTGATGGATGTGGGGGGGAGGGGGGGATGGGCATGAAGGAGGGCACTTTGGGGATGAGCACTGAGTGTTATGTAGAAACTAATTTGACAATAAACTATTTGTAAAAAAAAAAAACAAAAAAAAAACAAATACCAAATTCTCAGATATGAAAGCAAATTGATTTTAATAGGATATTAAAACAATTATTTGAATTATCTAAATAGGTTGATTTATGTCTGCAGTGTATCATTTAATATTAGGAAATCTATTAATAGCTCAATGTCTCCAATATGGAAATCTACAAAATAACTTAGCTAAGTGAATTCAAGGCAATTAAAACTTTTAATAAAATGCTTAAAAAAAAAAAAAGTATATGAACAAGATTAGTTCCTTGCTTTTATCTACCACTACCAAACCACTTGCAAAGCATTGACTATTTGGGGTGGGGGGTATACTCTTAGCACACAGATAGGGATGTGATAGAGTAAGGGAAAAGGGAAGCCAGAATATGGAATGTGATGTGCCATGAAAGGGCCATGTCCACATGTCATCTTAGGGATGTCCTCATAAAAAGGCAAAAAGAAGGACACAAAAGGGATGACTAGGCCATCAAATCCCAGAATGTGAGAGCAAGATTTAATAATCAACACCACCAATGGAAGGGATGGGAGAAGCTTCGTGAATCTTGCTTCAGCCTTTATCTTCTTAGGAGCTTGAGTCAGGTGAAAGCTGACATTGGCTCCAGTTTGCTCAACCTGGAGCCAGCAGAATCAAAGGAAATAAAGTAAGGCTATTGCCTTGGTCACTGAATCTCAGATCTCAGAAGGGATGCTTATCAAATCTAATGAAAAAGAGCTAACATGGATGACAAAAGCAGAACTCAAGATTATCTTGACAGACTAGAATGAAGCACCCAAATCAACTAAGTAAAAATTTGTAGGGTAACACGAAATGTGTCCATTTAATTTCCAAATATCAGTTGCATAAGTGCAGACTGGAAGGAGACCTAAATGGACAGGATTCTTGTAAGAACAAAAAAGAAGATATTTGCAGTACCACATATTCAAGTGCACCCATTCAGGAGTAGAACATAATGAAACTGCAGGTTATGTTAACCACTGTGTCCAGACATAAATATGTAAGAAAGTAATGGTAATAATAATGGCTTATCATTTCACAGTATACTATTAGCAAAAGCATTTCATTCTCTTTGTGTTTTCCTATTGCACTCTGCATAATTTCATCCAAAATGGAATAGTTCTTGTCCCTTTTTTAAAAAGATGATAGCACTTTGAGTAGTCTTCATGAGGTTGTCATAAATAAATTAGATAAGAGGAGCACCTGGGTGGCTCAGTCGGTTAAGCATCCGACTTCGGCTCAGGTCATGATCTCACGGTTTGTGGGTTTGAGCCCCACGTAGGGCTCTGTGCTGACAGCTCAGAGCCTGGAGTCTGCTTTGGATTCTGTGTCTCCTTCTCTCTCTGCCTCTCCCCTACTCACTCTCTATCTCTCAAAAATGAATAAATGTTAAAAAATTTTTAATAAATTAGATAAGATATGGGAAGCTGGCACAGAGCCTGGCACCCCACAGCTCCATACATGATAATAGAGTCTATAAAATATGTGAATCCATAGGGGTAAATGAAAGCACAAGGATAAAATTGTTCTAAATTATTTTATTCAGTTTAATCTTTCTGATAACCCCGTAAGGGGGTTCTAGGTGCTCCTCATCTGGCAAACTGCTGTATATTCTTAAGGGCTTACATTAAATTTTACTTCTCAAGGGAAGTCTACCCCAGTCCCAAAACAAGGTTCGATGATTCTGTTCCATGCTCTCATTTAATTCTATAATTTCCACTGCCTAGCGCCTGTCTCATTTTCTTGTTAACACTGTTTAATTATCTTTACTCCTCACTGGATTACCTGCTTTATGAAAGTAGTGACTATGTCTGTGTTGTTCAATGTTATATTCCTAGTATCTTGGACAATGCTTGGGTAAAACAAACAACAGAGCTTCATAAAGATTGGTTAAATGAATGAATGAATAAAATTGATGTTCAGAGTGTTTGAGATGCTAAGAATCTCATAGTTTACAAGTGGTAGGTACCCAAATTATCTTCCTCTAAGTACTTTGGACACTATGTCCTATGTATTTACTTTAGGGAAGCTCTAAATTTCTTCAAATCCTTGAAAGTGTGTTTTATACACGGAATCAACTTACTCTGTTACTTCAGACAACAAATCTGTATCTAGTAACCTATAGGGCAGGTCATTTCAGCTCCAAATAGGAAAACTTTTTTCTTTTTTAAGTCAAGTAGAATCATCCAATAATGGCATTTAGTACCTCTAACATTTATTGTCGCTGGATGTTTTAGAGTAGAAGAGAATAATCACATGTCAGAGACACCGGAAAAGAATTCCTGATAGTGGTGAGAGTAGGAATCCAATCACTTAATTTTTTTTTAAATTGTGATAAAATACACACAACATAAAGTTTACCATCTTAACCATTTTAAGTGTACAGTTCAGTAGTGTTACGTACACTCACATTGCTATGCAACAGATCTCCAGAACTTTCTCATCTTGCACAACTGAAACTCTATATTCATTAAACAACTCCACATTATCACACTCCCCCCCGCCACTGGCCCAGCCCCTGGCAACCACCACTCTGTTGCTTGTTTCTAGGAGTTTGACTACTCTAAGGGCCTCTTATAAATGGAATAACACAGTATTTGTCATTTTGTGGCTGGTTTATTTCATGTAGCATACTGTCCCCAAGGTTCATCAATGTTGTAGTAGCGTGTGTCAGAATTCCCTTCCTTTTTAAGGCTGAATGATATTCCAAGGTATATCTGTACCACATTCTATACATCCACTCATCCATCAATGGAGAGTTGGGTTACTTCTATCTTTTGGCTATTGTAAACAATGTTGCTGTGAGAATGGATGGACAAATATCTCTTTGAAGCCCTGCTTTCAATTCTTTTGAGTATATCCCCAAAAGTGGAATTGCTGGATCATATGGTAATTCTAATTTGAATTGTTTCCATGGCAGCTTTACCATTTTACTTTCCCACCAGCAGTGCACAAGAGTTCCAATTTTCCTACAACCACATCAATACTTGTTATTTTGTTTCTTTGGTAATAGCCATAATAATGGGTATGGGATAATATTTCATTATAATTTTGATTTGCACTTCTCTATCGAGGTGGAGGGTGATCCAGTTACTTTTATTGTCCTTTCCAACTCTGAGTCTATGATAGTGGATTCTGTGATGCCCATGTTATATGTTAGGGCTACCCAAGCTTTTTCTAATTGAATTTCAAGTGCATCAATATAATAGGACATGAGTGTTGAATTTGTAAATCACTGTCAGGCATAGGGAGTTTTCATTTATTCATTTATTCATTTCTTCACTTATGCAGGGAAAAAAATGTACTGACCCTATTATGGTAGATCATAAGAAAGCCCTAGGAAAACAAAGATGAATAAAATACAGTTCCAGACTAGTTCATGTCAATCAAGAATTTTCTAGAGATAAACCAACAGATCAGAGAGTTTACCATAAGCTAGGCACTGTGCCAAACTCCTTAACTCTTGTTAACTTATTTAATCCTTAGAACCTAGTTAAGAGGCAAGATATCTGTGGTAGGAAGAAACGCCCCCTAAAGACATCCATAACTCAATAACCTGTGATTATGTTATGTTTCATGGCAAGGGGGGCATTGAAGCTGCAGAAGGAATGAAGATTGCCAATCAGCTGATTTTGAGATGGAAAGACTATCCTGGAATATCTGAGTGGACCCATTATATCACAAGGGGACTTATAAGTGAAAGAGAAAGGCAGAAGAGAGAGTTTCAGAGTGATACAATGTGATAAAGGCTAGCTGGGCCATTAATGGTTTTGAAGATGGCGGGGTTGCCAAAAAATGTAGGTAGCCTCTAAAAGCTGGGGGAAGCAAGAAAATGGTTTATCTTCTAGAACCTCCAGAAAGGAGGGCTACTTTGCTGATTTTAGTCCAGTGAGACCCATTTTGGACTTGTGACCTCCAAAACTGAAAATTAATTGTTGGTTTGAAAAATTGGTCCCCATAAAGAGGACAAAAAAAAAAAATAGAGATCAAATAGAGACAGACCACTCCAAATTAACAGGTGGAAGTTCTAATAAGGAAGGACATTTACATACAAGGCTTGTCCTGGGCAGCTGCAAGAGGAGTAATATATGCAACCACCAGCCAGAATCTTAAAAGTTTATATAGAGGCCTTAATTGGGCTCAGTAACGTATTCAGTCCAGATGATCTCAATATCTTTGAACTATGTTCTTGAAAATGGCTCCTATTATGGGGAGGTGGGCAGGACATACATACCAAGGACAGGGGAAGAACTAAAGACTCTGTTGGGGCTGCAGGTCAACTGAGGGTCACATCCTCTTGATGACCTCCTTCCACAGTAATAAATTGTGTTAAGTCACAAAATTGGTAGCAGTAAGAAACTGATACATTATTATCTATTTTAGATACAAGTAAACAAAAGCTTTGGGAGGTTAAGGAAAGTCACAAGACACCAGGGCTCTGAGAGATGGAGTTCTGGTCAATGTCGAAGCCTGGGTGCTCTATCACCTCCCTTATTATGATCAGCTGGTTGGAGGGAACTCAATCTTCTGTACACAGTGGAGCATCCCAGGTCTACTGACAGATCTGGTCAAATGATGCCATTTCGCAGATGTCACTGATTTGCAAAATAGGAAATTGAGAATTTGTTAGAATTTATTTTTGAGGTAAGTTTTTTTTTTGCCACTGATATTGTTGTGGTAGTTGTATCACTTCCTCTTTCCCCCACACGCTCCATGATGGAAAGCATCCTGGGGATCACAAATAGCTCTACTATGTCTACACCCTTTCTCTGATTATTTAACTAATGCGTCATCATGTAAGACATGATGGTCCATTAGTCAAAGATCCTCAACTATAGCAGGTCAAGGATGGAACCCTTTGATTATTTGATTTCCATCTGCCTAAAGAGACTACAGTGTATCTATCCCCTAAAATCTTCAAAACAGACCAGGTGCTTGTGTTCTGAGGGGCTTAGGTTGTCCTGGAAAGTGCCTCCTTCAGTAACTCCCTTCCACTTTGACCCACACAAACCAGAATTTTGGATAAAAAGGCACTACAAAATGGAGCTGAAGGAGAACAGCATGATAAGTCAGAAGGTTTGGGTTCAGGCTCCAGTTCTCTTCTAGAGAGTCACTTTGCGGTGCCTGGGTAGCTCAGTCGGTTGAGTGTCCTACTTCATCTTGGGTCATGATCTCGTGATTTGTGAGTTCAAGACCCGTGTCTGTGCTGGCAGCTCAGAGCCTGGAGCCTGCTTTGGATTCTGTGTCTCCCTTCCCGGCTCCTCCCCTGCTCACACCCTGTCTCTCTCTCAAGAATAAAGATTTTAAAAAAAAATTTTAAAAAAGAGAGTCACTTTGCCTCTTTGAGACTCAATTTCCTCATCTATAAAATGGGGATGGTCATCTTTGCCTTAGATTCTTAGAATTTATGACCAGAATGGAATTAATGGGTTTGGAGGGTTTGGAAACTATAGACCACTATGCAAATTTAAACTGTTATAACCACATAATATTGCAATGATGATATCTAAATTTTCACCTGGGGTGATTGTTGGGACTCATATCTAGAGTGGGCAAATGCAGGGGCTCCACAGATATCTGCAAAATCCAGGAAAGTACTTGGCTGACTTTGCTACTTACAGAATCAAGAAAGGTGACCTCAAAACTGGTTTTAAATGACCCAACACTTCCATTCTTAAGTATTCACCTAAGAGAAATGAAAACATATGTCCACAAAAAAGACTAGTACATTAATGCTCATAGCAGTTTTATTCAGTAAGGCCTAAAACTGGAAACAACCCAATTGCCCACCAGGGAATGAATGGATAAAGACATTTTCGTATAGTCATGGAATCAGACACTACTCAGCAATAAAATGTTGGAGGAGATGACTGCAAAGGTATCACTGCAAGTTGACCTGTGACCAGTAGACCTGGCATTTGGAGGCTTCTCACTCCTTCCCCTGTCCTTGGATTGTGGGATCCACTTGCCTTTCCTGCTCCCAGAACTGTTCTGAGGACATGGCCTTGAGAATGTAATATGATGTTGAGAACACCTGCATGGTATACATGATTGAACCCAGTTAAGGCCTCTATATTAACTTTTAAGATTTGGCAGGTGGATGCAAGGATCCACTTGTCTTGCTGCTGCCTAAGACATGCTTCATATGTAAGTTCCCCTTTGCTTACTAAAACAGCCACCTGCCAGTCTAGAGTGGCCTGCCTCTTTCCTCAGTCTCTCCCTGCCCTCTGAATGCAGGGGCCAGATTCAGATTACGCCAGGGAAGCCCCTGGGAAGGTTACAAACCGACATAAAAGGAACAAACTACTGATGAACACAGATATTACAAATGTTAAAAAAGATGACTCTCACAGATAGTATGCTGAGAGGAAAAAAGCCAACACTAAAGACCACACACTATTATGAGAGCCCGGGTGGCTCAGATGGTTGAGTGTCCAACTTCAGCTCAGGTCATGATCTCACAGCTTGTGAGTTCATGCCCCACATCAGGCTCTGTGCTGACAGCTCAGAGCCTGGACCCTGTTTTGGATTCTGTGTCTCCCTCTCTCTCTGCTCCCCCTCCCCTCCTTACTCTCTCTATCTCTGTCAAAAATAAACACTAAAAATTGTTTAAAGACTACACACTATTATGATCCCATTTATATAAAGTTCTACAATGGGCAAAACTAATCATTGGTGGCAGAAATGAAATCAGTAGTTCGGGTGGGGGGTATTGACTAAAAAGACAACCAAGGGAACTTTCTGAGGTGATATAATTGTTTTCTATCTTGATAATGGTAGTAGTTACATATGCTCACTGAACTGTATACTTAAATGTATATAAATTATACCTAAGTGAAGTCTATTTAAGGTTGTGTTTGATATAAAGCCTTTTTGAGGTTTTCAATGGCTAAAGTTAATTGTCTTGTCGAGTTGAATTATGCATCCCACCCCCATTCCCAAATTCATATCTTGAAGCCCTAACTTCTGATACCTAGGAATGTTTTGACTTGGAAGTAGGATCATGGCAGGCGTAATTAGGTAAGTTTAGATGAGGTCATACTGGAATAGGCCACTGGTGTCTTATAAAAAGGGATAATCTGGACACAGAGGTATGTGCAGGAGAAAGCCATGTGAAGATGGAGGCAGAGAGATCAATGTGATGCTTGAATAAGCAAAGGAACGCCAAAAATTGCCAGCAAAACACCACAGGCTAAAACAAAAGCATGGAACAGATTCTTCCTCACAGCTCTCAGAACTAACCAACTGCCAATATCTCAGACTTCTAGCCTCCAAAAATGGGAAACAATGTATTTTTGTTGCTATGCTGCCTGGTTTCTGGTACTTTGTTAGGACAGCCCTAGCAAACTAATACATGTTCCTAGAGTTTAGTTTTCAGCCTTGCTAATTGTTAAATCCAACTTATGTTGATTGAATGCCATCAAGGTGTTCTACACTATGTTAGGCCCTGTGGGAAAACACAAGAAGTAAAAACAGCCCTCCGTGGGAAACATATATATGAAAAAAAAGGGAAAGAAAACAGTTCTTTCAGTTCCTAGCAGGAGTTCTAAGATGGTATCCATGTCAACCAAAATAATAGAAGATTGCTTTAAAAAACAGAAAAACAAAAACTCACTTACAATGTGCACTCTATCTACCAATAGGTTAAGAATGTATCCACCAACAAATACATTTCCACCCTAATTTAAGAAATCTACTTGGGAAGTGCATTAAGATTAGAAGACTGATTGGTGCACATAAATTGAATATGGATAAGGGATATTTTTAACAAGTGCTGGGAGCAGAATGAGTCATCTGTCTCCACCACAGGTACATATCTGCTATTATGTCTTTAGTGATCTGGGGTTCCCATCCCCTAGGAGTATATAATGGACATACTGGCAGTGTCTACTTATTATTAATTCTTTCATTTATCCATACATTTACCACATACTGATGGAGAGCTACGTGCCAGGCAATGTGCTAAATGTTGGAGAGGCACCTGGGTGGCTCAGTCAGTTAAGCATCCGACTTCAGCTCAGGTCATGATCTCAGTTTGTGAGCTTGAACCCTACATCGGACTCTCTGCTGCTAGTTAGCATGGAGCCCACTTCAGATCCTCTGTCTCCCTCTCTCTGCCCCTCCCCAGCTCACACTCTCTGTCTCACAAATAAATAAACATTAAAAAAGTAAAAATAAATAAATGTTGGAAATTCAACAGTGAGAAAGACCCAGTCCCCACCTTCAAGGGGCACAGTGTAATAGGGCTGTTATGATGAATTGCAGGCTGTTGTTAGGAGAGCTTAGAGAAGGGCATCTAAACCAGCCTTGAAGAATCATCGAAGGTTTCTAAGCTAATGGGATGGGTGTGATTGTGTCTGGGGAAGGAAACATAAAGTTTCAGGAGATAGTAACAGGATATGCAAAGGTCCAGATGTAAGAGAGCCTGTGTGTTCAAGGAACTACTATTGGCTTATTATGGCCGAAGGAAGAGCACAAGGTAGTAATTTAAGTGATAAGGCTAGAGAAGTATGAAGGAGTTTGACCATGTGAGGGCTTGTATGCTACATTAAGCTACTCAGAGACTTGGTGGCCATTCCCAGGAGTACGAGGCATCCCATGGAAGCTGGAAATGATAGTGCCTTGAGCACATAATCTGAGCAGCACTCACCCAGGAAGAAGAAGACAAACCATGAACTTGGATAAGTTATGGGTTGGTAATTAGAGGAGAATAGAGGCATCAAAGGAAGAGATAGTACTGGTACAAACTGAGTTTAACTTGATGGCAAAGTGAAGAGCTTAGGGGCTCAAGCACAGAAAAAGGAAATAAGTAGTGCCACCTAGACCTACGGTTAGCAATGGACAAGAAAGAGTTCATCAAAGTAGATGGATTTATCATCAATATATAAGAATGTCCATTCTCCTCAAATTGATCTGTAAGTTCAATGCAATGCCAATCAATACCCCACTGACAAAACTTACTCTAAAATTTATTTGGAAATACAAGGAATTTTAAAGAGCCAAAGCAATACTGAAAACTAAGGAAAAAGTTGGAGGACTTTATACAACCTGATTTCAAGACTTACAAGACTGAGATGGAGCGTTATTGACATGAGAAGAGACAAGCAGATCAATGGAAGAAGATAGTCCAGAGATACACTCACTCGTATAAGGTCAACTGACTCTTGGTCAAAGCAAAGTCAATCAAACAAGGATGGGAGATCTTTTTAACAAATGGTACAACCTGAATATTCTTTTGGAAAGAAAAAATGGCAAAGGGTTCATACCCAAAATATAAGAATGTAAAGAAGTCCTTCAAATCAATAATAAAAAGGCAATCATTTTTTTCCCAGTAAAAATGGGCAAAGACTTGAAGTGACATTTAAAAAATGATCTATGAGGGGTGGCTGGGTAGCTCAGTTGGGTAAATATACAACTTCAGCTCAGGTCATGATCTTGCGGTTCATGGGTTCGAGCCCTGCCCCTGGCTCTGTGCTGACAGTTCAGAGCCTGGAGCCTGCTTCAGATTCTGTCTCCCTCTCTCTCTGCCCCTCCCCCACTATGCTCTGACTCTCTCTCTCTCTCTCTCTCTCTCTGTCTAAAATAAATAAACATAAAAAATTTTTAAGTGATTTATGAATGGCAATATGCAAATAACTAGTCTTCAGGAAAATTTAAATTAAAACTACAAGAGATACTTCATACCCTCTATAATGACTAAAGTTAGAAGGACAAACAAAATCAGGGACGCCTGGGTGGTTCTGTCTGTTAAGCATCTGACTCTTGATTTCAGCTTAGGTCACGGTCTCATGGTTCATTGGAGCCAGCCCCACATAGAGCCCCATGTCAAGCCCCATACTGGGCTCCATGCTGTCAGCACAGAGCCTGCTTGGAATTCTCTCTCTTCCACTCTCTCTCTCTGAACCCTCCTCACTCTTTTGCATGTGTGTGCTCTCCCTCTCTCTCAAAATAAATAAACTTAAACAAAAAGGACAGACAGAATCAAATGTTGATGAGAATGTGGACCAATAGGAACTTACATACATTGCTGGTGGGAGTGTAAAATGATACTACCATTTTGGAGAATGGTTGGCAGTTTCTCATAATGCTGAATGCATTTCTGAATTGTGATATAGCCTTTCCACTCCCAGGCATCTATTTCTTAGAAATGAAAACATATGTTCACAGAACGACTTACAAATATATTTTCTCCCATATCAGGAAAAATATGCTATGCATTTAATTGCCACAAGATTGGTGTCTAGAGTTTACAATGAGCTTCTACAAATCTAAAAGAAAAACGTAAACAATATTCTAGTAAAATGTGCAAAAGGGCAATTCACAGAAGAGAATATATGGAAATATTGTCAACTTACTAATAGCCAGTGGAAATATTGTCAACTCACTAATAGCTAGGAAAATGCCATCTCACACTTATCTAGCTGAAAAAAAAAAAACACCAAAACAATAAATAACCTGTTGATACTAAATGTTGGCAAGCCTATAAATAAGTGAGTGCTATAACCCACTTTTGGAAAGCCAGGTGGCAATATGCATTTAAGTAGAAGGTAGATATACTCTTCAACCTAGCAATTTTACTAGGTATACACTCCTCCCAAATTCTGATATGAATAAACTACGAAGAATGTTCAGTACAGCATGGTGTTCTCTTATGGTTTAACAAATATGCAGATCTGCCCACTGTTTTTCTTTTCATTTCTAATAAGGTTAATTTTTGTCTTGTCTTTTTTTATTGATCTTTTGTATAATTTATTAGTCTTTTGAAGATAATTTTGGCTGGCCTTTTTGCTTTCCATTTCATTTTTACTCTTATTATTTGTTCCATTCTTTTTTCTTTTGTGATTATTCTATTGTTTCTGTCTTTATTGTAATAGCTTGCTAAATATTTTCAGAATTCCTTGTTTTTCAGCATACAAATCTAGTTATAAATTTCCCACATAAGCAATGTCACAAAGTCTTCTGAATATGCTGATTTCATTGTCACACAATTCTAAATATTTTCTAATTCCCATTATAATTTCATCTTCAAACCATTAATTATGAAGATAATATTTTCAGTAACCAAGTGCAGCTTTAGCAGACTGTATATTTGTTACTGATTTCTAATTTTATGGCGCTGCAAAATATTTATTCTTTGGTATTTGCCAGGATTTTACTTAAGGGCTATTTTGTGGTCAGTTTTTGCCGTGGTTTTACATGAGCCAGAAGACAAATGTATTGTCTGTGGTGGTGAATTTCTCTATTTGTTCGTTAGCTCAAGGTTGCTTATTAGATTTTTCAAATGTTCTAAATGCTACTACTATTTGGTCTCTTCAATGGATCGGTTTCTAGGAGAGGTGTCTTAGAATATCTTTTTGTGACTATGGATTTGTCACCTTTTCTTTGTAATTATGTCAATTTTTGCCTTACATATTTTGAAGTTCTTTGGTTAGCCACTCGCAGGTTGAAGATATATTTTCGACCATCTCATTCTATCTTCAATATCTAACTTTGATGTCACATTTTTCTCCATATCCTTTTGCTGCATTCTGGATAATTTTCCCAGTTTACCTGTTCTCTCTTTAGCTGTATCTAAGTTAATTTTAACCTAACCACTGGGTTTTTCATTTCAATAGTTCTATTTTCACTTTTTGAAGTTCTACTTCAAGTCTCCCATCTATCAGTATTTTTATTTCTCTATTCATTTTAAATACACTTGTTCATTACTTTATTCATTTTAAATATACTTACAGCTTTAAAAAAATTTTTTTAACATTTATTCATTTTTGAGAGACAGAATGTGAGTCAGGGAGGGGCAGAGAAAGAGAGAGATACAGAATCTAAAGCAGGCTCCAGGCTCCATGCTGTTGGCACAGAGCTGGATATGGGACTTGAACCCATGAACCAGAGATCATGACCTGAGCCGAAGCTGGACACTTAACCGACTGACCACCCAGGCACATGTACTTACAACTTTTTTACATTTATTCAATTTTCCAGTTTTAATGGGGGGGGAGGAGGCAGATAATTTTCCTAATAACACATATTTTCATGAAGGTTTATTTGCTCATGTATTTTGTAATTTTTTTCCCCCTGGTAAACTGAAGTTTTGCAGAATTTGTTTTACATTTCCTTTTTTGTTTGGGAATGGGAAGAGCGAATTATTACCCTTAATTGTGAAAATGTTCCCTTGGAGTAGTTTTACATTTAATCCTGCTTGAAACCTGCCCTATGGTTTTAATCATCTTGGGATAATTTTATTTTCGGATTCTCAACTTGCACTTCTCATCATGCAGGTTTAATTTTTACATCCATGCATGGCAATGGAACTTTGTTGTCTCATGGGTGACTTTCTCTCTACCACCTCTGCCTACCACCAAAGTATCTGGACAGAGAGCAAACTTCCTCACCACTGATGGCTGGGCCTGTAACATGTTTATATGGTAGTGAGTTTCCTGTTAGTGGAGGGATATGGAGGGAGGAGTTGACACTAAGCATCCTTGACAATCTCTGCTTTTATTTGTTACATCTTTCAAAGCTTGTCGATATCCACTGTCTCAGTTGACAACAAGATGCCAGTGATTCCACGGTCTTTAAGCCTCAAGCCTTAAACCTCAGATTCCTGGTAAACAGCTGGAGAACAGCTCCCTGAGGCATGTTCAGAAGGCACAGGAGACTTGTAGAAACTCTTCAGTGCTTGGGACACACTCCATCTTTTCAGACCCAAGGGTAACTGTCAATATGCCCAGTTCCTGTGGTCTTCTAGTTTTGGGTTACCTGGCCTTGGTGCTTTGTGTGGAGAGTGGCAGCAGCATCCGCCACCTCCTTGGTGATTAATTATGGTTCCTTGATCTCAGACACAGCAAGAGCTCAAAAATTGTCAAAGCTTTAGCTCAATCTTTACATCCTGCTGAAAAAACCTTTGAAATTCAGTCTGGCAGAAAGAACAGTGACACTTGCAGGTTGAGGTGTAAGCTCTAGCCCTAACCCAGGGAATAAATATTGTTGGTTTGTTGTTGGTTTTTTCACACCCCAACACTTTCCAAAGAAGATACTGGAAGATACCAGGGACCCTCCAGCAAGGCACACACACACACTCACTCACAATGGCTCATAAAAATAGAACATATGAATTATTAAAGGAAGAAGAAACCAAGCTGTTCGTTCCTGAGGCTATTACTGTTTGGGGTATGGCCACTAGTAGCAAGTGGTATTTTTCCCAAGACGGCCCAGCCAAAACCCACCATCATTGTTTTTCTCTTCTGCAATGTGACTGTGACACTCGTCAGAAGGTGGAGTTTATTTTTCCACCTGTTTCTTAGTTTTCTAAGGCTGCTGTAACAAAGTACCACAAATTGAAAGGCTTAAAACAATATAAGTTTATTTTCTCACAGTTCTGGAGGCCAGAAGTCCTAAATCAAGGTGTCTGAAGGGTGAGTTCCTTCAGAGGACTCGGGGAGGATGTTCCCTGCCTCTCCCAGCTTCCAGTGGTTGCTGGCAATCCTCGCTGTTCCTTAGCTCCCAGTGCATTGCTCTCATCTC
Organism: Hyaena hyaena; assembly: GCF_003009895.1. Classification (NCBI taxonomy): domain Eukaryota; kingdom Metazoa; phylum Chordata; class Mammalia; order Carnivora; family Hyaenidae; genus Hyaena; species Hyaena hyaena. Next base: position 2,409,851 of record NW_024080678.1, read on the forward strand.
TGCATCTCTGTCTCTGTGTCTCTCCTCTTACACGGATGCCAGCCACTGGATTTAGGGCTCACCCCATCCAGTATGACCTCATTTCAACCTAACTAAGCACATCAGCAAGGACCCTACAAGATATGATTACATCCTGAGATTCTCCATGGACCTGAATTTTGGGGAACACTGTTTAACCCAGTTCAACCCTCTTGAGTCTGGCCACAGTCTGGGTCTCCCTTGGTATTTGTGTAAGCACACCTTACGATGGAGGCTTCATCAGCCGGGCCCCTGAGTGACTATGATGAGCAGAGACTCTTTGCTGACACATGTTGGACATGTAGCAAGAGCAAGACTTTTTAGATGAACCCACTGGCTGTGGGGGCTGTGGTTATAGCTGATTCTGAATTATGTAATGTTTCCAAAGCATTGGTGGGGACATTCTGGCCCAAAACAGGTGATAAGATACAGGGGTATAAGGCAGGACTAATGTTCAAGATATTTAAAAACCACTATATGGTTTTTATATACAATGGAATACTACTTGGCAATGAGAAAAAATGAAACCCTGCCATTTACAGCAATGTGGATGGAACTGGAAGGTATTATGCTGAGTGAAATAATCTCTCCTTCTCAGAGAAGGAGAGATATATGTTTTCACTCAGATGTAGATACTGAGAAACTTAATAGAGGACCATGGGGGAAGGGAAGGGGAAAAAATAGTTACAAACAGAGGGGGAGGGAGGCAAACCACAAGAGACTCTAAAATACACAGAACAAACTGAGGGTGGATGGGAAGGTGGGCGAGAGGGGAAAGTGGATGATGGACACTGAGGTGGACACTTGTTGGGATGAGCAATGGGTGTTGTATATAAGTGATGAATCACGGGAATCTACCCCAAAAACCAAGAGCATATGTTACACATTGTATGTTAGCCAATTTGACAATAAGTTATATTTAAAGAAAAGCCACTATGGCACGGGGTCTCACCAGTCTGAATGGTGGGACATGCAGAGCTGGAACAGGAACCTGGCGGACCCTAGAATTAACCGTTAATTCTAACCAGATTCTGTTCTTGGGGTCATAGGTAAGGGGCCTTGGTGAACAGGGCAGTGAGAAGGCATTAAGGAGTCTTGGACTACCAGATGTATGCCAACAGATATAGAAGCATTTGGTATTTTTCTAATCAGTGTGGATATATTGTTCGGTAGTGATTAATCTTAGCTCCAGTTAAGAGTTTGGCCTATGATTTGAATTATAGTTCTGCCACTTCCTTGTCTGTGACCTAGGGCAAGTTCTCTCTATGACTCAATTTTCTCATCTGTAAAGTGGAGGTAATAATAATAGTCCTATTTTGTAGGACTGATGACAGAATGAAATTATCTGATTCAAATAAAGCTATAACCTATAACAGCACCTGGCATATAGTAAGTGTTACACAAATGACAAGATTAGCTATCAACATCTATACATGCTGATATTCTCTGAGATGTTCTTGTTCGTATCTTAGGTAGAATGCTATTGTTTCATTTTTTCTTTTTCCTGATGACACAGCTTTTAGAGCCTCCGCCTAACTGTGCTATGTCTGACCTACTCTGGTACAAAGGGCTTGGACACTCTGGATTTGACAAACTTTGTGAGGTGAGCTCATGCTTTCCTGCATAGATACAACACACAGCCATTTCTACTATTGGGTCTTATTGCTTTGCTATACTATTTGGGAAGAGAATCTAGTGAATTCTCTGTACTTTCCCCTCTTTCCTCAAACTACCTATGGTTTTATTGTGCTCCTTGTCCCTTAGACCACTGTTATAGGCTGAATGATCACCCCCCAAAGCTCATATGTAAAAGCACTAACACCCAGTATATTAGAATGTGACTGTATTTGGAAAGAATTTTTAAAGAGGAACTTAAGTTACAATGAGGTCATTAGGGTAGACACTAATCCAAAATGATTGGTATCCTTATTAGAAGAGGAAATTAGGACACAGACACACACACAGGGAGAAGACAGCCATCTATAAGCCAAGAAGATAGGCCTCAGAAGAAACCAACCCTACCAACGCCTTGATCTTGGACTTCTAGCCTCTAGAGTCATGAGAAAATAAATTTCCGTTGCTTAAGACCCCCACTGGTATTTCATTATGACAGTCAAAAAACTTAATCAAAAAACCAAAACAGCCAGTTCTCAGGATGTCCATCTAGGAGACTCTCTTCTTAGAGACCCTCATCAATACCAAAGTGTTGGATCTCTTATGAAACCTTCCCTACACCTGGGAACTCTGTTTTCATCTGCAACCATGCCTCTATCTCAGAAAACCGGATCATGGATTCTCCATGGTCTAATCCTCCCACAAACCAGACTTTTCAATCCTGAAGCCTCAAATAAAAAGGAGGTAGGGGACTTAAAACAGAGTATGTGAGATGTCAGAGGGAGGATAAAATATATGACACCTGTTGCCTATGAAGGCTCTTAGCATGGACTTTTAGCATGTCATTGTTGTCATCATCATCACCATCATCACCACTAGCACCATGTAGGTTTCCAACAGCATGCCATAGGCAATTCCCTTTGCCTGGAAGTTTACCACTCCTACATCCTCATTATGCTCTCTCTCCCTAGAGCCTCTCAGAATTCCTCCTTGTCCGTTTTGTGTGCTCAAATGCTGGACCTGCCTTAGAAAACCAGCTCCTGATAAGACTTAGCAGCCCTTTGGAAAAGGAGAATTTGAATGAGTTATAGTAATTCAGAATTCAAAGCACATCACCTTTGAAGCTCTGAAGAGGTTTCCAAGGGCTGTGAATTCCCCAGCCCAGATGATGGATCGTGCAAAGAAATGCCACATGAAGCATGAGCATGGGCTCCTGCTTCCTGCTCTCAGAAAGGTGGGTTCTATTTTGTGTGCAGTCACTTGGTCATTTTTCTCCATCATTTTGAAACACAATCGCCAAGTTCTAAAAGACGTATGAGTCCATAAGTCCCGCACCTTGCAAAATGGCTACCATCACTCTCCTGTTTTTCACATTGCCTTGCGAATAGGCCCCATTTATCTGTGGTTTCTAAGCTGCACAGCTTTCTGCTCCCCTTTAATGCTCTGAGTTCTTGTCAAATAGACTTCAGTGAGGCCATCATCTCGGGATGCACTTCATCAAAATAATTATGCCAAGAATTGGAACAGCGGAGCCAAAGTAAGAAAGCTGAAGTTTCCAAGTACCAAGGGGAAGACAGAACTTATGTAAAACAACTCTTCAGGGATCCTCTGCCAGTTTCCCAGCCACATGGTGGTGGTTTTATCTTGGTTGGTTTTTTTTGCTCCCCTTTTCCCAGCAGATGAGACTGACAGAGCTCATCCCTGCCCTTGGCCCCCAGACGACATCCACAGACTTATCATCTGCAGGAAACATTGCAAGTCAGGAGGTGCGCTCCACTTTGATGTTGCTACAGTTCTTGGAACAGAGGCATCTGCTGGGTGCAGAAAAAGCCATCGGCCTGTGCTTTTTTCTAAATCATTAAAACGCCACTGGCATTTTGACAAATTGGCACCGATCATCAGGCTCAGCAACTGGGAGCAATCTGTTTTGCAGGCTGAGAGAAACAGCTGTAAAACTGGTAAAAATCTGTTCTATTGTGCTCCAATACATTTTAGGTAGAGAGGCAGGTTGGCGAAGTGGAAATGGTAGGGTCTTGAGAGTTGGCAGGATCTAGGTTTGAATCCTGACCCTTCTGCCCACTGGCTGTGAATGTTGAGCAAACTATTTAACAATTTCCCCATCTATAAAATAGGGAAAGTAATATAATTCTTGCAGAGTTGCTGTAATGACTAGAGACAATATTCTTTTTTTTTTTTTGAGAAAATACTTTTTTTAGAGTGTTTGGCACAAGGCTGGTGTATCATAAATGGTTTCTAGTGAGGAGGCAGCAATGATAACACAACAGTGGCATTAGTTATGGTTGTGATAATAGCAGCGGTTGTCGGGTAAGTATTATCAGGGGAGTTGTTGTAATAGTAATAATGAACTGATGAAAGTGATGGTTATAAACCAGGAGACCTATATTATACTAGTGATAGAGCTGATAGAATGAACAATAGATTGAGGACTTGGTAGCTAGTCTCAGTAGTTACTCTATATTTTGAGAATTGGTGTAGAATTATAGAAAACTGGAAGATTGCATGGTCCTCTCCAAATCTTCAATTAGATGCTCTTCTCTTACCTGCAATAATATATAAGTCAAATAGCAGATGTTTCTTCTTCGTTCTGTGTTTAAGTATTAATAAAAATAATGGCAATGCATGCTAACTTATATTGAGTATATGCCAGTTATCAGGCACATTTTAATTTTACATATATTGCTTCATTACATTCTTACAAGTACTGTATGAGTAACGCCTTAATTTTATTCCTTTGGGTTGGAGACATAAAGAAATTAAATATCTTATCCAAGGTCACAGGGTTAATGGTAGAATAAGAATTAGATCTCAGAAAATCGACCTCCAAAGCTTGCATCTAAACTTCTGTACTATACTATATGTTTTAATGAAAGTTGTTACAACCGGAGGTTAGGCCACATGGCTTTATAATAGAGATTTCACTTTCTATGTACAACCTGATTTATAATCTATCCACAGTGGTTTAGCACAGCTGAAATGTCAAGACATAAGGAGATCTGAATTGCTTTTGCTATTCAACCAGTCAACTAATCAACCAACAAATAGTCCATATTTATTTAGCATGGGACTTTATTTAAAATGGGACTTGTTTTCAAGGGTTAGTGAAGAGGAGTGCTAGCTTGGAGAGAAGTGAAAGATTATTTTGGAGAATTATGACAAGACATGATGGCGAAAAACACAGACTGTCAAGCTAAGTCTGAAGTACAGACAATGAGGAGTTGGCATCTTCTGAGTGACCATGGCACCCCACTTCCCTCCTTTAGAGCACACCCACTCTCTATAATGATTATAAACTTAGGTATTCCATTCAGTATCTCATAAGCTCTTGGAGACTGTTAGAATTTCAGAGTTTTCCTGACCAGTCCTGGCAACTATATGTGTCTTCCATCAGGAATTCTCAGGCCAGTTCAATCACCTGCCTGTAATATGAACCCAACCTGTCCTGGAGATTTGCTCTCAGAGGCTTGAGTAGGTTAAGAAACTAAAATCAGTCCTAATGGGTTTCCCTTCGTTTTCTAGATAGAAAAAGATGATTTTGTTTTCTTTGGGGAAATTCTAAGTCCATAAATACTGGTTTACAGGGATTTCCAACATCCTTTTAATCTGCTGCTCATGGGAACAAGGCTTGGAACTAATCATTCTAGAATGCTCACCAATGTAGTGTTTCACCACGCTCTTGAATATGAGAGCTGGCATTGAATTCCAGGATGGCAATTATTTTAACTAAGAACTTTGAAGACATCATTCTTTGGTCTCTTTTGCTGTTTATAAAAAACTGCTGTCGATCTAATTCTTTTGTAGGGTAAACCTTTTTTCTCTCCCATTGCTTTTAAGGTTCAGAAGTTTTACTATGATGTGTCAAGGTATGGATGGTTTTTATTGTCTCTTCTCAGGACTCAGTGTGCCTTTCAAATCATCTTTGTTTATTTGAGGAAAATCCTTGGCCATTATCTCTTCATATATTGCTTTTCTCTCATCCTTTCTATTCTTTCCTTCTGAAATGTTTATATTCACTCTTTCTGAAATTTCTATTACATGTACAATTAAACTTTCCTCTATGTCCTCATTTAAAAATGGCTAATGATTTTATTTCTCCATAACATAATCTACTTTATTTCCTGAGGTTTCTCTTCTGGTTTATTGATTCTCTTTGCAGCTGTATCTAATATTCTATTTAAACTCAGCTTGCTGTTTTCAATTTTAATGACTATATCTTTTATTCTTCAAAGTTTTATTTGCTTTTTTCAAATATTAATATTCTTTTGTTCATGCTCCTTATTTTTAATATGATTTCTGTTTCATCATTTTGTCTCTATTTTACATATTATTTTTAGCATGTTTTCTTTTTTTCCCATGTTGTATATTGAGTGTTAATTCTTCTTTTTACTACCTGTTGTATTTCCCTGTGATAACTTTGTTTTTTAATTTATAATTTAATTGGGGGCTTAAGTTGAGAGATATATATTTTTTTCCCTGTGGGAGGCCCATGTGTCCTGGAAGTATCCTTGCAGAGTGGTTTTGAATTTTTAGCTGCTAAGATCCTTGTGGTCACACTAATTCCAAAACAAATTTTGCCTCTATTTCCTATTTGGGTTTTTTTTCTGAATTATGGTAATAATGTGAAATTCTGATAATCTACTACACATGCTTCAAGCTTAACATCTTTCTATTTCTTATGGTGATTTTGTTTTCTCACTCACAGTTATATAAAAACTTCCTGTGAGCTGGAGAATGAAGTTTTATCTCCTTTTCGTGGATTCTTTTTTGTTTCTTCTTATGGAATAGCATCGAAAGCTCCCCGCCTTATGCATGGGGCTCAGTTACAGCTCAATCTCTGTCTGTCTGTCTGTCTATCTCTCTGTCTCTCTCTGAGCAAGTCTCTTGCCCTTGTGTGGCTGTAAAAATCTCAATCACTAGCTCGTATCACCTACATAAGACCTCGTAAGACCAGCAGCCCTGCGGATGAGTATGGCATTATCTCTTACTTAACGCTTTTGCCTCAATTTCTCATTTTGTTTCTAGCACCAAGGTATTTCTTTTTATACAATTATCCCTCAACATAAAGCCAAGCACAATGGCTGATATAAGAAAGTATATATATTTAAAAGTCTACGTATTAATTTTTTCCTAGTTTTAATTTAGCTAGTATTTGTCACACTCAGGAAGTCCTGCAACGGGAGCTCAGTCTGACATAATGTCATAAGTTACCCTCTCCCAACATCATGGAATCTTAATTTTCACCTAGAGCCAAGATTGAAAAAATATGCAGATAACATGAGCATTACTTCCATAGCATCCCTCTGATTTTGAGGCACTGGTCAAGAAACAGAACACCTGTGTTAGGTAAAGTTTTACTTCCTTGCGTAACCAACTAACGGTGATGGTTAAGGATGTACTTTCCTCTCAGTTATAATGGTTTAACTTGAGTTAGTGTCACACTACATTTATCTGTGTCATCAGTACCTACTGTTATGGTTGGCAAATTATAATAACTGTAACAACTAACATCTACTGAGCCCCTACCTATGTGCCAGGCACTGCTATTAACACTTCACATATGTAATTCCATTTTATCTTTACAACAAAGACCTGAGGCACAAAGAGATTAAAGAGCTTGCTGATGGTCACAGAGCTAAGAAGTAGTGGGCTCAGTATTCAAATCCAGGCATCCTGATAGATGAGCACCTCCAGTGAGCACCTGTTATATCTACTGGATGAAAAGGACTACGTGGAAGGTATTATTATTACTACTGCCATCACCATATTTGGAGGAGATGAATGCATTTGAGAGAGATCCTCACTGGCTGTGACTCAATGGGAGGCTGATGAGCAAGAGAACCTGGAGGCAGAAAGCACGTTAAGGAAGTTGTGTAGGATTGTGCCTGGCCCGAAGACTTACACTCTAGAACTGTGGCAAGGTTGCTTTTTTCCTTCAAACAGGGCTCAAACACATTACTTATGCGATTGATCACTGCATAAGCATTTCTCTGAAATCTAGTTTTTCTTCTCCTGAACTCTTCAAGTCTTAGCATTGCACATAAAAGGTTTTAAATGAGGTAAGTTAAAAAAAAATACTATGTTTGGTAGAACCCGTAGATACAGTGCTCTGTATGGCGGAGAGAACATTTATGACTTTTACACAGATATTTGCACAGTACAGTGCCTGACACTCAGCAGGTGTTATGCAGGTCTACTAAATAAATAAATACATCCATAAATATACATATAATGTAGTCATTCAGAGGTAAAGGCAAATGGCAAGTTTCAGATGCATATACTTTACACAGAATGGTCAAACTTTCTGTTTAATAATTACAAGGCTGTCTTCATCATCCGTGATGTCTCTATCGAGTTGCTTTTACCTTTAAAAATTTTTTTTTTGCTTCCTCTTGTGAGGTCCTGAGGATGAGGAAAAAGAGAAGGGAGCTGGAATTATAAATATAGGACTTTTGAAGGAGGCTTTTTGCTCAGTAGATAAATGAGCCCCATGTCATGCCCTGAGGTCAGCAGCTATGGGTCACAGTGACAGGGATGGGTGCCTGGGAAGGGGGAGGGCTGATGTGTCCTAGACGCAGTAACAGCAGATGTCCGGCTGCAGTGTAGTGTCCTCACGTCATTCATACACTCTGGTCCAACATATGTGGCACGGCGACCTCATGCTTGCTATGCTCTGGGGCTTCAAGTAGGACCCTGCATCTCCTCTGATGGTGAGGTGTGTGTGGCAATGTGCAAACTGGTTGAGAGACTGGACTGTGGAGACATGATTTTAAGGCAGCCAACAGGAACGAACTTAACTTCAGAAAGCAGCCCAAGGGGAAAGTAAATGGGTTTTGGGAACATAAAGCTGTCTTTGGGAACTCTCAGAAATGCCTGAGAAATTCCCTGGCCTTCAAGCAAGTTCAGAATATGTGCTTTATTATTTGGTTATTTACAAATAAAGGCTTACTCTAAAGTTTCATAAGAGATGGATATACAATATCTATCAGAGCAGGCAGCACAGTGCCTGGCACATTTTCTTACCCTTATTTTTCTGATCTTTTGTTTTTTTGGTTTGTTTGTTTGTTTTTTGTTTTTTGTTTTTTTTTTTTTTTTTTTTGCGGACTAAAGTATGCCCAAGACACCACACAATTAGAACCAAGAGGCTGGAGTCTCCTCTAGCCCTGTTCCTGGGCCCAGAGTGGCCTCCATAGCTTCGCTAAGCATCAGCCTCAGCTGCCTCTCCTGACTGGTGTTTATCACACCCAGGGCTGTACCACCCAGAAACACCTGTTCCCTGATAACCAAGCAGATGCAGGAATGCAGTATCTTCTGTCAGGATGCTGAGCAGAAGCTTTGTCACTGAGCTATCAGACAGCTCTGACAACCCATGCAAAGGGGACTTCATCGTGAAGTGCAGAGTCTGGAATTACCCGGGTTCCCAGATAGTGACTTGGCAGGTGCTACCCGCCCAGCAGGGTTCATGCTTACCTAAGCATTTCCTGCAAACTAAGAACAAAGTCTCTTCCGCCTTCCAGACAAATGACTCTGAATAACTATTCTGATTCATTTCTTCTGGCTGGCAGGCATGGCTCTGGGTTTTTTGTTTGGTTGGGTTTTTTTCTGTTTTGTTTTTTTGTGGGTTTTTTTTTGTTTTTTTTTTTTGGACAGGGTTGACAGCTTGTGAGCCTGTGAGCCTGTGAGCCTATGGCCAACCTCTCCTGTTCGACCGGCTCCCCTATCCTATTGCTAACAAGTGTCACAATCTGTACAGCCTTTGACAAGGCCTGCGGGTTGCATTATTCAGCTGGCATCAGAGAGCTTGCTGGATCTTGATTCAGCTCCTGGTGGACCCCAAGGCCTAGGGCAATGCTTCCCGAAGTGTGATATTTGCACAATAGTTAATACATGACATGTTTTTCTTAAATGATTTTTTAAAAATGTTTTTTATTTACTTCTAGGAGAGAGAGAGAGACAGCGTGAGCAGGGGAGGGTCAGAGAGAAAGGGAGTGACAGACTCTGAAACAGGCTCCAGGCTCTGAGCTGGCAGTCAGCACAGAGCCCGACGCGGGGCTCGAACCCACGAACCGCGAGATCATGACCTAAGCGAAAGTCGGACACTTAACCGACTAAGCCACCCAGGTGCCCCAACATGACATGTTTTTTGGTGGTGAGGTTTGAACATTTTACTGTAGTACAAAGATACTGAGATACTGTTTTTCATTCAAGGAGGATTTTTACTCAAAACATTTAAGGGGAAAAGTGAGTCAATGTAAAGACCACTAACAATATAATAGTTCTGGGGAAAGGCACCAAGGTGACATATGAATGAATACATTTTAGACAAATGTGACTCAGTGAGGATGCTGTACTATGTATACATATGATGAATTAATCCATTTATCTATTCATTCAACAGCTTTTTGAGTACCCACCATGCCAGGCTGTTGTGGAGATGGGCAGGACTGAGTGGTGATTACACAGGAATCCTGACCTGTGGCTGGCCTGCATAAGTGTTAGTAAATTATTTGGGGATTGGGTGACTGGTATTTAACAATAACAAGCTGTAGGTCAGCTGCTTGGTAGCTTTACGAAAGATCTGGTATCTGAGACCTAAAATAAGATAATGTTAGAGGCTGGTCCGTACAGAACTTGGGTATCTTCAGATAGATATAAAAGTATGGTTCCTTGAGCCCAAACTGAGTCACAAACAGAGCAAGAGCAATCCAGTAAGGAGCCTCTGAGGAACCTATTTACCTGAGGACTGCTTGCACTGAGTGAGGAAAGAAGGAAATTGGTATATGGGTGTTCCTATTTCCCCAATATGGTGAGGGCACCAGCATTTACTGGCTCTGCCTGCAGGACAGGTTGGGCACTTTACAACTCTGGAGGGCACCAGTCTCATCTTAAGACATCCATCTGCATCCAAAATGTGGCAATTTCCAGAAGAATGATAGTAAACTGTCTCGTCCTATGCAAATTGGTATATTCTGACCATTTTCTGGTAGACGGAAGTACAGCGTCTTTTTTTTTTAATATTTTATTTATTTCTGAGAGAGAGAGAGAGAGAGAGAGAGAGAGAGACAGTGTGAGCAGGGGAGGGTCAGAGAGACAGGGAGATACAGAATCTGAAACAGGGTCCAGGATCTAAGCAAGCTGTCAGCACAGAGCCCGATGGGGGGCTCGAACCCACAAACCGTAAGATCATGACCTGAGCCAAAGCGGGATGCTTAACCCACTGAGCCACCCAGGTGCCACCCAGGTGCCCTGAAAGTACAGCGTCTTAAGGAAGAGGCACCTTTGGGAAAAGCCCAAGCAGTTTCACACTGGCCATCGTGTTCCTTTTGATCTGGATTTAGTCTACCATCAAAATTCTTGGCCCATTTTCTGCTCATGGCTCTGCCTTGCCCTTTTGGCATTGATTGTTTTGAGGTTTTAGAAAGTGATTAAATAACAGTCTACTTTCTCCGCCTGAAAGAGGGGCAAAAAAGTCAGTAGATGGAGATAAAACCATCCCCCTAATTACCGATGAAGCTGGAGTGGAACGGAACAAGCCTGGTATAATGTGGTCTTGGTAACTCTGAGTAAGACATGCTCATTCATCCTGACACTGGCACCAACGTTCACACTCACACGCATCCCCTGAGAGGGGCAGCAGAGAGCAAAGGAGAAGTCACACGTGGGCAGATCCCAAAGAGCAGAGACAGGGAGGGTCTGAAGCCTCTGTCATAAGTCGTTTTGCCTTCTGTGGGGAAAAAGGCCAGGAATATTGTCCCAATGTCCCTACTATACAGAGTGATGTGCAGATTCAAGGTAATCCCTATCAAAATCCCAACTGCATTTTTCACAGAAATAGAGAAGATAGTCCTACAACATGTATGAAACCACAAAAGACCCTACATACCCAGAAGCATCTTGAGAAAGAAGGACAAAGCTGGAGTCTACACAGTGCCTGATTTCAAACTATATAAGAAAGCTATAGTAATCAAAACAGTATTTTATTGGCATAAAGAGAGACACATAGATCAATGGAACAGAATAGAGAGCTCAGAAATAAACCCATGCATATACATATGGTGGATTAATTCATGACAAAAGCACCAAGAATATACAATGGAGAAAAGCCAGTCTCTTCAATAAATGGTGCTGGGGAAACCAGATGCCCACGTGGAAAAGAATGAAAGAGGACTCCTATGTTACACCATACAAAAAAATCAAGTCAAAATGGATTAAAGTCTTGAATGTAAGAGTTGAAACCATAAAACTCCTAGGAGAACACTGAAGGGGGTCAGCTCCTTGATGTTGCTCTTGGCAATGATTTTTTGCATTTGACATCAAGAGGAAGGGCAACAAAAGCAAAAATAAACAAGCAGGACTTCATCAAATTACACTTCTCTTTTATAATTAACATCTTTTTTAATACAAAGAAGAAGCAACACTTTTACCTCAAAATTATGTCCTGACTTTCATTCAGCAGGTAGTGCCTTGCAGGGGAGTATCAAGACTGGCAGAGGAGAGAAAGTGGGAACAGAAGAGAAGAGAGGGCACAGCTTCCTCTGGATGTTCAAAAGTGACCCTCCTAACGATGTGAACAGCATAATATTTGCGACCAGAATTATATGTCGAAATAACCTTTTCACTTAATCCCTTCTTGCTCTTCCTTCTCTCTTTTCAACAAGGGCAAAGCAGAAGACAGATGTCCCTTACGTGTGTAATACACTTTCCAACACTGAGAGGACATCCCATACTTCTAGGGGTTTGTGGTGAGGGGAAACCTGGAGGAAACCTAGAGGGCCCATGGGATGTCCTCCCTGACCTTCCAATTTTCAGTGCCTCACCCTCCTATGAGAGAGAGAAGAAAATGAGGCAGATCAGAGACCAGAATCCTTGCTCTTCCCACACAAGGCTGGGTACCTCTGCCCCTAAATAGAAAGGGATTACATGCAGCTGTGTTTCTATTTTTTTTAATTTTTTTAATGTTTTAATTTATTTCTGAGAGAGAGAGAGAGAAAGTGTGAACAAGGGAGGGTCAGAGAGAGAGGGAGATACAGAATCCAAAACAGGCTCCAGGCTCTAAGCTAGCTGTCAGCACAGAGCCCAACACGGGGCTCAAACCCACGAACCGTGAGATCATGACCTGAGCCAAAGTCGGACGCTTAACTGACTGAGCCACCCAGGCGCCCCTCTATTTCTTTTTTTTTTTTTTATGTTTATTTATTTTTGAGAGAGAGAGAAAGCACAAGTGGGGGAGGGGCAGAGAGAGAGAGGGACAAAGGATCTTAAGTGGGCTCTGGGCTGACACCAGAGAGAGCCCGATGCTGGGCTCGAACTCACGAACTGTAAGATCATGCCCTGAGCCGAAGTTGGATGCTTAATAGACTAAACCAACCAGGCACCTCATGCAGCTGTATTTCTGAGAGAGCAAGCATGAAGGATTCAGCTGAAAGCTTTTCCAGGAGATGGTGAGACAGAGGAGGGCAGCCACATGGGTGGGAGAAAGGCACCGGTCCAGAGATTTATTCTTCTGTGGCCGCACCCTCTGCTAAACAGCATTAGACTTACAGTAGTCTCTGGAGGGTCTCAGTGTTGTGCTCAGGCAATTTAAAACTTTCCAAGATTATCCCTCAATACCTGGTTCAGGCTTAGAGGAAAGAAAAAACACGGTTACTGACAATTTGGGGCAGGGGTCAGGACAGTGAGAAGCTTCCATCATGCTCTCTTCAAATGAAAAAGGAGGAGGGAGGCAGGACCTAAATTCTCTTCCCCTTTCACTCTACCACATTCTCTCATCAATCAATTTACCCGGCTCGCCTTCTCTTTGCTGACTCTCCACTCCCCTCCCTTTCTTTCTTTCTTTAGTCTTTTTATTTGGTGCAATTTTTCTTCTCCCTTGATTTCCCCACATTTTCAACAACCATTAAAACAAAATGAAAAATAAAGCTGACAAAAGAGCAGATAAATATTTTTTATAACCTAACCTCTGAGCTTCTAACAATATTAGCATAAGATCTTTCCCTTGAGAGACAGTCATTTTGAGAAAACAGCTTGAGCAGGCAGCAAACTCCATAAATTCCATGCTGCCTGAGAGCTGTGTCTGACCTCACAAATCCAGAACTGGCCTTTCTTTGTCCCTTTCCATTAAGAGAGGTTAGCAGTCTCCCTCACCCCCAAGAGCCCACAGTAGTGGAATTCAGGATTGAATTCAATCCACCATCAGTTGGATGATCCTAGCAGTTATCAGCCCTTGCAGAATGCTCCACAGAAATCAAGCTTAGCACAGACTTTTATTAGAAAGTAATCATAAAGTTTTTTCTCTTCTCAGGACAAAGGCTATTTAAGTGGGAGGATTTTACTGTTTTATGAAAGATGTTCTTGGGAACAACTGTCCCTGGTGACAGTGGGGAGTTCGACCTTAACTGCCTCTCAAAGCTTCAGGCCAACCACCTGCTCCGTGGACAGGCTGGGCAATAAGTCTAGCCGGCATGGCATCTGAGTTCTGGCAGCGTGAAGAAAAGCTTCCAGAAATGAAAACAGCAGAGGCCCATTTCCAACAATGGCTTAATGCCTTCCTAACTTAAGGAATCCTAAATGGTGCTGTCCAAGGGGGTTTAGGGAAATTGCACTGGAGTTGGAATCTAGAAGATATGGAAGGTATGGGGTCCCTTTCCAAATAAATGCCCTATAGGCTCATACTTTTGTTCACTGACATAGGTGGTGCTTTTGGATTCCCACTCTGTGCAAAGCACTATTCTAAGTATTTGGACAGCAGAACTTAAAAAAAAATCTTTCAATATTTATCACATACCAAATTCTCCTGGGGGTATTTGTTTTTAATATTTTAATGTTTATTTATCTTTGAGAGAGAGAGAGAGAGAACATGAGCTGGGGTGGGGTTGGGAGAGAGGAGGGCAGAAAGAGAGGGAGACACAATAACCAAAGCAGGCTCCAAGCTCTAAGCTGTCAGCACAGAGCCCAATGCAGGGCTTGAATCCACAAGCTGTAAGACCCTGACCTGAGCCAAAGTCAGATGCTTAGCTGACTGAGCCACCTAGGCACCCCAAGATCATTTTTTTAATGTTTATTTTTGAGAAAAAGTGAATGTGTGTGTGTATGGGGGGAAGGGCAGAGAGAGGGGGAGAGAGAATCCCAAGCAGGCTCCACACTGTCAGTATAGAGCCTAACGTAGGGCTTGAACCCAAGAACTGTAGGTAAATCAAGAGGTGGATGCTTAATCAACTAAACCACCCTGGCGTCCCTCCTGGAGAGATTATTAATGACGCAGATTTCTTGTCACAAACCCTGGAGATTTTAATTCAGAGAAACTTGGGTGATGTCTTGAGCTTACAGATATCTGTTACAGGCACCTCAGACTTTATTCCTTTCACAGTTCTTACCATTTTGAGTGTTTAAGAATCTATTATTAAAAATTTAACAATAATTTCCCATTGTGTTAAAACCATTTTCACTTATGCCTCTTATAAAAGCCCTGTATTATCTATATCAACTACCAGGCCTCATTCGGTTTTATATTTCTATATCCTCTTGTATATACTAGGTACTTACAGTTGGCTGCATGGAATTGATCTGACACAACAGAAGGAAGACAAATCGCAGCATCAATGCCAGCAACTTCTCATTGTTCCTAAGCTTGGTGAAACTAGAGAAATTTGTATGAAAGATAGGCACCACTAGACTCTAGAAGGAAAATCTTACAAGCAAACACTTCAGTCGGGAGCACTCTCTGAAAGAAGTAGGAAGTAAATGGGGTTGTGTGGCAAAGAAGAACAGAGTGCATTCCTGAGCTGGCCACAGCTTTGTAAGGGGCAACAGGTTACTTGGTCTTCAAGGTCAAGCTCAAGAGGCTGCCTAAAATTACTGTGTCTCCAAATAGTCAACACAGAAAAGGAGAAGAATTTATCTACTGGATTCCATCTCACACATTAGCCAAATGTGCTGGTCACTGGCTAAATTGTGTCCCCTACTCCTTAAATTCATCTGTTGTAGCCTTGACCCCAAGTGCCTCAAAATGACTTTATTTGGAGATGACGCCTTTAAAATGTGATCAGGTTAAGATGTGGTCATTAGGGTGGACCTTCATCCAATATGACTGGTGTCCTTATAAGAAGAGATGGCGACACAGACACACATAGAGTGAAGGCATTATAAAGACACGGGAAGAAGGCAGCCATCTGCAAGCCAAGGAGAGAAGATGCAAAAGAAACAACTGAACAACCCTGTGATCAAGACTTCCAGCCTCTAGAATGGTGAGAAAGTAAATTTATGTTATTTCAGCCACACAGTCTGTGGTCTTTTGTTATGGCAGCCCTAGCAATCCAATATAATGCCCATGGCATCAACTTCTCAACATTTGGGGGGGGCAGCTGAGGTATCGATAGAAGGACGCACAGAGCATGAGGAGGGACTGTGAGCACTTTAAAATCAGAGACTACTCCCCGCTACCCGCCCCCCCCCCACCCCCGTCTGACTGCCACCTGAGGGGCCTGGCCAGGTGAGCCCATGTGCACACAAGCACTTAGAATCGCTCAGTGGCAACGAGTGTGAAACAGGGAAAGCATGCATGGTGTGCATGCCTGGTTTGAGGCAAGGGGCTATCAGGCTGTGCCTGTGAGTGATAAAAGGGCTGTGAATAGCAGATCTGTTGGCAGGGTGGGCCAAGCACCCTGAAAGTAAAGAAGACTGGGTTCAGCAAAGACCAAAACCTGCCCTCTGTGGTTTCCAAAAATGCAGTTCAGCCTCGTGATCTTCCCAGAATGTCATCAATTACATGAGACAGAAAACTACGGCTTAGCTAATGCAAGGATGCACACAGATCAGGTTCCACTGGTGACTTTCTGTTGTAATTTTCCACGAAATGGGACAACATACAAATACATTTATTTTCACCACTAGATGTCACCCTTGTGCCACCTAGGCTTCCATCTTCACTAGAGCTGTGTTAAACAGAGGGGCCAAGATTAGGATCCAGTGGAGGCCAGGGGAGGTTTGGGGTGGGGTGGGGTGGGGGCAGGGTCTAGGGTCAAGGATGAGAAGGAGTTAATGTGAAAAAGACAGACTCCTGGATTTGGAGCACACAGTTCTGGATTACTTTACAACAGTGTTTCTCAACTTGGCTGCATACCAGAAACTTCTGAAAAGCCTTAAAAAATACTGAGGTCTGAGTCCCACTCTCAAGATCCCCTGTGTAAATGGGTTGGGTGTGTGGGCATGGGGAGCTTTGAAAGCTCCCTAGGCATTTTCAATGTATGGCCAAGGTTAAAATTGGGAATCACGGCTGCAGGCTATTATTGTGAATCCAGATACTGTGTGTAAAGCAAATATGCATCAATTGAATCATCACTGAAACACTCTGGGAACTCTCTTTTATGAGCAAAACAGAATACAGAAAAGTCAGTGGAATTGACCTCTGCACCATCACATCTTCCTATGTTTGAATTCAACTTGAAAGATACCTAGTAAGCGCTTATTTTATGTCACATCGGGTTATATAACACACTATGGGTCTGAAGAGTACCAGTGGGGGAGGCAAATTACTGTAGATTTCCATCTGCTACCTATGTAGTCATCAGTTCTGGAAAGCTAGAGTTGTGGACAAGAACCACCGAAAGGCAGTTCAAAATGGAAACTGTAAAGAAAAGAGGAGACTAGGTACACAGTCGTCTTTTTTGGGTACATGCCATTATTTTTCCAGAAGGATGCTTGTAGACTTGCAGTGGCCATCACACTAGGAAAGCTTGGAAGGCAGTGACTACAAAGTGTAAAGATTACAAAGAACTACTACAAAAAATAACCAGGAAGAATAATGATGTAGTCACCATATACTTCTCCTGTTACCTGCTAACAAGGAGCCCACACAGCTTCAAAGTACTGGATTGTTTGAAACTTAAGACACCATGCAGGGGGAAGGGACAGACACATCCTTATTTTCTTGGAGCTAAATATCAAGAGACCTTCCAGACTGCTCTACACGGTTTGCAAAATTTCCTTGGATCTCATTTTCTTAGTCTTCCATTTCTAAGATCCTCACATTTAACTTCTTTTTTTCTAGATCATCTGCATCTCAACAGGTATAAGAAAAACCACAAGCTGATGCCCTAAAACTGAGTGGAATCAGCACTGAGCATCCCGTGTGAGTGAGCACCACACTCCTCTCCAGGCTTATTATGATGAGGCCCCTCCAGAACTATGACCAACACCCATCCATGCCCTCTCCTGTCCATAGAAAGAAATGACTAGACATTTGACAATGATTGCCTCAGCTAAGTGGAATTTGTTAGAATATGAAGTCATTGCTTTCAGGGGAGAAATCTGTTTTTTTCCCCCTCTCTCCCCTCTAGTCTTTATGGTATTCACTCCCCACCCAAGTCAAACTGAGGAGTGTTCTGAAAGGACGACTTGTAAAGCCTGTTTGTGTCTGAAAGATGGCGGCCCGGCATCCCCTTACCCTGTGGACATCTGTTGGAGTAATGTTTTGCCGTCTTCTCTCCATGTCTGTTTTTCCCTCCAGCTTTATTGAGCTTTAATTGACAAATAGGAATTGTACACACTTAAGGTACAGAACTTGATATTTTGATATATGTATACATTGTGAAATGATGACCACAATCAAGGGAATTAACACATCCATCACTGTACAGTTATCATTTCCTCCCTCTCTCCCTCCTTTCCTCCCTTCCATTTGTGTGTGGTGAGAACCCTTAAGATCTACCCTCTTAGCAAATGAGTACATAACACAGTATTGTTAACTACTGTCGCCATGCTGTGCATTAGATCTCCAGAAGTTACTCATCCTACAGAAATGAAATTTTGTCCTCTTGACCGACATCTCCCCATTTCCCTCCTCTGTGTATATTTGGGTAAGGGAAAAAGAAAGAAATGGGCTGGTGGCAGGGTGAAGAGATGAGCTGGTAGCAGAGCAGCCTGCATCCTCACTTCCTGGTGTGGGTCTCTTGGAAATCAAGAGTTGGCCAGAGGTGGGATTATCTTGCCAGCAACCTCCTTCACATCTGCATGGATCCTGGCCAACAGGTGAGGCTACCACAGTAATAAGATACTCTGGAGTGTATATCCCCCTGGGGCAGGAGGGAGGTGGCTGTTTGGAGAAAGTCAAGTCACAAGGTTCTCCCACATCAAGAAACCATGCAACAGGGAGTCCCAAAGATCTCCAGAAGCTCTGAAATTTGCACCTCATATGGAAGTCCATCATAGCCAATGAAGAACCACCAACCGTACTTGTGAAGAAAAAATGATTTCACCACTTTCCTCAAATTCCTCCTTTCAGATCCTAATCTTGGAGAGGTCTGAAGCATCAGAAGAAAGAGGGAAGAGGCATAAAGGAGAAGCAAAAGCAAAAGGGTCCAGTCCCCAATGAGCAAAGCAGGTCTGGGCTGATGGAGAGGGGAGATGCTTTGAACTGGACATCAGAGTAAGATTTTAGACTGAGCTAGCTGGGCTGGACATTCTAATATGGGCAAGTGTCTGGAAAGCTGTGACATCTGCCCAGTATGCCACAAAGGAGTGGGAAAAGAAGAGCCAACAGCACTTATCTGAAGATTGATGGGCAAAAGATAAGATAATTTTCTCTTGTAACCCACCAAGCACAGGCATATTTCACTGTATTGTGCTTCACAGATATATAGATATCGATATCTATATATATAGATATAGATCTATCTATATCTATATATCTATATCTATATATATACACATATATATTATACATTGAAGGTTTGTGATAACTCTTCATGCATCAAGCAAGTCTACTGGTACCATTTTTCCAATAGCATTTGCCTCCTTTGTGTCTCTAAGTCACATTTTGATAATTCTTGCAGTATTTCAAACTTTTAAACTCTTTTTCATCATCATTATTATATTTGTTATGGTGATCTGTGATCAATAATCTTTGATGTTACTATTGTAATTATTTAGGGATGCCACCATGAACTGTGCAAATATACAACCGTGAACTTAATCGATAAATGTTGTTTATGTTCTGATTGCTCCACCAATTGGCTGGAACCCCTTCTGTCTCCCTCTCCTTCAGCCTCCTTGTTCCCTGAGACATAGTAGTATTGAAATGAATAACTTGCTTTATTTACGTTTATGTCAACATAATTTATGCCAGTAAATAACCCCACAAAGGCCTCTAAATCTTCAAAGGAAAAGAGGAGTTGCATGTTTCTGGCTTTAAATCAAAAGCTAGAAATGATTATGCTTAGTTAGGAAGGCATGTTGAAAGCTGAGACAGGCTGAAAGATAGGCCTCTTGAGCCAAACAGTTAACCAAGATGTGAATGCAAAGGAAAAGATTTTGAAGGAAATTAAAAATGCTATCCCAGTGAACACACAAATGATGAGAAAGTGGCACAGCCCGTATTGCTAATACGGAGAAAATCTGAGTGGTCTGGGTTTAAGATCAAAGTAGTCATAACATTCCCCTAAGCCGAAGCCTAACCCAGAGCAAGGCCCTAATTCTCTTCAATCCTGTGAAGATGGAGAGAGGTAAGGAAGCTGCAGAAGAAAACTCTGAAGCTAAAAGGGGTTGGTTTATAAAGTTTAAGGAAAGAAGCTGTGTCCTTGTCTCCTTGTTTTCACAAGTGCAGGGTGAAGCAGCAAGTGCTGATGTAGAAGTTGCAGCAAGTTATCTAGAAGGTCTAGCTAAGATCATTAAGGTGGCCACACTAAACAACGGATTTCAGTGTAGATAAAACAGCCTTATATTGGAAGAAGATGCTGTCTGGGACATTCATAGCTACAGAGGAGAAGTCAATGGCTGGCTTTGAAGCTTCAAAGGACAGGCTGACTCTCATTCAGAGCTAAAGCAACTGGTGACTTCAGGTTGAAGCCAATGCTCATCTACCATTCTGAACATTCTAGAACCTTCAGAATTACACTAAATCTGCTCTGCCTGTGCTCTAGAAATGGAACAACAAAGCCTGGATGATAGCATATCTGTTTACAACATGGGGTTTATTAAGTATTTTAAGCTCACTGTTGAGACTTAATGTTCAGAAAGAAAGATTCCTTTCAAATTAGTACCGCT
This sequence comes from Hyaena hyaena, assembly GCF_003009895.1. Taxonomy (NCBI): domain Eukaryota; kingdom Metazoa; phylum Chordata; class Mammalia; order Carnivora; family Hyaenidae; genus Hyaena; species Hyaena hyaena. Next base: position 2,430,536 of record NW_024080678.1, read on the forward strand.
CATTTACATTGGACCTGGTCATTCAAGAGCCCTAATGGAGATACACAATGAGATTGTTTTTATGCCAGCTAACACAACAGCCATTCTGCAGTTCATGGTTCAAGAAGTAATTTTGACTTTCAAGTCTTAGTATTTAAGAAATACAATTTGCAAGGCTATAGCTGCCATTGATAGTGATTCTTCTGATGGATCTAAGCAAAGTAAACTGAAAACCTTCTGGAAAGTTTTCACCGTTCTAGATGTCACTAAGAGCACTTGTGATACATGTGACCAATGTAAACAGGAATTTGAAAGAAGTTGATCCCAGACCTCATGGATGATTTCGAGGAGTTCAGGACTTCAGTGGAGGAAGTAACTGCAGATGTGGTGGAAGCAGCAAGAGAACTAGGATTAGAAGTGGAATTCGAACATGTGACTTCATTGCTGCCATCTCTTGATAAAAGTTTAACGGATGGAGAGTTGTTTCTGATGAATGAGCAAAGAAAGTGGTTTCTTGAGATAGATTCTATTCCTGGTCAAGATGCTATGAAGATTGTTGGAATGACAACAAAGAATTTGAAATATGACATAGGGGTGCCTGGGGGACTCAGTCGGTTGAACATCCGACTCTAGATTACAGCTCAGGTCATGATTTCATGGTTGTGAGATAGAGCCCTGTGTGGGGCTCTGCACTGAGTGTGGAGCCTGCTTGGGATTCTCTCTCTTCCCTCCCTCCCTCTCTGCCCTTCCCTGGCTTGCATTCTTTCTCAAAAAACAAATAAAAACATTTTAACAATTTAAAATATTATATAGACTGAGTTGATAAAACAGCAGCAGGGTTTGAGAGGATTGACTCCAACTTTGAAAGATGTTCTACAATCCTATCAAATAGCATCACATGCTACAGAGAAGGGAGAGTCAACTGATGCAGCGAACTTCGCTGTTGTCTAATTTTAAGGAAATGCCACAGCCATCCCAACCTTTAGCAACCACCATGCTGATTAGTCAGCAGCCATCAACATCAAGGCAAGATCTCCCACCAACAAAAAGATGACAACTCTCTGAAAGCTCAGATGATGGTTAGCATTTTTTTAAGCAACAAAGCATGTTTCAGTTAAGGTATGTATAGTGTATTTTTAAACATAATGCTATCTTACACTTAAAAAACTACAGTATAATATAAACATAACTTCTGTATGTACTAGGAAACCAAAAAATTCATCAACTTGTTTTATTGCAACATTCACTCTATTCCAATATTCGTTTTATTGCAGTTGTCTAGAACAGAACTGTAATATCTCTGAAGAGTACCTGTACATTTGTTCTGATTTTTCAGTTAGTCAGTCAATAACTTTTGCTAATTATCCAAGGTGTAATAATCCTGAGGCGGGTCTTATCATACCCTCCCCAATATGACCACTCTAGTCCCCTCTATATTCATGGCAGGAAAGTGGTGGTTCTTTAAGTTTATTGGGACTGGAGTACTGTGGAAATATAAGAGTTGGGTATGAAAAAGAACTGGAGATAAATACTTGGAGATACATTTTAGAATTAAAACTGCTCTCTGTGGTTCACTGTGCTTGAATGACTTTTTCCCTCTCTGATTAAGCAGGAAATGCTGCCTGGACAGTCAGAGGAGGTAATTCAGGCACATACTTAACCCTAGATCCGAGTCACTGGCATGTTTGGAATTCACTAGGGATTCATTTATGGCCCCACTGGAACATTCTCAACTGACTATCTATGCTCAAGAATAGAAGCGAATCTGTTTCTGCATCCTCTGTGGCTCCCTGTCTTCAGATCCACCTGGGGACTGGACATATAAGAAAAGGCAATCAGAAAAGTGCATTACTAGGGAAGGACGGGTTAAGAAAAGCTGGTTCCTCCCTTGTGTGTTCCCTCCCTCCACATCTCACTTGCCTGTGGCACATTCACTTTGCCCCCATAGCTGCATAATGAGAAAAATCTATCTTCTCTCAAGTGAGACAAATCCCTCTTCTGTCTCTAGAGGGTGCTTGGAATCCACTGATCTAGACTCAAGCAGCTTCAGAATGTGAAGAACACTGAAGAGCCAGAGCAGGAATAACACAAAGAAGAAGCTGAGAGAGCTGCAAACCACCCCCCCCCAAAAATCAAAAAACAAACAAACAAAAAAGACAAAAACCAGAATATAGAACAAAATCCTCCTCCTTTTGGAGAAAGAATCAGTGACCGTTGGTTCTCTGGTTGTTGGTCCACAGTATTTCAATGAGCACTTGGCCTTCACCCAGCAAGGGTCTTTGGAGACAAAAAGGATCTGTACATCCTTCAGTGCCAGACGCCCACAGGACGAGTAGTATGTAAGAATGGAATAAATATAACTATTATTAAATGTATATCCATTTTGTGAGTTACTCTGTTCAAGATGCTTTACCCACATACTGTCTCTTATCCTCACAGCAACAAGGCGGATGGGTTTTATTACATTCATTTTTAGAGACATGGAAATTCAGTGGCAGAGAAGGTTAATAGACTGCCCCAAAGGAACACAGCTTTTTGGTACTGGACCAAATTTCAAATCTACAGCTTCTCCAGTATACCACTAGGCCCTTTCCTCAAGGTCTCAGAAAGTCCAGAAGTAAGCAATGATTTACAGACGCGATGCAAAATAGCAACACATGATATGCATTTTTAAATACAGCATATGGAAGATGTAAAAGTAAGAGAATTTCAGGGCTACCTGACCTCAGAGGCCATTCAGTCCACAACACAGATCAAGGAGTCAATTTTCATCACGTATTGTGAGGGGCCTCCCCAGCTTCTGATTGAATGACTCTAATGAGAAGGAATCTGCTACTTCAAAAACATATCCTTCCACTAATGAACTACTTTGTCAGAAAAATCTTCCTCCTGTGACCCCACGTCTGTTGCTCTGAAACATCCAGCTATATCCTAACACCATCCTTTGCAGCCACATAGTACAAGGCCATTCTTCATTTTTAAAACACGTTTGTTTATTTATTTATTTATTTATTTATTTATTTAGAGTGCATGCATGAGCACGAGTGGAGAAGGGGCAGTGAGAGAGAGAGAGAGAGAGAGAGAGAGAGAACTCTAAGAAGGCTCTGCCCTGTCAGCTCAGAGCCTGATGCAGGGCTCAATGTAGCAAACCGTGAGATCATGACCTGAGCCAAAATCAAGAGTTGGATGCTTAATTGAGTCACCCAGGCACCCCCTTTCTTCATTTTCTATAGCAACATTTCACATGTTGCATGCCCATGAAGCTGGCCCTATTCCTAGAATTTCTCATGTCCAGGTTAAAAAACAAAATCCAAGTTCCTTCTCTATTGCCCTTTATGGCAGCTTTGTTTTCTCACTATTCTAGTTGTCTTACTCAAAACACATTCATAAAGATGGCACCAAGAATGGGCAAATATTTATCAATTACACATATAAAACAACTCATCTGGGTCCCATCCACTGCAACCCTTTCCCAGACACCCCTCGATGAGTTCCTTGTGCCTTTCTCAGAACGACTCCTCTCTCTAGAGCTCTAATGGCATTGTAGCACTTCTGGGTTGTAATTATAATTTCACATCTGTTTCTTTAACAAGAATTTGAAGGCAGGAACTCTATTCATCTTTACAGCCTTAACACTATATCTGGAACATATTGGGCGCTCCGTGAATGTTTCAGCTCTCTCATGGCAGAGATTTTGTCTATTTTGCTCAGTATGTGTTCTCAGCACCTAACCAGAGTCTGGCTTTGGTTCTCAAAAAATATTTGCTGAATGACTGCATGGATAACTCAACATAGTGTTCCAGAAGAAAAGAAAACAACACATTAAATCATGAATTATTTTAAACGGTATCCGCTGAGCATATACTATGTGTGTGGCATTATTCAATTCAAAATAATTCTATAAATGCAACCTAACATGGCATTTCATTATTTTCAGTGTTCAATATGTTGAACAGTCTAGGTTGTTTACAATAAAGATAGGCGTTAGTCTTTTTTTCCCCCAAGAGTCCTGAATTAAGCCATCCCTCTCACTTACCTCCATGACAGAGTGTGGAGGTCTAGAGGCAGTGTTTTAAATTTATTTCCAGCACAATTCAACTTGCTCTTTTCTTCCCCTCATGCCAGGCTATTGGTAGTTTTGTGAATCCTGATTCTATTATACAATCCATTTGTTCTTCCCCTCAGCCTTGGTGCATCCTCAGATTTGATTAGAGGGCCATCAATGCTGTCATATGAAACACTGATAAAAATGTTGAATGGGACAAGACCAGACAAACCCAGAGCTCCTTCACAGAGATCGTTTTTTCTAGGTTGACATTGATCCATTAGTGAGCATTCTCAGGACACAGCCATTCAGCTATCATTCCACTCAACAATAATGTCATCGAAATTTTGTCATTTGTTCACAGGGGCATAATGAGATTTTAGTAAATGCCACAGTAATGCCCTGTGACCCTAGTAATCCCCCTCAGTAATTCATTTGGGAACAAACAAACAAATAAGGCAAGTTTGCTATGATGTGTTCTTAATAAACCTCTGACATTTTTCTTTGTAATCACAGTTTTATTTTCTGAGTCTTCGTGTACTCTCTTCTTGGTATTTTTTTACCTAGAAACTCTCCTAGAAGTTCCATCAAGCTCATCAACTGTAGTTGATGACTTCCATTTTCCCTCTGTATTTGAAAATGGAGACATTTTCCTCTATCTCCAGGAATCCAGCCTCAATATCTCTACAATCCCTAAAGCTGTTCAAACAAATTAAGCTTCCTTTAAACCCTTACATGTTAATCAAAAAGGGGTGGGGGAGGGGTATAACCTGAGAAAAGTATTTATAATATCCATGACTGAGGGCACTGTTTGTATCATTTGTCCAACATCCTCTCCTCTGAGAATTTGCACCAGACTACCTGCTGGCAACTCAATCCCATTCCCTGCCATGTACTCTCTGTGCTTCTCTGTGTCACAGGGGCCAGAAAATGTGAAGGCAGACCACATATCCCAGAATCCCTGACAACTAGTTAGCCAATGTGAGGAATTTTCACAAATTTTGGAAGACTGGAATGGATAAAAAGATAAATGATTGATAAATAGATATTATAGATGATAGATAGATAGACAGATAGACAGACAGATAGATCATAGACAGTCACTACTACTCTTTTGGAAACAGAAGATCTGTGGGCTGCAGCAGATGTGAGATTTTGAGCAGCCTCCAGGCATTTTCTTAGGACTCACCCACCACAGCACTGAAGATGTTTGTAGTCACCGCCAGCAGCTTCCTGCTGAGGTCCTTCGCTTTCCTGACTGCTTGAAAACTAGCAGCTTAACTGAAAACGAGCTGCCACCTTCCTTGGCTTTTTTTCCCCTCCAGCTCTTACCGTAGTTTTATAAGCATCCAATTTTCTATATAAAATCCCTTACTGCGGAGCGCCTGGGTGGCTCAGTCAGTTAAGCATCAGACTTTGGCTCAGGTCATAATCTCACGTTTCTTGAGCTTAAGCCCCACATTGGGCTCTCTGCTGACAACTTGGAGCCCACTTTGGATCCTCTGTCCGCCTCCCTCTCTGCCTCCCCTCACTCACACTCTCTGTCTCAAGAGTAAATAAACATTTAAAATCCCTTACTGCTTACAAAATAAGGAGTGTTTTATATTCTTCTAACCAAATTCTGATAGAGGAAGCAATCCACCCCCACTCTATGTGAACCTCATGGGATTGACAAGCAAGGAATCTTTTTTGCCTACCCCAAGAATAAGTATGTGCCTCAGACTTGCTAATGTATCCCATCCTCTAGTACAGTGATTGATCTAGAGGGAAGTATCTAAACCAAGCAGAGAAAATCAAGAGTATTTTAAGTTTTGCTGTTAAGTCATTGGAAACCAGATTTCCCCTCCTCTGCATAATGGAGCATATGGATGTAGGGCTGGGAGTGCCCATGGCTATGTGACCTGCTTCACAGAAAGATCCTACCAGAAGATGAAGCCAACACAAGAGGAAGGTGGATCTAAAATATGGAAAGAAAAGTGTCCTGACATTGTGGAAGCCCTTAAATCCAGATGAATCTGAAGCCAGATGTGTCCTGGGACTTCCATTTTATATTGTCAATGTCCTCCAGCCAAATACCTCCAGTGACATACCTATAGTTGAACAAGGTGGGGTTACTGATTATTGTGGTAGAAAAGGAGAGACAGGGGAACAGTGGACCATTTCAGCAAAAGGGTTTAGAAAGGACTTAAATGATTTGGCTTTGGTTGGGTAATTTGGGAGGGTTATAAGGAAGTGGGGTTTTGCTCTGAATTGGAGAATGTCAAGAAGCAGGGGTTATTTTCTCCTTGGGTATCTTAATAAATTGTATCTGTAGGAAGGGAAGACAGGAGCAAGACTAAAGGAGTAACTGTAAAACAAGCAGAAGTTACTCATATTACTCAGGATGTTTGGTTATTTTTATAGTGATACTCTTATCTTGTTCCATGATAGTTATAGAGTGACTTCACCTACTATTGGTGCTTCTGTGAAACTGTGTGAGTTCAACGGGCCTAGTTGTGAGTTCCAAGTTGGCTCCTAGAATATCAAGACCCTCTGCCAACATCAGGCTAACTTCTAGGTGTCAGGGATTGCTTTCCTTTTTCTCAACATGCACTCAAGTAATGCATGGTGTTTATTGAACACCAACTATATTCCAGGTACTCCTGGGTGTTGACATTCTCTGAGAGAGACATATAATATGTACACAAATAAAATATGATAGGTAATTACAGAATCGGTTAGGTTCTATACAGGAAGGAACCAAATAGCAGGACCTTCAAGTAGCAAGTAACTTCCGGTGGCCACTTTAAGTAAGATGGTTAGGGAAAGACTGATTGGGAAGGTGACATATGGACAGAGACATGAAACATGAGAATGAGGGAGATGTTTCAGGCAAAGGGAATAGAAAGTGAAAAGACCCTGGAGTGGGCAAAGTGCTGGGGAGAACTCAGGAGGGACAGAAAGGAGACTCATGTGCCTGGAGTATGGCAAGCAAGAAGAAGGGGAGGCCAAATAAAAGAAAGAGTCAAGAGGTCAGTTATGCCAGGCCTTGTAGGTTCTTAGTAGGAACATTCCATCTTCCACCCCTGGAGCGATAGTTCTGGGTTCCTCATCCTTCACCCACTCTTCCTTAGGAGGAGTGATATATCCAAAGTGGGACTTTTAGAAAATGAACCCTAGCCTTTCGTCTCTCCTCTTTAGCATCCAAGGTACCTACAGGAAGCAGACAGTCTCCATTCCTCCTTATCATAGATCGTATACAGCCAAGCCTTTAGGGAGGAAGCCTGAGGTTGTCTGTATCTGCCCATGAGCCAAATCAGACTATTTCTTGGGTGCTGTCTTAGCAAGCTTCCTGTATTACAGTTTGGATGGCTTAAACAACAGAAATGTATTTTCTCACAGCTCTGGAAACTGGAAATTCCAGATCAGTATGGTCAGGTTCTGGTGAACCCTTAGTTTGTGGACAGCCTTCTATGTGAGTGTGTTTACACAGTCTTTCTTCTGTGTATGCTCATGTCCCGGTCTCTTTTTCTTCTTTATAAGGACATCAGTCCTATTGGATTAGGATCTTGACCTTACAAATTCACTTAACCTGATTCACCCTTTAACAACCCTGTCTCCAAATACAGTCACATTGAGAGTCAGGGCTTCAACATATGAATTTGGGGAACACAACTCAGTCTATAATTCCCTCAGATTTCAACCTATTTTTCCATATATTAATGCCATATACTCCAAATAAACGTATGAAAAATATTTATCTATAGCTTCCTCCGTTCTGAACTCAGGTAGGGAATGAAAATAACATTTTCCAGGCCACTGAAAACCCTCACACAGACTAAGGTAAGGCATAGGAATGGGAACATTTCACGCAATGGAACATTTTGGAGTTTAAGCAGGAAAACAACACAATCTGATTTATAAGGATTACTCTGGCTTTTGTGTGAAATATCTATTTTAAGTCACTAAGTCTTTTTTAAAACCCATGTGACAAGCTCAGTTTTAAGTCTCTTAAACTATTGTATTTTGTCCTTATTACTACTCCGTGAGATGGATATTATTAGCCCCATTTTTGCAGATGAAGAAACTAAGATTGAGGCAAATAGCCTCCCTAAGGTCATGTAGTACTATGTACCACAGCCAGAATTCACACCCACTACATTTAACCCATAGTTAAAAGTGAAAATCACACAGAAGCAAATCTATATGCTTATTTCAAAAGTATGGAAAGGGGCACCTGGGTGGTTCAGTTGCCCGAGTGTCCAATTTTGGCTCAGGTCATAATCTCACAGTTCATGAGTTACAGCCTCACATTGGGCTTTGCGCCTACAGCACAGAGCCTGCTTTGGATTCTCTCTTTGCCGCTCTCTGCCCTTCCATTGCTCCTGCACTTTCTCTCTCTCTCAAAAATAAATAAACATAAAAAAATAATTTTAAAAAGTACAGAAGGATGCAAGAGAAGCTATAAACAATGTCTACCTCTGGATAATAAGATGCTAGCCACCATAATGTGGTGTGAAGAAGCTACAATCAGCAGTTAAGAGCATACGCTCTGGGACACCTGGGTGGCTCAGCTGGTTAACCGTCCGGCTTTGGCTCAGGTCATGATCTCACAGTTTGTGGGCTCAAGCCCCACATCGGGCTCTGTGCTCAGAGCTTGCTCAGAGCCTGGAGCCTGCTTCAGACTCTGTGTCTCCTTCTCTCTCAGCCCCTCCCCCGCTCATGCTCTATCTCACTCGGTCTATTCAAAATAAATAAATGTAACAAAAAAAATATTTTTTAATGAGTATATGCTCTGGAATTTATAGATAATAAATAATGGACATCAGCACTAAACTGTTTCTCACAGCTAAGTGTTTCACCAGGTGTTAGCCCCTCAAAATAGACCTGTCTGCCCTTAAAATCTCATTCTTTTCCCTCTAATGACATCTCCTAGCACAGGAACACTGCTACTACCAATAATATTAACATCAGTTAATAGTCACTATGTTCCAGGTACTGTTCTAAGCCCTTAACGTGTATTAGTTAATTGGCTCCTCACAGCAACTGTGGGTACTATTCATATTAGCATTTTACAGAGGAGCCAATAAGGCACATGGTTATGGGACTGTCCCAAAGGCATAACATTAGTAAATTGGAGAATCAGGTTTCAAACCAGAGCACGGTTCCAGGGTCTGAATGCACCAGTTGGTTGTTATCCTTCCTAAACAAGTGGAAACAACCGAGGCTTAGGGAGGAGGCTTAATAACTTTCCTGAACTAGCAACTCATGGACATAGCTGGACGGCTGTGGGCAAGTTGCTTATCCTCTCTTGGCCTCAGCTTCATTAGCTGTAAAATGGGTAAACACTACCTGCACAATGATTTTGGGGTGATAATGAAATGACATAAATACATATAAAGCTCTATACCAACCTTCAGCCACAAAATTAGTGCTCCAAATAGTCCCTACTGATAGTTTGAGAGCTTTATAACGAACATACATTCCTTCAGAATTAGCAAAAGCAATAAAAACATTCTCATGTTGAAATGAATGTCTAAACAATAAGACTTGAATGCATTTAACAGAACAAGACACACTCTCAACATTTTGTATTTTCTGCAGCCAATTTTAGCTCCCACTCTACTGACTCAGTGATTAATTTTTCTGGCAGGGGGGACAGGACACGACCAGAGGGCTCTGGTAACAGGTTATGCTTCTTCTGTGAACTCCTTTTGTTTTCTTCTTAATTTTATTTATTTTGAGAGAGACAGAGCAGGGGAGGGGCAGAGAGAGAGGGAGAGAGAGAATCCCAAGCAGGCTCTGCTCTGTCAGCACAGAGCCCAATGCGAGGCTCAAACTCGCTAAACTGTGAGATCATGAGCTGAGCCAAACCAAGAGTCAGATGTTTAACCAACTGAGCCACCCAGGCACCCCTCTTCTGTGGACTTCTTGTACCAAGCTAAGAATAGCCTTCCTACCAACCTGGTATTTCTGTTTCCAGACCTTCTTCAAAGAGGCTCAAGCCTGCCCACCCCACTTACTACCTTTTGGACACCTCCTGTCTGTGTCCTACTTCTCAGGAAAGCTCACCACCCAGGCACGTTGTCCTCCTTAGACAACAACTCTCTCCATCTCTCCACTTCCTTCACACCAGAACCATTTGTACCTTTGAACCAGGATTTCATTTTCCAAAGGGCTTCTTCTTGTACTCATTCATTGGTTTCATCAGTTACATTCTGAGTGCATCCTGTGACCACAGCTGCCGCCACTAACGATGACAATGACCCCTTCCACTCGCTACGTGGCAGATGCTGTGCTGTATCCTCTGCATTCATGATCTCATTTAATGCCTTACTAACTCCGGAAAGAGAGTACTATTACTATCCTCCATAAACGGTTGAAAATCAAAACAAAAACAAAATGAAGGCTTAGAGAGGTTCCATAGCCTGCCTGAAGGCACAGATCAAGCAAGTGGCACACAGTTGTCCACTTTTCTCTAGACCCACCTCCACCTCTCCGGTCAAGCCTGCCATTCTATCACCTGACTGGTTCCTCAGCCTCCTAACTGGGCTGTCTGTCTCCAGCCTTCACCCCCTGCAATCTATTCTCTACCTCAGCAAGGTGAAGCTATAAAAACAAAAATAAGCCATGTTGCTCCCTAATTTCAAATCCTTCAGTGGCTCCGCATTTTTCTTATGGTAGTATGCTAAGTCCTTATATGGCTTTGAACTATCTGGATTCGCTTGAGCTCTCCAGTCTTAATTTATCTGCCCTAGTCCCTTCCCCATAGTCTCTGACACTGCTCTACCAGACTTCGTTTGTCCCTAGGCTTTTCAGGGTCTGTGTCCTCAGCTCAAAGTGCCCCTTGCCTTCCGCCTTCATCCCTCGGAGAAAACAAAGGCATCTGTCTCGTTGCTCTGCTTCAAACTTCCGCCAAAAGCACATGGATTCCCAGGTAACTTAATGCATTTGCCAGATATCTATAGCATCATTTAATTCATCCTCAACCCTCTACAGATGAGGAAGCTGACCTCAAGTGACCTACTCAAAATCAGAGTGGGAGGAGGCGGCAGGGTAAGGGTGCCAGCTCGTGTCTGTCTGCCTCCAGACACACTGATCTTTCCTCCGAGCGTTGTTGCCATGACGTTTGTGGAGGTTAGAAACAACAGCAGGTAAACACGGCTGGAGGGAGGGATTGTCTATGGGGCTGAAACTAATCTAATAAATGGAGAGAAAAGGCATCTTAACGTATGCCCTTGGGGATGGGAAGGTCAGGAATTGAGCTGCAGCTGGAGAGTGGGGTCCTGCTTTTTGACTGAGAGTAATTTCCTTGTCTACCTTTGTGTGGCTACAATGGCAAGAGCTGATTTATTAATGCCGTTGCCAAAGCCCAGCAAAATGATCTGTCCTTAGAAATGAAGGAGTAGCTGAGGTCGGTTCTAGAGAGTCAGAGGCTTAGCAGGGCACTTGCAGGAGAGCAGAAAGGAAATTTGCCAGGGAGGCAGGGATCCCAAGAAACCACAGTTCCAGAAATTGGCTCCAAAGGGTTCTTACCACCTCTCCTTCACCCCTCTTTCACCCTGCACTCACTCACTTAAAAACCCTCTAGGGAAGGGTGGGTCCTCAGCATCTCACAAAACTCTTTTGAGTTCTTGCTCTACTATGGGACTTACTCACACCCCATCCAACCAGCTTCAGTTTCCTCATCTGTAAAATATTAATAAAAGTGCTACTATGGTAAAGGGTTGTGATTTCCTTGAAATTATTATATGTAAAAGGGACTAGTACAGTGCCCAGCACATGGACAGGCTTTTGGTTTTTCTTTAACTTATCTATATGTTGCCACTGTCCTACACATAGAGAAATGGAATTAAGGAAATGCATGAGATTCTCATGTAGGATGGGATGCCCAGAGCTTTGGGCCTAAACCTTCAGCTAACTTGCCTGAAAGACCAACCCTGATCTGAGTTCCTTCCTCTCCTCTCCAGGTGTCAATCTGCTCACAGTCACTGAGTGCCCGCTTTTTGTCATGCACCAAGAAAAAGAGAGATGCATGTAACTGCTCATTGCCTAACAGCCCAGCAGATGGACAACTTGCATCAAGTTGCATCTGGCGTTCTTGCATCTAGTAGGTTCCATGGGAACAGGACCTGGGGCCTATGACCTTCCCAAGTATCTTGGGAAATCCTTGAGATCTCAAATATAAAATTATTGGCTCTAGGAGTACCTGGGTGGCTCAGTTGGTTAAGCATCCAACTTTGGTTCAGATCATGATCTCACAGCTTATGGGTTTGAGCCCCACGTTGGGCTCTGTGCTGACAACTCAGAGCCTCGAGCTTGTTTCGGATTCTGTGTCTCCCTCTCTCTCTGCTCCTCTCCTGCTCAGGTTCTCTCTTTCTCTCAAAAATAAATCAACATTAAAAATTTTTTTAAATATAAAGAAAAATTATGGACTCTGAAATATGAAAGCACTGTAATTTAAATTAATAAATGCTTTGGTTCATGTGTCTAAAGTTGCATGATATCTGGGGCACCTGGGTGGCTCAGTTGGTTAAGCACCGACTTCGGCTCAGGTCATGATCTCATGGTTCATGTGTTCCAACCCCGCATCGGGCTCTGTGCTGACAGCTATCTCAGAGCCTGGAGCCTGCTTCGGATTCTTTGTCTCCCTCTCTCTCTGATCCTCCCCTGCTCACGCTGCCTCTCTCTCTCTCTCTCTCAGAAATAAATACAAAACATTTAAAAAAATTTTTAATTGCATGATATCAATTTTTATACTTTTGAAAAAAATTTTTATAGTTTTATAATTTATCATTTATAAATTCCATCTAATGTGGGATGGGGGGGCAATTTAATATGTTTGAGGTGAGGAACCAAAATCAGAAGGCCTAAAGTTAAAGAAGGCCTTAGAAAAGTTGTATTAGGACCCACAGTGGACAAGCAACTGTTTGGTCCAATAAACCTTTACTTCTTTGGTTTTTCTTTCCAGAAATGAGTCCTCCCCACCTTGCAGTTAGTGGTGATTGGCAGTGGCAGGGCCAGTGCCCTCCTCACCTTCTCAGAGGCTGTCCTTTCTTGGCTTCAACGCTCCTCCATCACTATGTCAATATGGTACAACGTCACCAACACTGAGCCCGCCCCTGGGTGTTGGGGCTCCCTTTCCTCATGGAGAGCTTCTTCATCACTGAAGATCTCACTGGTGAGTGAGGGAAGTGGACAAATCCACACAAAAACACAGCATTAAACCAATCTTCTAATGGATGGCAGGTATCCTCTTTAGCTTTCTCTGTCTGAGAATTACATGAACTTGTAGGACCTCTCATTAAAGTTTTAAATCAGAGTTCCTGGGTGGCTCAGTCACTTAAGCATCCGACTTTGGCTCAGGTTATGATCTCACCGTTCGTGAGTTCAAGCCCTGCTCTCTGTCTGTTCTTAGCACAGAGCCTGCTTTAGATCCTCTGTCCCTCTCTCTGCCCCTCCTGGGCTTGCACATGCTCTCTCTCTCAAAAATAAACATTAAAAAAAAATAGTTCTAGAATCTTAGTTGGACCCATTGTTTTCAGAAGCTGTCTTCATTAGGACATTTCTCTGTAAGGTCCTCTATTGATATCGGGAAATCAGGGAAGCTTGATAATAGCTACAAGCCCCTCCTAATTAATAATCAGGTCTTCAAGGGAACCTACCACACACTAGTACATGATAAAAGACTTGGCACCTTGCTCTGTCTTGGGCGCAATTCAGTTTAGCATTTTTTAAAACATGCCAGACACATATCGTACAGCTTTATCTTTATATAAGACTTCATTTTAGCAGAGCTTTTTTATCTCTGCCTCACATGGAATTTTCCCCTTTGTTGTTTTTTATTATCTAAGCAATGCATATTTATTATGGAAGAATTAGACCAACAGATAAACAATGACTCAAACCACCATTACTTTGGCATTGTGACTGATGAGCAAATCTGCCACTATAGCAGAATGCCAAAAGCGTTCTGCCAGATGGTAAACAACTTGGGTAAAAGAGCCATGTCTGCAGCCAAGCACTGTAGGAAGGCATGGATTGGGGAGTCTCCCTGGATTGGACTTGGACTTGGACTTGGAGCTCACCTCTCTGTTTTGCTGGCTATGCAGAAATCCTTAGTTGGATTGGTTGGAACAATAAGGACATCCATTGGCCCACATAGATGGTAGTTTCAGAGTTAGCTTCATCTGGTGACCTCTGTGATTCTCTTGGCCATGGTCACCCCCCTGACATGGTCACCCTCAGGCTGACAGTGAAAAGGCTACACCACCCCCAGACCTCAGACCCACACACAATGTCAGGGGACAAGACTGTCTCCTGCTGAGGACTTCTCTAAGAGTGAAGATAACATTTGCAGAAGCTGCAGAAAATTTTCCCTTGCTCCTTTCTGATCCAAATTATACTCATTTTTGAGCTAATCTTGTGGCCAACAGAATGCTCTGAACTAATTGGCTTAGGCCTGGGTTCTCCCTCTGGAAACTGGTATATGATTTCCATGATTAGCAAAGACTAATCAAGCCTTGCCCCTGCAGATGGTGTGGACTGGATGTTGGGAAGTCAACAGCAATTCTGTGGTCTTGGACAAGTTATTCAACTCCTCTGAACATGGATTCTTTCACTTATAAAACTGGAAGAGTCATACACATTGTGTGGTGGAGAGCACCTGAGATAACTCATGTGAAATGACAAAACACAATGCTTGGCCCCTACTGGGGGTGTAATAAGTGAACAAATGTTTGATCAATCCATTAATTAATTAATTAATCAGGGTCTTGAAGATGACAGTGACAAAGTAGATTCACATTCCCATTTGAACCTAAAATAGGTCTTAATAGTGTGACCTTGAAAATGTGACTCTCTCTCCCAAAGCCTCAGATTCCTTCTAGGTGAAATGGGTGAATAGTGGATCAACACCCATTAAACATGCTTTGGACAGACACTGTTCTAAACAATGTACAGGTAGAACCTCATTTAATTCTTTCTTGGCACTTTTATTATCCAATTATAAAAGGAAGAAAACTGAGTTATGGAAAGTTACCTGCCTAAAAGTACACATTTAATAAGTGTGGAGTCAGGATTTTAAACCAAATAGCATGGCTTCATAATAATTAAATTCTATGGCTTCTCAGTAATAATAGTATGTATCTCAGGGGACTTTTGCGGTGGTTCAATGATACAATGCATGTACAGTGCTCAGAAGGCTCTCTAAGTATTATGAGATATTATTTGTCCATGCAATCATGAAAAATATTTCTATGTAAGCTCCAAGCTTCTACTACACTGTAACAGTCATCCTCCTAAATTTACTGAGCTTATAGGACTCTGATGATGCAGGAAAATGTCCTGATCCTTCCTGGATTCTGCCCTCACCACAGTGCCTGTTCACCAGGTTCTCCACACTCCACTCATGGCGTTCCCTGTGGTGGAATGATCCACCCACCATGCTGACTGAGGAACTCTGTCTCCTTCAGATAAATCACTCCTTCCCCTAGGTCCTGCAACCAGGGCACAGACTGTCCATTAGCAGAGACTATAATTGATTTGTTTCATCTGTTTTCATATCCATCCCCCTCTTAGTTCTGGGATGGGACACCACATGCAAGCCATCTTTCTTCCTCAGTGCTTGATATAGAGCTGGCACATGACACAAACTCGTGGGTGTTTGTTGAATGAATCACTAATCACAATCAGGATGAATATCTATTGAGCTCTGACTGTGTATGACGTACCACCCTAGGTACTTCACGAGCTACATTACAGCTGTGGTTACAGACAAGAAACATGTGATTTAGAGAAGTTTCAAAAGGTGGGGAATCTGTTAAGATGATAATACCTGACTGGTGGTTTTATATATACATATTATATATGGACGCATACATGTTTTATTCAGTCTTCGGTATGTCTGATATTTTATTCATTTTCCATATGTATATCTCAAATTTTGCTTAAGTTTTAAAGCATCAAAACAAAAACTTGAAGGCAAAAAAACCTCATTAATGCGAAAATCACAAAATTAAAAGAAGCCTCACAATATTTAGAATATTAAAATATGTAATTAAATTTTAATACATGTTTTAAATGTGGTTTAAGATGCAATGTCTTAAATAAATGTTTTAAGATGATTGAAAGGCATATTGGAAGTCCTGGTTGTGGTAAATATATCGGATGATGAGCACAGTAGGACTAGAATCTTAACTCCTAGACATTATGAAGTCCCCTACTCTTGGGATTAGAAGTTTTCTCAGTTGAGGGGCTCCCATCCCCGCATGTGAATGATTTTTCTCTTAACTATGGGGCTACTTTGGGATGAAAACCATCCTGAACTATTTTTCTAGACTACAGAAAACTTTATGGGTATTAAAATGTTGGATAATCTGAAGAAAATGAATTTTGGCCTCTTTGGTCATTTCATACTGATCTCTCATTAAAACTTTTGGTTGAGGTGGGGAAAATCTAGTAACAGATTAAAGCCCCCTTCCATTTGGACTACCATGGACTGTTCCTCATTCTGAGCACTTTGTGTACATCATACACTCAGGGCTTAGCAAAGCTGTGTGCTACTGATAATCTTCTTGTTGTCCATATCTCTGAGCACACCCTTATCTGCCAGGTGGGTAGCTCATGAAGGAAACTATCTCTTCTACCCCTCATCCTCAACCATCTCCTGGATGCTTGGCACAGTGGAGATGCCCAACCAGTGCATGCTGATTGAGTCTGCTTCACATGAGCAATGTCTGCCATGGGTCATGTGGGCATTCCTTTCTCCACCTTTAACATCCCACGCCAGTCCAGGAGACCTGGCACTTGGGAAGCTGCTCAACTAAACTGAAAGAATTCCAAGCCAGCAGGAAACTTGAAAATCATCTGGACTTACATTATTATCTTGCATCTCAGCAAAAGGAGACCCAGAGGGGTGAAGGGTATATTATCTGATTTGACATAGCTCGCCAGCAGTGAAGCTGGGACGAATCCTCATTTCACCTGGCTTCCAGCCCAAGCTCCTCCTCCTTTGTCACCAGGCTTCCCCGGCTCAGATGGAAGCGTGCCCCTCCTTTGTACCAGCACAGAAAGTTTCCATGCTATGAAGCACCCTGCTATCTCCAGGAAGGGGAGCTTGCTGCCACCCTGTCTTAGGAGAGCTCATTTCTCAGACTTACAGCTCTTGGCATAAACAACCCTGGGCCCACGGGGGATGTTTCTTACAAGGAGCTGCAATGCAGTGATTGTGCCACTCTGAAAGCTCTGACTCACCCTTCCTCAGCCCCTGGGCTTATTTTAGCCCCACTTTCTGGAGGAGGAAATGAGAACAAGATCAAGGATCCTGTGGGAAGAGCCCGGGGCCCTCCAGCTCTTACTGGGAGCCTCCAGTAGCAACTTGGCAGCTCCAGCTTTGTTTAGAAATCCAACAGCCAGAGGCTCCTATAGAATTCAGGCTGCCAGCCTGGCTAGGTTACAGTGTGCCCGCTTCAAGAAAATCTGCCACCTGGAAATGAGAATTAGGCAAAAGGGATGAATTTGAGGTTGATTATCGACCTAGCAAAGAGTTTCTTTCCTCTCTTCACTGCACGTGGAACAGCAGCATGAATAAGGCTGTTGGAGTCTCTGCTTCCGGGCTGGGTATTAACCTTTCTGAAGGTGGCAGGGAGGCGCAGGGAAGAGCCTTGGGATGGTCTTGAAAGACAAGTATAGTGAAGGAGGAGAGGGAGGTATAGCAGGGGGTGGGGCATATGCAAATTCCCAGAGGTATGAAAGTCCTTGACCTGTTCAGGGAATCATCTGGACCATCTGCAGCAAAGGGGAAAGATAGGCAGAGTCCAGAGCACCTTCTCCTTTTCCCCAACACAGTGTGCAGTTCCTGCTCTTACACTTTTCCTTAAGTCAACTCCCTCACCTGAAGGCTTTCCCTGATCTCCCCAACCGCCACATCCTACCATCCATGGCACAGCTGGGTCTCTTCTCAGGGTCTCACATGGCCAAAATCAAGAGGTCATCTAGGCTGTGTTCCTTTTGGATGCTCTGGCGAAAGAATTCACTTTCAAACTCATTGAAGTTGTTGGTAAAAATCAGCTCCTTGTGGCTGTAAGCCTGAGGTTTTCCTCATCAAGGGCTTCTCTGAGCTCCGAGAGGTCACCCACATTCCTTGCCATTTGGCCTCCAACATAGTTTGGTTTACAAGATGGCTGCTGCTGCTTCTTCTGGGCCAGAAGGAGCACATCTCTCTCACTTCTTTCTTACTGACCAAGCAGAGAGAACTCTCTGCTTTTGTTTGCTTTGCCATACAGTTTACTATTTTTTTTTTAGTAATGCACATTATAATTATAAATACACATTGTATATTTATATAGATCACAATTTGAAAATAACAAATTATATATATACACATACATATTAATTTTAATCTTTATTCAGTGATTTGTGTCTAAGAAGGTTATAGCAATCCTTATTACCATTTGCAATGTTTTTAAAATTTTTTAAACGTTTATTTATTTCTGAGGACTAGAGAGAGACAGAGTGCAAGCAGGGGAGGGGCACAGAAAGAAGGAGACACAGAATCTGAAGCAGGCTCCAGGCTCTGAGCTGTCAGCACAGAGTCCGATGTGGGGCTCGGACTCATGAACCACAAGATCATGATCTGAGCCAAAGCTGACCACTTATGAAGTCCCCTACTCTTGGGATTAACCGACTGAGCTACCCAGGCACCCCTGCAATGTTTGAGAACATGTATCTCCCCACATCCACACTAACAATTAAAGATAAGGGTTTTAAATGTTTTGTTTGGAGAAAAGTGACTGTATTATTATTTTATTATGTATTTTCACTTCACTGTGAAATTTATCATTTTCACATGTTTCTTGGTTATTTGAACTTATTTAAATTGCTCATTCATCTTTTTTACTCATTTTTCTTTTGGGTTATTTGTCTTTTCTTGTCCATTTGCTAGAGCTCATTTTTTAACTGTACATATTAATCACTGAAGTATCATTATATGACCATTTTTTCCAACTTATCTTTGGTTTTGTTGGCATCAAACATATCTACATGTTTTTAATAACTTCTGGGTTTCCAATCTTGGTTAATATCTCCCCTGTGTGAGATTATACATGTAGTCTCTTAGATTATACTGTGAAACAATTTTATTATTACTACACTTATGTGTGCAATATATCTAGAAAGTTTCCATTAAGGGTTTAAGGGCAAGATCCAACTTTATTCTCTTCCATTTGGATAGCTAGTTGTTAGCACCATGTATTAAATTATCCACATTTTTTCATTCTGTAAAATCACAACTTTAGTTAAATATTAAATTATCAAATTTCTGAGGATCTGCTTTAGGATTCTAAATTCTGTTCCACGGACTGACAAGTTAGTCTATAACTACATCAATGTCATATTTGTGAACACCCTCTGCTTTTATTTATTTTTTTTTAATTTTTAAAAATTTATTTCAGTGAGAGAGCAGGGGAAATGGGCTGGGGGGAGCGGGGGGAGAGAATCCTAAGCTCCATGCCCAGTGTAGAGCCTGATGTGGAGTTCAATCCCATGACCCTGGGATCATGACCTAAGCCAAAATCAAGAGTCAGCCACTCAACCGACTGAGCCACCCAGGTACCCTGAAAACCCTCTGCTTTTAAACTCACTTGATTATATCAAGCTACCCCTGAGTGATCCCCCTTTCTTAAAGTCAATAAGCATGTTAACACTCACCACAAGAGTTTAAATCTAGCATATTATAGTCCTGGACACAATGGAGGGTGTGTACCCCAGGAGGCGAGGATTTTTGGGAACATTTCAGAGTTCTGCCCACCATAACTCCATGGTCTTTTCTATGGAGGAAGGAGTTTTGCCTTCAGGGTCAGTTTCTAACCTCTCCTCTGTAACCTGAAAACTGGATAGATGTCCACCCAGAAGCAGTGAGAGCTACAGCCACGCTTCTTCTCCCAGGAAGATGTGGAGATGGCCAGGACTGCAGGCTTTCTGGAAGGAACTGGGCCTGTGGACATCAAGACTGGAGAAGGAGGAAGTCATAGGAAACCACTGATGAGTGAGGGATGGGCAGGTGAGAGAGGCAGGGTTTGGGTCTACTATGTGAGTGGGAAACAGGGAAAAGGAGGCAGGAAAGAACCATGGACTTGATTTCAGGTGAAGATTTGCTGGGAAGACAAGAATGAGAAAGGGCATTAGGAGGAACAGGAAAAAAAAGATCCTAAGGAGCATTGCTCTGAGTTATAAATTACATTCTCTGAGACACTCTCTAAGAGAAGCCAGTAAAAACATACATTTACTTTTTAATAATGTTAGTATTGGACTGTCTTTCCCTGACTACGACTCTGTGCAGAGACTGGACCTGGTGACATATCTTCCAATTGCATATGTAGGGTACTTTATCTTATTGGTTAAGCTACAAGCAGGATTGCCCTATAACATCAATGAAAATACCAAGCAGCAGAAGAAAAGAGAAGCATAGATCGTCACAGAAATGTGACATCTAATATCATGAGACATCTTTTTCTTATTAAACAAAGGACATAATAACTCATTCCCAAAGACCTATACTAATGCCGGATATCAGCAGTTTTACCTGGGAACCCTTCAAGATAAGAGTTATTACTGTATCTCCTAGTCCCTAGCATAGAGTAAATAGATGGGGAACTATGCCTTGCAACAAAACCTATTTGATTAATAAATACAATCACAAACACTTATAAGACACTTCTAAAATTTCAGACAACATTATAAGCTATTATTATTCTATTTTGGTGATAGAAAGAAACTGAGGCACAGAGAGGCTAAGTAACTTGCTTAAGTTAACACAGCTAGTAGATTCTAAAGCCAGGAATTTAACATAGGCATTCTGATTCTTTAACCCATACACTTGTCCATAAGCCATGAACTTCTAGAAAGGGACAATGGGATTAATATGCCTATACATCTTTTATGATGAAGGGAGAAATAAGACCCAGGATGGGTGTGTGAGGAGTTAATGCAGAAGCTCCCTGGGCACCGTCTCTTTCCTAGGAGTGCTGGAGAACATCTCCTGACTTCTAAGTCCCTGCTACTAAGGGGTGGCTGGTGAACCAACAGCCTCAGCATCACTAGGGAGTTTCATAGAAATGCATATTCTTGGGGCACCTGGGTGGCTCAGTCAGTTAAGCATCCAGCTTCGGCTCAGGTCATGATCTCGCAGTTCGTGGGTTCGAGCCCCGCATCAGGCTCTGTGCTGACAGCTCGGAGCTGGGAACCTGCTTTGGATTCTGTGTCTCCTGTTCTCTCTGCCACTCCCCAGCTTGTACTCTGCCCCTGTCTCTCTCTCAGAAATAAGCATTAAAAAAAATACTTTAAGAAATACATATTCTTAGATGCCACCTCCAGACCTAATGAATCAAAATCTACTTTTTGAAAAGATCCTGAAACGATTTATATGTACATTCAAGTTTGAGTAGGATTTGAGCCACATTACCTAGGCCAGTGCAGTCAGATCAAACTCTCTGCAATGATGGGAAAGTCTTATATCTGCACTTTCCAATATAGTAAGCACTAGCCACATGTGGTTAGTATGAACAAAGAATTGATTTTTTTTTTTACTGCTTTAAAAAATATTTATTTATTTATTTTGAGAGAAAGAGAGAGCAGGGGAGGAGCAGAGAGAGAATCCTAAGCAGGTTCCACACTGTCAAGTGCAGAGCCCAATGCAGAGCTCAGTCTCACGAACCATGACATCATGACCTGAGCTGAAATCAAGAGTCTGAGGTTTAACTGACTGAGCCACCCAGGGACCCTGTGAATTCTTATTTTTATGTAATTCTGATACATTTAGATTTAAATAGCCACACGTGGCTAGTGGTTACCTTTTTGAGCAGCACAGATTCTAGGCTTGTTGTTCCCCTAGGTTTATTTCCTTGTGACCTAATAACCCCTTGTGAAGTCTCAGTAAAAGAGTCCTTGTCTTGTGGCACCTGGGTGGCTCAGTTGGTTAAGCATTCGACTCTTGATTTCTGCTCAGGTCATGATTTCATGGTTTGTGAGTTTGAGCCATGTATCAGGCGCCGTGCTAACAGTACAGAATCTCTTGGGATTCTCTCTCTCTCTTTCTGCCCCTCCCCTGCTCACACTCTCTAGCTCTCAAAAGTAAATAAATAAACTTAAAAAAAAATAATCCTTATGCCAAAGTGGCATATTTGGGGGTGGCATATTTTGATCCCCTACACATGCTTTATATTTTACTTGCTTATTTGTGTATGATCTCACTCCAACAAAAGCTTCAGGAAGGCAAATACTAAGTGCTAGGGATAGAAAAATAAAATCTACATTCCAAGGATCTCATATACCTAGTTATCTATTAATAGTTCTCATATAAGTAAGTTTGCCACTATATGGCATGACCATTTGAACCACTTGACAAACATTATGTCATGTAATAGTTTTATAGTAAGTCTGGGAGAGCAATGGTATTATTTTAGATGAAGAAACTGACAATCAGAATAAGTGCGCTCACCTTCCTCTTCTTTGAACTAACTTCTTAATTCTTGAGTTAGCTATACAAAAGATACAAATAGATCTTCCTGTAGGAGGCACTGAAGCTCCTCATGCTAAGATTCAAAGAAAATGAGTTAATTCTCTTGGATAAAGGTGTCTTTAGAGGCTATTAAGATAGAGTATTCTGTCCTGACTTATGCTTTTCTTGGGAAAAAGAATCGAATTAAATTTGATTATCTCTTTTCCTGCCCCCTTCCTCCATATTAATAGTTTAATCTGCATGATAAGTGTAGGATGTGCACCATGGGGCTGTTTACAGCAGCTGGTGAAGTGCTTAACATTCTAAAGAAATTAACTGTCTGGTGAAGAGGACTCCAGAGACAGAGAGCAAGAGACAGGTAGATAAGATGTCTCATAATTCTGGTGTTCTTCTGGAAGGAGGATAAATGATGTAGCTTTTTCTTGGTTCTCCTCCAAACCCACTGACCTCTCTCATTTTCTTTAACTATTATTTATTTCATTGCTGACCCCTTAAATGTGGATGTTCCCAAGGCTTATGTCTGGATACCCTCTTCCTCCAGTGCCATGTTCTCTCCATGGGCCTTCTTATCTACCCAGTGTCTCAGGAGGCAAGGTGAGGAGGCTCAGGTAAGGAGCATAAAGAAACTGAGACACCTGGGGTGGTGTTTAAGGACACACTTCTCTCACTTTCCCTTCTCTCCCTTCCTTTCCCTATCCCTTCGCTTCCTTTCCCCTTCCTTCCCCTCTGCCCTGCCCTGCCCTTCATGTAGGAAATCCAGGAATTCCAAAATCATTAACCTCAAGAGAGATTTTTGGGGATGCCCCAGCCTTGCCCAAGACAGAACGAGAATCAGTTGGCTCCAGAAAAAGAACCGTGTTCTAAATATGCAGACATCCCACTGAATGGACTCAGACACTTTCAAAACCCTGCAGAACTTCCAGAAGGCTGCAAACCAAATGAGTCTAAAATCTGCAGAGTTCCTTGGAGATGCCCTGGCCTTGCCCAGCACAGGTTCTAAAAGTTTGTCCTCTGAGTCCGGATGGACTGCTAAAATATCACAAATTGCCATGCTGCCACCATCTAGAAAGAAAAAAAATGTGCTTGGAATAAAGCCAGCTACAGAAGGAAGCATAGCAAGGAGAGAGAGGTGTGATAACAGCATCATGGGACCCCTGATCCAGCCATGTTTCAAACAAGACTATCCTAGGACTTTCTAGTGATATTGTTAGTAAAAATCAAAACACCATCCTTTTTTTTATAGTTCTGTTTTAAGGTGTCTTGGATTGAACTTTCTATCCATTACACTCAAACAAATTCTAAGAAATTTTTCATCTGTATGTAGATGATCTCCAGCTGGACATCTACTATGTCTCTCTCTGGAGCTTCAGACCTGAGTATTCAGTGACCTACTCATCTGGATACTTCTCTGCTCTTGAGATCCTTACAGGTCCCTCAGCTGAACATGGCACCAGCTGAATGTTCCATCCCTTCTCCCCTGTTCTTTTGCCTTTTGGTCCCTCACTCCCCATGACCTGCTTCTGTGTGAGTCATTATTGCCCCAGCTTCTGCTTATTTCGTTGCCCCTTTTCATCTCCTGCACACAACCATTCATTGGTTTTAGAATTCATCCCGTCCTCTTCAATCCTATGTGTAGTTCCGTGGGTCAGTCTATCATCATCTCTCACTTGGCAAAAGCTTCTAATTTGGTCTCCACTCTCTGATTTTTCCTTTCTAAGTGTAGCCTGCAATTAGCTCACTCTGCAGACATAAAACTATGTTTCTCTGCCCTCACCCCACCACTTTAGAAGTGTTCCATGTCTGTTATGTGGAAACTAATTTGACAATAAACTATTTGTAAAAAAAAAAAAAAAAAAAAAAAGGAAGTGTTCCATGTCATCCTGTAACTCTCAGGATGAATTTAAAACCCTTTAGCCTGGCATTAAAAGTCACTTGTAACCTTTCCAGTCTCCATCTCAGACTATTGCACCCACACATCCCCTCCATGCTTTGTGGTCTCGCTGTTCCTAGAATATTCCACACAAGTTGGCACGTCTGTGCCTTTGCACAGGTAAAATTTCATCTGTCACCAGTACCTTCTCTCTGCAGCCATCTCTGACCACATCTCTGAATCTCTTAGACAGAATTAATTGTTCCTTTTGTGCTCCCCAAAGCACTATATATGAAATTTCTTTAATGGAACTTTCCCCACTGGATTATAATTAATTTCTGTCCTATGTTTATCTCTTTCACTAGACTTCTGAGAGTTCCTTGAGCAATTGGACCAGGATTTATCTACTTTTGTATTCATGAATTTAACACAGTGTCAGACATAATAGATGCTCAATGAAAAATACTGTCCTAAATTGAAATTGAGCGTACCATTGACATCTTTTCTCAGCTTACATTTTTTCATGTTCCCCATTTACAACCAGCCCTCATTTATTTGCCTGTCTTTGTATTAGGATATATACCTATTTGAAAAATTGTAATGTGCTATACACTTAGGGCAAATCATACTTATAACTTATTAAACAAAACAAAAAAAGGACATTGATCAGCTGAATGTTTGATCACACTCTCAGGTCTCTGCCAGAACAAGAGGAATCCTGAATAATATTTAGTTCCTGTACTTACTAGCTGTAGTGGAGTATGAAGATAAACATAAATCTTCCTATCACTACGTTCTTGCCCTTTTGTAAAGTGACCTTGAAGCTCCTCCCATCAAAAGGTGGATGCTTCCCCCCCACCGCCCGCCTCCTTGCATATAACTTTGACCTTGTGATTTTCATTGACCAATGATAGTAAATACAATCAATGCAAGCACAGGTTGTAAAACACTTGAACATTAATTCCTCCCTTGTGGCTCTTGGAAATTCTGTGACAGCTGCTATATGAATAAGCCCATGGTGATCTACTAGAGATATGGCCCAATCATCCATCACCCCAACTAACAACCAGCACCAACCCCAGCTAACAACCAGGCATCTGAGTGAGACTATCCTAAAATAACCATTTCTCAGCTACATGAATGAGTCCAAGCAAGACCAGCAGAACTGCCCAAGCATCTTAAGTTAGACAGCCAATCTGCAAGAGTGTCAGCTAACAAATGAGTGTTGCCCTAAACCACTAACTGTCATGAGGGCTGTTATGCAGCAAACACTAACTGATAAACTATGTGACTTGAGGAAGTCATGTTACTCTCTAAGCCTGAGATTCTTTATAAATAAAAGGGCATAGCATCACCATCCTGGCTCACAGGACTGCTGTGAGGGTCAGATGAAATATGACTTTAAAATCCCTTTCTAAGTTAGGATCAATTTATAAGGATGGCAATTATTTTGATATATTTATTTTATTATTTATTATTTATTTATTTATTTATTTATTTTTTGATAGAGAGAGAGAGCGAGCGAGCACAAGCAGGGGAGGGGCAGAGAGAGGGAGACACAGAATCTGAAGCAAGCTCCAGGCTCTGAGCTGTTAGCACAAAGTCCAATGAGGGGGTTGATCGAACCCATGAACCATGAGATCATGACCTGAGCTGAAGTTGGACCCTTAACCAACTGAGCCACCCAGGCATCCCTATTTTGATATAATTAATACACATATTCAGTACTGCTTCAGGCTCTTTCTACAGACTCTGCGAAGTGTCTTAGAGTGTTCCCAGAAGCCAAGGCTAGTTTTTTATTTGGTCAGTAGCATAGTCTGAAGAAAGAGACTCATTAATAAGTGAGTATGGTAGTAATGATGAGGTTTAGGATATCTGAAGTTACTGGACTCCAAGGGTATGTCTAAACTCTAGGGACTGTTCGGAAGGAGAGCTGGGTCTGCCATCTTTCAGAGTCCCAAGGGAATATTTTAAAGACTACCAAGAGCTACAAGAGCAAGCACCAATATTCAAATTATTTTCAACCAAGTGCCTGCATCATATTTGCTACTATCTCACTGATCAATGTGAATCACATGGTCAAGGTTACATTTAAGGAGCAAATGGTCTCTACCTCTTGATGGGATCACTTTTCAAAGGAGTGAGGATACAAGGATAGGAAGAATGTGTGTCAAAATACATCTTGAATACTAAATAACTAAGAAATTACTTCCACATCTACTATCTCAGCTACCTCAAGATTGGGTATTATCCCCATTTCATAAGTGAAGAAATAAAACTCAGCAGAATAGGGGTGGGAACTGGGGATTTGCTTCAAAAGAGCCTATAGGTTTATTTTCTGTATAGATGCAGAGAGTCAAACCCTCACCATTGCTCAATGGGAGCAGGACCCAGTGATCCTCGGGTAATGGGGGTCCTAGCTGGATGCCCACGCCCCTGAACTTACTGCCAGGAAGGTCCTGAATTAGTCATGAGCACTCTGGCATCAGAAACACTGGTAGGTCTATTTAAAGCCATTTAAAGTTCTTACTTGGGTGAGCTGAGGACTGTAAAAGACACAGCTGGGAAGCTCAGGCACTTGATGGGGCAGGAGCCACATTTTACTCTGCTCTCTAACCTCAGCAACTAGCATAGGATCTAGCAGAGATAAAGGCACAGAGGGAATGAGTATGTATTGAAATGGCTTATTCTTCCTTTCACTAATCATTTATGCCCTAATCATTTAATCAACATTTGTACACATCTCTTATATGTCAAGCAGTGACAATATAGAATATATAAAACCAATGCTGTAGGTAAAATTGTGTCCCCCAAATAAGATATTTTTAAGTTCTAACCCTCCCCACCTGCAAATGTGACCTTATTTGGAAACAGGCTCTTTGCAGATGTAATGAACTTGAAATGAGGCCATATTGCATAGGGTGGGCCCTAATCTTGTTACTGCTATCTTTATAAGACAAAGGAGAGGGAGAATTGGGCAGAGGCACAGGGAAGAAGGTTATTTGACAACAGCAGCAGAGATTGGAGAGACTCACCTATAAACCAAGGAATGCCAAGGATTGCCAGCAATTGCCAGGAGCTAGGAAGAGACAAGGAAGGATCCTTCTCCAGAGACTTTAAGGGGAGTACATCCCTGCAAACACTTGATTTCAGATGTGGAGCTTCCAGAACTGTGACAGAATAAATATCTGTTGTTTTAATTAGTACCTGTTTAATATCTGGTGCTTTGTTATGGTAGCCCTAGGAAAGCAATATACTCATCTTTCCAGTCACATTCTAGTGGAGGAGAAGGTGAACAAGTCATTGTAATACAATACACCGATTATAATGCAACACAGCTATGTGGAAAGTGTTTTAAGAGCATGGGTGGCGGGGGGGGGGGGGGAGTAATAAACTCTTCCTGAAGGAAGCAGGAAGTCCTCCTAAATAAAGTGATATTTCGCTAGGATCTGGAAAAATGGAGGAGAATTCATTAAGAAAAAAAAGTGGAGAAGTTTATTTCAGGCAGAGTAGACAGCACATATAGAGGGTTGAAGGCTGGGACTTGAACAGTATTTTTTAGGGGATGGCAAATAATTTTGAAAGACCACAGCTAAGAGTGGGCTGGATGTGAGGTTGGGAAGTTCCCCTGAACCCACAGAGTGAAGTGTGCAAGAGCCTGATGACCGGGGAACTGGTGAGAGTGACGTCATGGTCAGATCACAAAGACAACTGGAGTGGAGACTGGAGGCAGGGCTCTGGTTAGGAGATTGCTAAGTACAATAGTCCAAGCAAGTGACAAGGAGCCTCCCAACCAGAATGGCAGAAAGGCTCAGTTTGGTTAAATACCAGTCCTTATGTTGGCCCAGACATGCTGCTGCCTTTTCCCCAGCTCCTACCTCCCACACCAGAATGGCTACAATCCTTCAGGGACAATGTCTGTCCTTATCTCTCAGCCTCAGATGGGCAATGAAAGTCCTATTCATTGTAGAGCTGTGTTTGTGATGAGAGAAAGAGTTCTAGTTACATCTTTTATATCATATTACAAAGAAAGCTTGCTCTCCCAGATTTAGAATAAAAGCACATTTTTTTTTATTTGTTTTAAGGTTAGGCAGCCAGAATGTAGGTGAATCACTCCATCTACTCTTTCTCATAGTACTTGCCCATGATCCCCTTGAATAACTCCCCAAACCACTTCTACAGCTTCTGAGGAGCTGGGTTTTGGGCCAATGAAACTTCTCTGCTGTATTTATTAATCTGTTGAAGGAAATAGGGGGAAAAAGCTTACAGACTCTACATATCTCTTATTAAAGAATTAGAAAGAGACCATCAAGAGTATTTCTACGAGGGACTTAGGAGGCCGTATTGTATGAGCTCTGCCTCTGGGAATAAAATGCTACAACGGATGTGGAGAGAAAAATGTTGTCAAAGGCACAGAAGAGATTTTCAAGAAATCAACTTTGCACCCTTACAAGGTGCCAGGCAACCACAAACTCATCAAACCACTAAATTCTTACAACACATCTTCAGGGTTGGAATTACTATCTTCACCTTACAGATATGGAAACAGTGCAGAGAGACAAAACCACTCTGCAGAGCCACACAAGATGAAGGGGCAGTGCTGGGATCTGAACTCATGCCTATTGATTTCAGTGTCTTTCTCCTTTATCACATGACTGCCAGGATGCAGGCCAAGACCCAAGCCAAGGATAGGATGGCTCTGGCCTGGTATTCTCCAGCCAGGTACATCTGGACTCCCTTCTGGCCATTGACTAAATAGAGCCAGAGCAGAGTCAGAGGAGAAAGAGCAGAAATTGCATATATTTGTCATATGAGAAATGACAGGAGGAAGTGGATATTGGCTTGGGGAAGAGAAAACTCTAAGGATGTGGCAGCTGTCTTCAAATATTTGAAGGGCTGTCATGAGGAAGAATAATTAGACTGATATTCTGAAAGGTCTATAGGGGGTAGGAATAAAGGTGATGGATGACAGTGACAGACAGTCAGATGTCAGCTAGATGAAAGAGAGACTCTTCCACCAGGCAAAACTAGAAAGATGGGTTGCCTTGGGAAGATGAGAGCTCTCTGTCACCAGGGTGTCCAAGAAAAGGCAAGCTGACTCTATGGTGGCAATACTGTGGAAGGAATTCACAGATTGATGAGCAAGAAAACTCATTTCCCTTAAAGGTCTCTAATAGCTCAGAGACTCTGCAGTCTATTTATACTCTCAGTGCCCAAATTGACTTGAAATCACTATGCAATTAGTAAGGCCAGCCCACACTCAATGTCCTGCAAGGCCCTACATGTTATGGACCCACCTCTGTCAGTCCATTCCAGACACACTGGCCTCCTTACTGTGCTTTAAACAGGCCAAGTGCACTCTCTCCTCAGGTCCTTTCCAGTGGCTGCTCCATTTCCTAGCATTCTCTTTTCTCAAATAACTCTGTGACTATTTCCCTGGCCTCCTTCGTTATTTGCCCCAAAACTCTATTCTCAATAAGACTCAACCTGAGGATTCTCCTTAACATTATTTCTTACCTCTATATCCTACAGTTCCAATCCTCCCTAGACTGTTCAAGTTTTTTTCACAGTGTTCATAATTTTCAAGCATACTGAATATTTGCTTGTTTATTATGTTATTATTTATTGCCCATCTCCCTTCACTAGGATGCAAGTTCCGGGGAAGCAGAATTTTTTTTTTTAATCATTTTGTTTACAGTTGACTCCCAAGCACATTTACAGTGTTTGACACAAAGTAAGTACTCAATAAATATTTTTGGAATGAATGAATGAATGAGATTTTCCTTTCATTCTCACTTTGTCCTTCTTGGGAGGAGATTCTTTGGTAAGCCTAAGTAAAGAGGTAGAAACTGCCTAATGAGATAACACAGCTAAACTCAGATATGAAATAGAGTCAAAGTCAGCAGGAAGATTTAACAGATGATTCCATTCTGCAGAAAATGAAAGACTTACTGTCTCCTCCAATGATGACCTGGATCTTAGGGACTTGTGATTTCTTTTTTTTTTTTAATCTTTTAATGTTTATTTATTTTTGAGAGACACAGAGACAGAGAGAGAGTGAGTGTGTGTGAATGAGGGAGGGGGACAGAGAGAGAGAGAGACACAAGTCTGAAACAGGCACCAGGCTCTGAGCTATCAGCACAGACAGCCTGGAGCTTGAACTCACAGACAGTGAGATCATGACCTGAGCCAAAGACGGACGGACACTTAACTAACGGAACCACTCAGGCGCCCCCTCTATTTTTTTTTAATGTTTATTTTATTTTTGAGGAGGGAGTGGGTAGGGACACAGAGAGAGAATCCCAAGCAAGCACCACACTGTCAGCACAGAGCCTGATGAGGGGCTCGAACCCACAAAACATAAGATCATGACCTGAACTGAAATCAAGAACAGGACGCGCAGCTGACTGAGCCATCCAAGTGCCCCAGGACTTGTGATTTCTTAAGTTAGAACCAGGACACTGTGTGGAGGACAGAGAGATTAGAGAGGATATAGAGGGAGAGAAATCAGGAAAAAAAGGAATTCCTGGAAAAGACAGTCTCTTCAATAAGTGGTGTTGGGAAAACTGGTCAGCTACAGGGACAAGAATGAAACTGGCTCACTTTCTTACACCAGACACAAAAATAAACTCAAGATGCGTTAAAGACTTAAATGTGAAACCAGAAACCATAAAACTTCTAGAAGAAAACATAGGTAGTAATCTCTTTGACATTGGCCTTAGCAATAATTTTCTAGATATGTCTCCGCAGGCAAGGGAAACAAAGCAAATTAAACTACTGGGACTACACTGAAATAAATAAATAAATAAATAAATAAATAAATAAGTAAATAAGTAAGTAAGTAAGTAAATAAATAAATAAATAAAATAGCTTTTGCACACCAAAGGAAGCCATCAACAAACTAAAAACACAACCTACCAAATTGAAGAAGATATTTGCAAATGACATATTCTATAAGGGGTTAATATCTGAAATATATAAAGAACTTACACAACTCAACACCAAAAGAACAGATAATCTGATTAAAAATGGGCAGAGGACCAGAATACACATTTTTCTAAAGCAGACATTCAGATGGCCAACAGACACATGAAAAGGTGCTCAGCATCACTAATCATCAGGGAAATGCAAATCAAAACCACAGCGAGACATCACGTCTCACCTGTCAGAATGGCTAGAATCAAAAGGACAAGAAATATTAAGTGTTGATGAGGATGTGGAGAAAAAGGAAACTTGTGTACTATTGAAGGGAATGTAAATTGGTGAAACCAGTGTGGAAAACAGTATGGAAGTTCCTCAACAAATTAAAAATAGAAATACCCTATGATATAGTAATCCTACTATCGGGTATTTACACAAAGGAAAAAAATACTAATTTGAAAAGATATATGCACCCCTGTGTTTAAAGCAGCTTTACTTATAATAGATACGTTTGGAATCAGCCCAAGAGTCCATCAATAGATGAATGAATAAAGAAGATGTGGTATGTATGCAGTGGAATATTACTCAGCCATAAAAAAGAACGAGATATTGCCATTGGCAACAACATGGACAGATCTAGAGGGCATTAGGCTAGGTGAAATAAGTTAGAAAAAGACAAATACCCTATGTTTTCACTTATATATGGAACCTAAAAAAAAAAAAAAAAGGAATAAACAAACCAACCAAAAAACGGACTCTTGACCACAGAGAATAAACTGGTGGTCATCAGAGGGACGATGAGTAGGGAGACAGATGAAACAGGCAAAGGGAATTACAAGGTACACATTTCCATGACACAAAAAGTACAGAATAGGATATACAGTCATTAATGTAATAATGTTGTATAGTGACAAACAGTGACTACACTTACTCTGGGGAGCACTGAGTGATATACACTGAGAATTGTTGAATCAATATGTAAAAAAAAAATGTTGTACACCTGAAACTAATATAACACTATATGTTTATTATACTTCAATAAAAAAGAACAAGAAGAAAATTCCTAGATGTTCATCCACCATACACTCAGCCTGCATGATAACCATCATTAAGTATTTACTGAGAACTTAATATGTGCCAGGCATTCTTTAAAACAATTTATAAGGGTTAACTCATGCTTTAATCAGCCCTAGGAGATAGGCCCAACTATTAGATGACAAAAGTGAGGCATGGCAAGTTAATTTACGTGCCCAAAGTCATACAGCAGCTAAATTCTAAGTCCTAAAATTTTAAATCCCCTAGCAGACGGGTAGTCATTAGGAGCCTGGACTCAACTATTTTCCACTGCTTGGAAAAAAAAGAAATTAACAATTGAAGCACTAGTCTCTGAGTTTTATGTGTCCCTGTCCTTAACTAATAGTAAGACACCTCTCTGGTATCCACTTGCCTACATATACTCTGCCAGCAGAACGGGCTTCCCTAGCTGCTTAACAGGGCTGTCCTGCTTTCTATGACACAGATACTTTCTAACTGGTATGGCAGTCAGCCCGAGACAGATTTCCCACTGGCACAGACAAGACAACAACACTAACATTTGGACAGTGTTTTAACACTTATAAATAGAAATATTTTTATTTGATCCTCACAGCAAATATGTGAAGTGCTGAAAGCAGTCTCTTTTAAAGCACTAGGGGCACCTGGGTGGCTCAGTCAGTTAAGCATCCAACTCTTGATCTCAGTGTCATGGGTTCAAGCCCATGTTGGGCTCCATACTGGGCATGGAGCCTAATAAATACATAGGAGAAATCTAACACACCCAGCTAATGGGCTAGGAGTAGAGACTACTACTCCAGTCATTTGGCTTAAAGTCAGATGATTTTCTCCATTGCACCATGCTGCCTTCAACTACACATGGTTGTCTATACTATTCCAACCTCTAGAATCCCCACTAGTCCGTTAAAACTTGGACATTGTCTCTGTGCCTTTGATCTTAGATTAGAGAGCTGAGTATGGTGCAACTCTGTGTAGGTCTTAATTGCCAAGGTTCAAAGGGAAGGTTGGGTAAAGTTATATACCTGGGTCCATTAATTTAAAAGATAGTAGTTGACTGGATACAATGTGTTAGGTCTGTGCTGTCTAGTGCAGTGATTTTTGAGCACACGTGATTTTTGATCAGTTGATACAGGACTAATGTCACTGAGATACTGAGTTTTTAATAGTTTAATTTGTATTCCTTTAAATTTTAATTTTAAAATGGAAATACTGTAAAATACTTTCTATTAAACACAGCTTTGTTTCAGTAAAAGAACACTTCCCTTTAGCTTTTGCATTGCATAAGACAGTACTGTTGTATAGTAATGTATTTATTGGGTACATGGATTGTTTCTACTAATACATATAAACACATCACTGGTCTAGTTAAAGTTGATGGGTTGATTCAGCTTGAATGATTCTTTTTCTATACATGCAAGATTGTAAAGTGTTTCTTTGAATATTTTTTGCTGAAAGCTCCAGTCACTGTGAATTTCATTGATAATTAAATTGAAACACTTGCTATTATTTTAATTATAATACAATTAGATTTTTTAACATAAAAAATAGACGGGGACAAATTTAAAATTTTTAAAACAAAATCTGATCATAGTATCAGAATAGTAAAGAAAAGAAGAGATTGGAAGAAAATTTTACAATGAATGGCAACTGCAATTTATTGTAGAAGAATAAAAAAAAACCTCTGTTTTGTTAATAAAAAATAATAGACAATATTAGGAACATTTACAGCAATATGATGAATTTGATAAGATGTTTATTCTCAACAGGCAAAAAATAATTGACTACGTTAGTCAACTAATATCAGAATTTAGCATTAGTCAAAATATTTTAAAGAATTTTAGCAGAATCTGAGCTTGTAATTCTGGTCATAAGACAAATTCTTACACAGACATACACAGAACTCTTTTTTGATAGAGAATAAAATGAATTATTATTGCACTTAACAAAAATTTTTTTAGAAAATTATGAGGAAAATACTAAAAACGGTACTTTACAAAAAGTGGAAGATCTTTAATTAAGCCACCAAATAATTGCCCAAGGACTTTAAGATCTTTCTAACAATATCAAAATCAATTAATACAAAATTTGTAAAATTTCAAGTATTGTTTTCATCTTTCAGTGAGTTGGTAAATATGAGATACTGCCTAATTAATATTTTGGGTACATGTTGTCTCAGGTTTACAATAACTGTTGTTAATACATAACTGAAAATATGGAATTTATGATATAGATCATTTTAAATCTTTTATATCTGTCAAAGAAGAATTTTACTTAGATGTAATAAAAGTTTCTATCATGATGGATGATGTTCTAGCTTTAAAAATTTTAATTTAAAATACTTTATTTTTTTAATTTTTAATTTTTTAGAGAGAGAGCGAGAACACAAATGGGGCAGAGGGGTGGAGATGTGTGAGAGAGAGAACCTTAAGTAGGCTCCACACCCAGCGCACAGCCTGATACAAGGCTCCATCCCATAAGCCTGGGCTTGTGACCTGATCCAAAACCAAGAGTCAGACATTCAACAGACTGAGCCACCCAGGCATCCCAACACTTTATTTTTTTTACATATGATATATATTGAAAATACTTGGACTAAGCTTCTGAAGCATATTCTATAAAAAGTGTTGTGTTTACAGTTGTTAAAATTCTTTAGTATGTATATGTAAATGTTGTGAATCATTGCCAGTGTATAGATCTGTTGAACAAAACAGAAGACAATGAAGTCAAATACCTGGTGGGAGATTTTGCCAACACTTACCAGTTGAGTTGTTTTGTAAAAATTGACTGTGTTAACACTAATTCAAGATTTTTTTGAAACAAAATTCAGTAAGTCAAAGACAAAAAATGTCAGTATGATTTACCTTTCCTAGCCAATATCACACTACAAAAGAACAGGCTAAATTTGAAGTTTCGTGGAAAGGAAAAACTTATTTCTGACCCAGCAAGACGAGTATGAGAATTTGCTGGAATTAAAAATTCTAGTACACAGATCAATAATAATAATTTTATGCATTTTTCTAATGGGAGTTAATATGCAGAAGGCTGTCGTTGCAATCAACAAAATTATGTGTGCTGGCTATAAAAATGGCAAGAAAAATTTGAAGAATTTCTCTGTTACTGGTAAATTTAGAACTGCTTTTCAATTTATGCAATCTTGAACCCAGTGCTAACACTGAATTGACAAAAGAGTTGGTGAATCTATTGTGGTCATAGCTTGAAATGGATATGCTTTAGCTTGAAAGTCTAATTGTTCTAAAAATGATGAGCCAGTTTTGTCAATGTTGATTTGAATATTAAAGGAAAATGATACTTTTGTATTTATTTCAGTTTTTAGAAAACTTTTAAGTATGTTTGGAATAGTTTGAGCATGTGGTATTACTTTTTGAGAATAAATTTTGTAAAATCTAAACATAGATGAAGTATTTCTGATGAAAATTTAGTTTCTGCATTGACATGGCTGTAAGCACAAAATACTCGCCAGATTTTGAAGACTTAATGTGATAAAAAGATTCTGAAACATCTCCTTGATTATTTTCTACATCAATTATGTGTTGAAATGGTAATGTTTTGAATATATTGGGTAAAGTAAAACACATTATGAAAATGAATCTCATCTGTTTCTTTTTTACTTTTTAAGGTGGTTACTAGTAAATTTTAGATTACATATATGGCTTACATTATATTTCTATTGGACGGTGATGAATTAGGCAAAGAGGATACAGAGGTGAACACAACCTAGTTCCTTCCCTCAAAAAGAAAATGAAGCACAGAGATATTCATGGGAAAACAGTGTGGAAGTCAAGTGATAGGATCCGAAAGATGTGGAAAAAGTAACAAGGAGAGCACCTAACTTAAGAGTGAGGAAAACAAGGAAGACTTCTCAGAGATGATGACAGCTAGATACGACCTTAAAAGAAGACTAGGGATTATTATATAAGTGAGAAAAAACTAAAATGGCTTCCCAATGGAGTAGCTATTATTAGCAAAAGCCTAAAGGGGCAAAATAGTATACTCAGGTGGGGAATGAAAAGCAATATGGCTTATAAGGGTGTAAAATGTGAGAAGGGTGTGGCCAGAGATCAGGCTAGAGAAGTCAGTTGGATCAAAATAGTCCTCATAGAGCATGTTTGGATCGGGACTTATTTTGTAGGTGACAATAAACTCTGTGTAGACTCTAGTCCCAGGGAGGCTTTTCTTTCCTAATCTGTTTCACTGGGGGTATGGGAGCACTGACCATTTTCAATGGTTGATTGAACAGAGTCAGTTACAGGGACATTTCCTGAGAGAGGACCTCTTATAGCGCAGCTGGTTTCATGTCACTAGAATATCACATATTTCAAACTCATACAGCTGATGTATTTTAGAGCCTAAACCCTTAAATTTCAGCATTTACTTATTCCACTGATCACTGTCTGATATAATATTATATATTTGTTTGTGGCTCAGATTTCCTCAATGGAATGGAAATGTCATGAAGCAGAGACTCTGTCTTGTTCATGACTATATCTCTAGCATCTATAACAAAGCCTTTCATATATTTGGTATTCAGTAAATATTTTTGAACATATAGCGCATTAGGTCAGATGGTGGCACCTACTGGCAACATATAGTATTGCAACCTAGCTCAATTATCTGTAGATACTTGTATAAGAGACTAAAGAAGCCAAATTCAATCAACAGGGTGTCATTATTTCTGAATGATGCTGACTTTACTGGCTCAAAAAATTAATTTCATCAGGTAGAAAGAGAAGGAAAATGCATATCTATAAAAATGAGGCAGTCTAGTGTTGTGGAAGAAAAAAACCTTTAGACTCAGACTGACATAGGTTTCACCTCTCAGCTCAAGCTTTTCCTTGCTGTGTGGCACTGTGCAAAGAACCTCACATCTCTGTGCTCAGTATCTTCATCCTGAAAACGGGGTGATAAAACCAACAGTGTTTTGACATTGGAAATAACATATTTAGAGTGTGTTCTTTAAAGGATAGCTAATATTAGCTTCAATAGAAAGCTGTAAGAGGTAAGAAAATGGAATGATGTAGGAGGACCCTTCCACTCATTCTCATGCCTTTGGTTTTTCAGAGAAGGTAGTTTCTTTGCTCATCACATTATAGGTCATTTCCCGGCCTTGTATGGTGAGTGAATAAGGAGACATACAGATTGCTCAGGCTGCTGAGACCAGAAACCTCTCTCAGGTGGTTTTTCGGGCACTAGAAATCAATATCTATTGTCAAGCAGCTTCAAAGCTGATTATCTTGAAATGAATGGTCATGCCTCCTTTACAGGTCACCATCTTCCACTTGTTTAAAGATTGGCTGTAATACATTAGGCCCCTAATTAAGAAAGATGATGCTTGGCAAATGAGTTTTTTGAGCAGAATACTAAACCACTGGAAAACTCTTGGAGCAGGTCTTCTGGCATCCACACAGAGAGAACATATGTGGATAGAGTTGGTGCTACCTTAATTGGTAGTGGTATAGAGATTATATTTCACTGCTCTGCTGGGAGTAATAAAGACTGATGTTATAATCAGTGTGGCTGTAAAGAAATAGAAACAGAATCTGAGCTGCTCTGCTATGCAACTAGAGCTGGTTGAAAAGGAAATGGATACTGCCTCAGCTAGTTGAAAACATAGACCCTTCACCTAATAAATACCCTTGGCAGAATGAAACTGGACCCTACATCTAATAATAATAGTATCTCTGTCATGAAGGCAACCTCAGTTCAAATTCTTTGTCATTTGCTACCTGGTTAGCCTAAAGCATATTGCTTAGCCTCCCTGATACCTGGCTTTATCATTTATCAAAAAAGATTTTGAAGAACATGATAAACAAATAATTTATCATAACTGGCAAAGTTTCTGGCACAGAGAAAGCTTGCAAACAATGTCAGTTTCTTTCTCCCTTCTCTTTCCCTATGTACTATTCAAAACGTCTTTACATCTTCCACAAGTTCGCAACCTGTGGTCTATATGGACTTGAGAGTTGGGAACTATGATACTCCTGATGTTATATGTAAAACGTTCCATGAGTGCTGTCTTTTCCGGTGACATGTCTGTGGTTTTCAGCAGACTATCAAGGGGGCTTTTAACCCAGAAACAAGGTTTAAATTCACTAGTCCATATCTTTTTTTTAATGGTCTCATTCCTGCCTCCCTCTGAACCTTCATTACCTGCCATTTTCCTCCTCATTCATTATACTCAAACTACTCTACCCCTCTGTTCTTCAAACATGCCATGCTCATTCCTGCCTCAGAGCCTTTTGCTTTTAATTCTCTCTGCTCCCTAGATGTGGACATGATAAACTCAGCTCAAATATTACTTCTTGAGATAGTCCTTCTGTGAGCTTCCAGTCTAAGGAGCATCACTCCTAACTCCATCCCTTTCTATCATATGAATAATTAGTCTATGCAGGATATAGACTGCTGCATAGACTGGGTGGCTTAAACAACAGTCATTTATTTCTCACAGTTCTGGAGCTGGGGAAGTCCAAGATCAAGGTGCTGGCTGATTCAGTTTCTGGGGAGAACCCATGGTTTGCTGATGGCCGCCTTCTCACTGTGTCCTCACATGATGGAGAAAGAGCTATCTCTCTTTTCTTATTCTTATAAAGCTACTAATTCCATCATGAAGGACTCATCTTCATGACCTCATCTAAACCTAATTATTTCCCAAAGGTCCCACCTCCAAATACTATCACATTGTGGGTTAAGGCTTCGATATATGAGTTTTAGGGAGAAAAAATCCCGACCATATCAATATCATTACATTTTATTTACCTCAGAGCATTTATCCTTGCCTTGTTCATTGATCCACTCCCTTATTTATTTCATCTTTACCTGATGCTTCAAAGGGCATAGAGGAATGTGCCCTCCACAAGCATAGGAACTTAGTCTTATTCACTATTGATTCACATCAATTAAAGCAATAATTGGCACATAGTAGGCATGTCAATTACTGCAAGAATGGATGGATGGATTCTTGGATAGATACCTGGACAGATGGATGGATGGATGACTTCTGAGTATATCCTTGTGAGATATGGAAGAAAGGATTTTTCTCCCCATTTTTGCAGATGAAGAAACAAAATTGGACAGATTCAGTGTCTTGGAAAAGGTCTAAGAGCAGTCTCTGGAGCTGACCACTAGAGTTGAAATTCCAGCTTTACCACTTAAATACTAGGTAATTTGGGGCAACTTACTTAACCTCTCGTTTTTCAGTTCTCATCTATAAAATGCTGATAAAAGGACTATATTATGATAGTCTTAGAACTGTTCATCAACATTCTGGCTCTCCTCTTTCAGGCACATGGTAAGATATCTCTTCGATGTCCACTTGAAGTTAGGTATGGCCATGGACTATGTATTGAGCAGCTATGTCATTTCCATATGAGAGTTTTTAGGAGCCAATGTGTGATCTGTCCTTTTCCTTTCCCTGACATAAAATGTGAAACATTCCAGATGGAGATTTCTCTATTAGCCTGGATCCTGGGGTAAACATAGTGTGAAAAAGAATTCCCATCGACCTACAACGAACATACATGAGTTAGAAACAAACGACTGAGATTTATTTGTTATCACAGCATAACCTCTGACCAATATATATATATATATACCAAATCACTAAGCTCTTGTGAGGATTAAATGAGTTGATGGGATGGGGTGCCTGGGTGGCTCAGTTGGTTGAGCATCCGACTTCAGGTCAGGTCATGATCTCATGGTTCGTGAGTTCAAGCCCCGAATCGGGCTCTGTGCTGACAGCTCAGAGCTGGCGCCTGATTCCAGTTCTGTGTCTCCCTCTCTCTCTGCTCCTCCTCTGCTTGCACTCTGTCTGTCTCTCTAAAAAACAAATAAACATTTAAAAAATTTTAAATAAATAGGTTGATGATGGGCA
Source organism: Hyaena hyaena (assembly GCF_003009895.1). Taxonomy (NCBI): domain Eukaryota; kingdom Metazoa; phylum Chordata; class Mammalia; order Carnivora; family Hyaenidae; genus Hyaena; species Hyaena hyaena. The sequence goes on from NW_024080678.1 coordinate 2,470,788, forward strand.
CCTGGGTGGCTCAGTCTGTTAAGCATCTGACTTCAGTTCAGGTCATGATCTCAGAGTTCGTGAGTTTAAGCTCCAAAATGGGCTCTATGCTGACAGCTTGGAACCTGGAGCCTGCTTTGGATTGTGTTCCCTCCTCCCCTTCACCCCGGTCCTTCCCAGCTCATTCTCTCTCTCAAACATAGATAAACTTAAAAAAGAAGAATATCTTCAAAAAATGAGTTGATGAAAGTATCATGTGTAGAACACCATCTGGCACATGGTAAGCACAACCTAAGTGCTTATGATTATTATTACTCAGTTAAGATTAAACCTAGGACTGGAACTCAGGTTTTCTGAGTAGAATTATGAAGGAACTTTTACTACATTTTGTTACTCTATGATCTACAAAAGAACAATTGAGAAGCAGAAGAGATAAGAAGTCTTCTCCCCACCTGCCAGCTACCTCTGGTTCTAAGAAACCTAGCACTAGGAAGATGAGTGCTCCTGAAGACAAGTTCCTGAGCATTGGCTAGAGCAGGATCACTCTGGCCAATGACGTCAGTTTGGGGAGAAGGGCAGCGACTCATTTTCATGGGTTTCTCCCCCAGCAGAGCATCCATCCTTTCCTCTCCTTCTTTCTTGCAGCCCAGAGTGAAATTGTGCCTTGAGGGGAAATTTCCAAGCAGCACCAATTGCCTGGAATATCCTCAGCAGAACAGACAGTTCGAAGTTTGAAAGGAGAATAAGGCCACTTCTTGTCAATCTGTTTTGTGAGAAAACTAGGTTTGGTAACTGTGTGGATGCCTCTGTAAAGCTGGGACAGGCTTGAAAGAAGGTGATAGTATGTGGTCCTGTCTAGTTGGTATGATCTTTCACATTAACAGGAAGGAACAGGCATCAACAATAATAAAGGTCATGGGTAATAAGAGTGATAACTAGCTACTGTGGTCTGCTTTTTAAATAAATATACCAGGTCCTTCTCTCAGTGATTTGTGGACCTTAACCCATTTAATCTTCACTGCACTATCAGGCAGTTATTAGTTTTACCATCCTTCTTGTAAAGATGAGAAACTAAGGCACAGAGATGCTAAGGAGCTTGCCATCAGTCACAAGGTAGAGCCAGGACTCAAATCCAAGCACGCGGGCTCCAGGGTCCATGCTTCTAATCACCATGAGTTACTCTCACCTGTCTCATACTTCCATGCCTTTGCATGTGCTGTTTCCTCTGAATTTTTAAAACTTATATACAGGACCATCTCACTGTGGACCTGACCCTGAGTTCTCCTCCCATCCTCCCCTTTGAGGGAGGTTTTCTTTCTTCACTTTCTCTTTTGTGACCCTCTCTGCCTTGATTACCATAAATGTCACACTGTTATGTGACTTTTATGTGACTTTTTAAGGCCATGAGTGCCTTAGAGACGACATCTTAATAATATTAGCATCCTTGGTATCTGGCACAGTCCCAGGCACAAAATAAAAGCTAATTTATTATTAATGAGCTGATGTACAAGGATTTGAAAACCATGAGTACATAGAAGACAGCAGAACACACCAACGGAGAGTATAGACTTTGGAATCAGACTGCTTAGCTTCAAATACCATCCATCAATTTTTATAACTCGCAGGTATGGCCATGGGAATGTTTATTTGGTTTTTTGGGGGGCCTAGGTCTGTGCATCTATACAATGGGAACAATAGCAGTATAAACCTCAGTGGGTCACTGCATGGATTAAATGAAATGATGTCGCAACGACTTAACCTGGGTCCTGGAACATAATAAGTTAATGAGTATATGCTTCATAAATGTTAGCTCCTTCTGCTTGGACATCATGGTACATGTCACAGTGAAGGTGCATTACAGCTATGCCTATCACTGACTAATGAGAAAATAGCTCAGATGAACAAGGCTAAATGATGGCAACTTGGCAGACTGAGGGGTATAAACCAATCTATCTGTAAAGCTGCTGTACTCCAGTAATTTAGTACATGCTCAACAGCAATCAGCACATGCTTAACATTTTCAATTCAGATGGATGGAGGCTGAGCAGTCAAAAATGGGGAAAAAAGAAATAACCCTGAGAAAATTGATTACACCATTACCAGTTATCTTCTGGGACCATAATAATGTAGCTTTCATTATTTCTTTTATATGCCAGTCTCCTACTGCAAATTGAAAATAGTACATGCAATTCAGATATCTCTAAAAAGGAGCCTCGTTTTGAAAAGAAATGGAAACAAAACAATGGTATAAAAGCACATCCATCCCCACTGGATGTGAACTACAATTTATTATACTCAGTGTTCAAGCAGAATTACAGGTGAAGAACGTTCAGTATTAAGGTTTAGACTATTGACCCAATAAACTCAAGATGGGTCATCAAAATTATCTTAATAACTGGACTAGAGGTGAAGACAGTCAGCCAAAAAAGCTAACATGTTCAAATCTCTGTATCAAGATTAGCGATAAAATATACACAGCATATGTTTAGGATCTACATGCTAATTGTGTTCATTGGAAAAGGAGTGGAAAAAAAAATATCCCTTCCCTTCCTATTCCCTCAAGGAAAAAAGACAGAAATGCTAGAAATTCATCATGTTTTCTGTGAAGCTAGTATGGTTCAATATTGAAGGAAGATGTTTAACTTAAAAAAATCTTTGAGTCTGCAAACTCTCTTTGAGCCATCACCTTCTCATCTACAGAAAATGCTGCTTCCAGGCACAGATTGTCCTCTGTATCACCAACTTGAGAGATCAAAAATATTGAGAAGCAGTAAAGTGTTGTGTTTAAGGGTTCAGATTTTAGGTCTAGATAGCCTCCATTCAAATCTTAGTTTTAAAATTGCCATATGGGGGGGGCGCCTGGGTGGCTCAGTAAGCATCCAACTTCAACTCAAGTCATGATCTCACGGTTCGTGGGTTTGAGCCACGTATCGGGCTTTGTTCTGAAAGCTAGCTCAGAGCCTGGAGACTGTTTCGGATTCTGTGTCTCCCTCTGTCTCTGACCCTCCCCTGCTCGTGCTGCCTCTCTCTCAGAAATAAATAAAAAACATTAAAAAAAATTGCCATGTGGCCATGGGAAAGTTACTTAGGCTCCTCACTTCATAATGGAGATAATAATAGCACTTAGATCATGGTACTGTTGTAAGGAATTAGTAAATTAAAATGTTTCTTGAGGGGCACCTGGGTGGCTTAGTCGGTTAAGCGTCCGACTTTCGCTTAGGTCATGATCTCGCGGTTCGTGGGTTCGAGCCCCGCGTCGGGCTCTGTGCTGACTGCCAGCTCAGAGCCTGGAGCCTGTTTCAGAGTCTGTGACTCCCTCTCTCTCTGACCCTCCCCTGCTCACGCTGTCTCTCTCTCTCTCTCCTAGAAATAAATAAAACATTTAAAAAAAATAAATAAATAAAATGTTTCTTGAATAATAATCTCACAATAAATTTTAATCATTATTATGTGTCTGGAATATATTATTCATAAATATCCTTGACAAAAGGAGTGAAAAAAAGTATAATAATAATAATTATAATGCAGATCACTTTCAAACAAATAAACATTTTTAAAAAATTTAAAAAAAAAACAAAGGGGAGCCTGGGTAGCTCAGTCAGTTAAGCATCCAACTTTGGTTCAGGTCATGATCTCACGGTGCCTGAGTTTGAGCCCTATGACGAGCTCTGTGCTGACAGCACAGAGCCTGGAGCCTGTTTCAGATTCTGTATCTCCCTCTCTCTGCCCCTCCTCCACTTGCATTCTGTCTGTCTGTCTCTCTTTCAAAAATAAATAAACATTAAAAAATTTAAAAAAAATTAATAATGCATAGCACTTTCATTGTTGCAGGTTCAGTTTTGAACAGGTTTTGTATATTAACTCTTTTTTTTTTAATTGGAGAGAGAGAGAGAGAGAGAGCATGTGAGCAGAGAAGAGGGGCAGAGGGAGAGAGAGAAAATCTTAAGCAGGCTCTATGCTCAGTGCAGAGCCTGACACAGGGCTTGATCCCACTACCCTGGGATCATGACCTTAACCGAAATCAAGAGTGGGACACTCAACCAACTGAGCCACCCAGATGCCCTTGTATATTAACTCTTTTGGTCCTCATAATAGCCTTTGATGTAGTAGTATCAGGTAGAGGTGAAGTAACTTGTCCAGGGTTACACAGCCAGTGAGTAGCATACTAGGACGTGAACCCTGACAGTCTGATTTTAGAGCTCCCATTTTTGAGCATTAACTCTATCTTCACTTCTTTTGAGCACTATGTCTAAATTTATTCACTACTCACTCAAAAAATATTCACTGAGAATCTACTCTAGGCTAAGTACCAACCCACTTTGAAATACATTACTAAGAAAATAGAGGCACAGGGTCTTTCCCTCACAAATATTTAATATACTTAATACATATTTGTTTCTTTTAAGCTTGTCCATGTTCATTTTGTTCATATGGATAATACTGTTTTCCAGGTCTATAAGTCTTTATGAAGTCTAAACATTTGGTTTTATTTCTTTTACCTATCCCCTACCAGCTAAAAATATCCACATTTGGAACCCTAATATCTTGTACAATTCAGCACCAGGGACAGCAGACAAAACCTATTAGAGCATTAGGAAGATACTTTCTCTCAGAATTCATGAAGATTTGATATTTCAGAACACACACACACAAATTAAATATCCAGAAAATTTTTAGGAAGAATCCTAGAAATTACCAAGCCCAAGTCCCTGGAACAGAAAGGGAAATTTGCATACACAAGGCCATACATCTGAAGCCAAGAACTAAGTTCCTAGAACTAGTCTAGTTATAATTCATCTCAAGTGTACTGGTATCACCAACCAGTAAAATTATGTATATATTCAGTGACATGTGTGTGGCATGCACTGACAATTCCTTAAATAGGAATCAAGGAAGAAGTCAGGTACTCTGGTTTAAGCTCGAGAAGAATCCTTATTTGGCCAGTTAGGAAGATTCATTTCCTAATATTGTTATCTATTATTTCCTATTCCCTATATACTTCCTAATATATTTGAAGGCATGGGTGGAAACAAGTTTCAAGGTTCATTAGAGGAGAAACAGATCCAAGTTACTACTGACCCTGCCTCAGACACTGCATTTCTTTGACATCATTGAGTACATTAGAATTCTTTCCGGCCTATCAATGTTTATTAGATTTGATGCTGCCTAATTCTGATGTCCCAGAGGAAGGTGACTCACTCCCAGTAAGCGTGTTATCAGTCTCTAAGGACATGTCTAATCTGGATGACATCATCTTGTCTGGAAGATACACTTTAGGTAGATAGTTCTCAGAGCTCATGAAAGAAAAACTTTCCATTTGCTGTGCTTCACTAATCCCATTTCATTAAAGCAGCTATGAGAGGCTGAAAGGGAAAAGGATGTGATTCTGTGAAGGAATATAGAATTATAGATTTAATCATTCAAGACTACATTTATTATAATCATCAGTGCAAAGCTCTTCAAGGAGTCTCTATTGATATAAATAAGGATCACCCTAAATTCTTCTTCTCCAAGATGTTTTCAACAATTATTCAAGTACTAGCTATGTAATCATGGAAAGTTACTGAAGTCCTCTGAGTCTCGGTCACCTCTTCTGTATAATAAGGACTGTTTGACTTCTGATTCCTCACTGGGGCACTGTGAGGAATAATGAGATAATTTGCCTCCACATGGTATAAAACAGTGGTAAGCAGAAGCAGAGGAAATGGAGCACAGGTGACTGACTCCCCTAAGGAGGTTGAAATACAGTTGTTCTTGTTGTTTGTTTGTTTGTGAAAAAGAATGAAGGAAATCTCCACAAAGACTGGCATAAGGATTTTCCTTGTCACTGCCAATAAAATTCTTCAAGCACCCAAATGTTAAAAAGCCATGAGATCTGAAATGAGAATTGGCCTCAAGCCTCATATCTAGCACAGATTAGCTACTATACCCTCTTTCTTTCCCAACTCTTACTTCCTCAGCCTAAAAAAACATAATTATTGTGCTGGAATATAGCTAGCTGAGCCAGCTAGGCTGGTAGAGCATGCAACTCTTGATCTTGGGGTTGAGAGTTGAAGCCTCGTGCTGGGTGCAGAGATTACTTAAAAATAAAATCTTTTTCCATGTTTTAGCTATTGTGGAGAGTGCTGCTATGAACATTGGGGTACATGTGCTCCTATGCCTCAGCATTTCTGTATCCCTTGGGTAAATTCCCAGCAGTGCTATTGCTGGGTCAGAGCCTAAGTGTCCATCAACAGATGAATGGATCAAGAAGATGTGGTTTATCTATACCATGGAATACTACATGGCAATGAGAAACAATGAAATCTGGCCATGTGTAGCAACATGGATGGACCTTGAGGGTGTTATGCTGAGCGAAATAAGTCAGGCAGAGAAGGACAAATATCATATGTTTGCACGTATAGGAGGATTAGGAGGAACTTGACGGAGGAACAAGGGGGAGAAGAAGGGCGGAAATGGTGGGGGAAAGGGAGAGAGGCAAACCATGAGAGACTCTTGAATGCTGACAAAAACTGAGGACTGATGGATGTGGGTGGGAGGGGGGGATGGGCATGGAGGAGGGCACTTTGGGGATGAGCACTGAGTGTTATGTAGAAACTAATTTGACAATAAACTATTTGTAAAAAAAAAAATAAAAAAAAATAAAATCTTTTTTTAAAAAATTAAAGAAAAAAGAATCAAGCTAGTTACTTGGATTAAAAGATGGATAATAATGAAGGGTCTAGCTGTGGTTTGGCTTAAATTCTTATTCTACCAGTCACAAACTGAGCAACTTTGGGCAAGTATTTACACACCAGTAAAATGTGGATAATATCAGCAATCATCTCATGAGGATGTTATAAGATTGAAAACGTTAATAGGTATAACATACTTAGAACAGTATCTGGCACATAATAAGGACTCAATAAATGTCACTAGAGAACATGCTAGACATAAAGTAGCCAGGCCCTTTGAGTAGGTACCCCCTTTACTAACTTCTCAGACAGAAGACTAAAGACAGAGGATTTTTTTTCTCCTCTGTAGATCTGTGTATAATGAAACCATATCTTATTTTTCATTTACTTATTTTTCTTAAGGCCATTCTTTGCTCACTGATGATAACTGCTAGATCTCATCAGAGATACTTTATTCTACATCACAAGGATGTGTGAAGGAGTGAATTCTATGGAAGGAAAGGAGAAGTGGGAAGGGGTCTGAGTGAAGGAGCAAGAGACCCAGGCTTTAAAGAAAAGTGAGGAAGAAGGCATGAAAGGAAGCTTTGTCCTCTCCTCCTAACATTTACAAATGCTAACTTCAACCTTTGTTGATTTGCCCAGCTCACCACGACTTTCTGTTGACATGAGTCCATAGCACAGAAACATAATAGGAATCACTGGAAAGAGTTTATGATGAAAAGGGGAGAGAGACAGGAAGGAAGACTCTAGTTAGGATAGACAGGAGGTCCAAACCTCCTCAAGCTCTGTGGGACAATTATAGGAATACCACAGGAATACTATTATAGTGGCTGTCTATGGGACAATGATACGTAGTACAGATGACGACCCCAAATACACACGGGAAAGACACAAGATTTATCAGCACTGTCTAGGTTACCAGCCTCCATATGCTCTACATCACCCCCATTCAAACATTTCAAACATTTTTTTTTTTACTTCTTCAGCAGTTAGTAGAGTTTTGGCCTGCTATTCCAGTTATTAGGGTTTTATGACACAACTTCAGAAAAATAGAAAGAATGTGAATGGAGAGACGGGTCTAGAGATCCAAAAGGAAGGAGACGAGGAAACAAAACTATAAAAGCTGCAGGGACTGGATGTTACAGTCTGAGGCATTTCATGAGGATGGATTCTGGGGCACCCATGGGGGTGAGACAGAATGGAGAGGATTGAAGGGGATCTTAGAAACTTGCTCTAGATTGTAAAATGGGCTCCTTTTATTGGTCCTCAAGAGGGCCAAGTATCACTTAAAATTCCTTCTAATTGCTAGATTGGACTTTCAAAAATATGACTTTATGTAGAGATTAACCCACAGTCCAGTAATCAGGGTTACGTACGTGCATACTAAAGTCTAAAACTTCACTCCCAGTCACTAAAGACGTGGGTTGGGACACACAAGCCCCTTTATTCTATTAAAGGCAAACCACTTTGTTCTTCTAAAGAATTGTTGGTGAAGGCAAGTGAGAAAATATCAGCAAGTTTTATTTAAACTTTAGGAATAAAGTTTAAAGGGAATAAAACAAAATCCTCAGTCTTTTCTTGCGCAGAAGGAAGAAGCATTTCACTACCACCTTTAACCCTAAGGGGAAGAAAAGCCAGTCAACAGATGATCTGTTTAAATTGGATATGAGTTGACATGATGCTCACATCATCAGGGAAATTAACAACTCGAAGAATAGGAAATGTTCTATCCCTTGATATAGCTGCAAGAAAAATTGCTCAGAAATGTCTGTGCTGGGGACTCAATGGGGAGTGCAGCTGGAACGGGAGCCAGCCCTGGGGTCTCCTAGACCAGTGTTTGATAGCCAGGACAGTGAACAGCCTTTACTGGCATAAGCAGGGCAAGCATTGAGGAAAAAGGATCTAGGGCTATGAACTGTGGTCTGGGATGGTGGACTTAGAGCTGGGCAGAGAGAATCCAAGCTGAAGGAGGTTGTGCCTGGCTGGGAAGTAGCCCATCACCCACCAACCTTCGCCCAGCACCTGCCAGTCACACTACATCCATATCAGAATCTCCAGGGACTATCTTTAGAAATACGCATTCCCTCACCTTACCTGTGGAGACCCTGATTAGGAAGAGCTCAGATGAGGCCTGGGCATGACTTTTTCATAAGCTTCGCATGTAACTGTGGTGAAACTTATTCACGTGCTAAAATTTCAGAACTGTCAGTTAAGGCAATCACAACTATTCCCTTTCTAACCAGACCATTAAAGCAATGATTCCACGTGTCACAAACTAGTCAATCAGAGACTTTTTTTTTTTTTTCCATTTCCATAGTAAACTTTTTTCAGGACAAAATGAAGAAAAGGCTCACAATCTCTCTTAAAAGACCATGCAATCTTCTCCTCCTCCTCCCCTCTTCCTTCTCCTCCTACCTCCCAGTCTCCTCCTCCTCCTTTTTAATTTCACACCAAAAACAAAATAGAGCGGCAATGTGTATATATCCTACATCAAAACATAAATGGGTTTTGCCACAAAGCTGTCTTCAAGCAGTTCTAGAGAGAGAATCATGTAGACTCAGGAATGCATGAGGGAGTCATGAGTGTTTCAGGAAGAGTGCTGAGAGGCAGGAACAAGAAGCAAACAGCTCACTCAGTGTCAAACAGAGATGGTTCCCGTTAGGATTTGAGCTATAAAGGACCGGTAGCACTCCAAGCTCAATTCAGAGGATTCTAGCAAGATCAGGAAAGGAGGGGTGGTGGCCCAGGGGCAATGAAACCAGGGGCTTCAAGGACCCAAGTGGCAAGAGTCAAGAACAGCCAGTGTCCAAACGTTGGGGCTTTGATATCAGTTGGCTGATCAAAGACACATCATCTGTGATTGACAGCATAGTGCTTCCCCAATACCAGCCCCTGGACATGAGAAGTAGCTAAGGAACTAGCTTAAAATACAGATTCCCAGGCCCCACCCCATTGTGATCCTCACCGCTTTCTGTCTTGTTTATGGTAATCATCTACTCAGTCCATAAACATGTATAAAGTGTTTATGCTCACTACATGCTCACTAGTCTGCTAACTGTGTGAGGACAGGAAATGCATCTAATTTGCTCAGCCTCCATGTCTAGCACAGTGCCTAACTAAAAACAATATCTATTCATTCAAAAAACATACACAGAAGTGCTTACTATCTGACAAGGTGAGCTAGGCACTGGGCCACAGTAATTAATAAGTTTGCTCGCTATACTATGTCTAGCAGGGTAGACAGCCCAGGGGTCAATAAGTCACGTCAACTTGACACATGCTTGAACAATACACATAGACATTTCTTACCTTCTGAATCCACCCCACACAGGAGCCAGGGAGATTATCCTAAGACACAAATCTAGCCACGCTGCTGCTTGGAGACAGTCAATAGTTCTCCTACGATGCCTCTTCCCAAAGGTCTGTAGGCTCCATGTAGACAGATGGCTATAAAGGAAGTTTTCATTGTCAAATAACTGTGGAAGCCTCTGGGATAAATTAAATAAAATAAGTCAAGTTTCTTTTTTTTTAAATTTATTTATTTTGATAGAGAGCATCAGTGGGGAGGGGCAAAGAGAGAGGGAGAGAGGGAATCCCAAGCAGGTACCAAACTGGCAGCATAGAGCCCAATACAGGGCTGAAATCCATGAACCATGAGATGATGACCTGAGCCAAAACCAAGAGTTAGATGCTCAACTGACTGAGCCACCCTGGCGCCCCTGAAACAAGTTTCTTTAATGCAGGATTATGATACCAATGAGTCTTGTAAATCTCTAAAAGAGGGGGTAAGTACAAAAAAAGGGGGGGAGTAGCATTCAGCACATTCTCCTTAGTTGACTGTGGCCCTTTTGGGAGAACTTCTTAAATAACTAGTGCTTAGAGAACAGACTTTGGGAAATTCTGGTTGGCCACATCATAACCAACATTCATATTATGTGTCATAGGGTCCTCTATGATCTCCTGCACAAGCCTCTACTTCCCACTCTGGTTCTTGCACTTTGCTAAAACCAAACTCCCTCTTACTTCCAAGACTTTGCTCGTGTTGCCTGCTCCCCAACACACACACACACACACACACACATTCTTCAAGCCCTGGAACATCCTCCAGGACACACAGAATTTGCCTGAAGACAATACATGTCCTTGAAGAGACAGCTCAGACATCAGTGCCACCAGAAGCTTCTGCTGTTCCACTGCCTCTTCTGTATGTCCTCAGAGTCTTCTCTCACAATTCCCACACAGCACTCAGGGTGCTCTGTGACCGTGGTCCTGCTAGCATGAGTTTCTGGAGGGAAGGAGTCTTTCTAAGGCTTTATTTCTCTCCTATACCAGAGTTTCTCAACCTTGGCACACCTGACATTGGAGCTGGATAATTCTTTGTTGTGAGAGGCTGTCCAGTGCACTGTTTGATGTTTGGTAGTATCCTTTGGCTCTACCCACTAGATGCCAGTAACATCACCACAACCGTACCCCCTCCCCCAAGTCGCAAGAACCAAGGAGTCTCCAGACATTGTCCGATATTTCCTGGGAGAACAGAACCATCCCTACCTGAGAACCACTGTCCTGTATCTAGTGCAGTGCCTGGCGCTCATTAAACAAATGTTTACTGAACACGTGCCCCTTTTCAGGCCTTTTCCAGACACGGGTAATAATACAACTCTGAACAAAACACTTGCCCTGCCTTTAAGCTATAGGAGTCGAGAAGTAAACAGACATGATTACGACTGTAATAATAAACACAGTTCTATGATGGCTGAGAAAGACTTGTCTATTTCATTCATTTTATACCTCCCAGCTCCTAGGGCAGTACCTGGTACATCCTAAGAGCTCCAATAAGTATTTGTTGATGAATCCTATTAGCTAAAATTTACAGAGCACTTATTATGTGCCAGAAACTGTTCTAAATACCTTATGTGTATTAAATTATTTTAGCTCCATAATGAACTTATGAGTTTCTATTATTATACTCATCTATAGATAAGCAAACTAAAGCATAGACATTTTAAATAACTTAGTAATGATTATATAATGAGTGCAAGGCAGGGTCAAGACTTGAACACAGGCGAGACGCCTGGTTCCAGGGTCCAAGCTCAAGTGTCCCACATGTTTTTTACCAAGGATGACCAACGCTGATAGAAACTTCCTTTGGACTGGCATAACAATAACACAATTAAATTATTTCTTTTATCTCATCCTTAGCACCATTTTATTTGAGAAAACTTGAAGCACAACAAGGTTAAGTAACCTGAATTCTCCCATAAATGGTAAGTGCCTGAGCCGACTTTTGTGCTCTGACAGTGGGGACCTGTGTCCTTAACTACTATGCTATACTTCCCCAAATATGGAAGCATAATAAGTAACCATTAGGTGACTGAATGAGGAATGGTCTACATGCTTTCTGCATCCCCCACACCACCATGCAGAGAGCCTAATATATAGATGGAACCCCACACATGGTTTTTTAAATGATGACAGTGAAGTATAAGGGATGGGACACTCGGTTAGGGATCAGATCTGACTTGTCCTCCTGATTCTGCCTTGGAGTCACTGTGCGACCTTGAAGATGACTCCCACGCAACCAGGCCCCCACTTGGTATCTAAAATGGGAGGTTTCAGATTTCCGGAGTTCCCTTCAGCTCTGATGCTGATTCCAGCAGCCATAGTCCTGAGTGAACCCAGAGAGCCCTCTTTCCATCACAACCAGGTAAAGCTCCTCCCTTGACTGTCCTGATTGGTTTGTTTACCTCCTGATGCAGGTGCTGTTTTGGTTGCCTAGCAACACAATGATGGAGACTGCCAGTTCCCAGAGGAGAAATGAATGAATGAGCAGAGATATTCACACTAGGAGCAGTGGCCACAGCTAGAGCAGCACATTGTACATTTCATAACTCCACCTGTCTGAATGTGCTTTTCATATAATGCTGATACAGCAGCCTCATGGGGAATCTGGAGGTGGAAAAGCTTCTTATGCACAGTCCTACCTGCCCATAAGGACGTGACCCTATCACAGAAATCACAAGCACAGAAGTGTGTTTTAGTATCACTAATAAAAGATTTTCCTCTGCTCTCTTCCATGTAAAAAACTACTGTTTCCTGTGTTCCACCTGCCTTTAAATGTACATACAGATTCTGGGTTACTGGACAGGTTGTATACAGTGGAATTGATCCCCAGGACCACTCTGAAAAACAGGCAGAACTGAAGTTCAGCAGATAGGGAAAACTTCAAAAAACTTAAGAGTAATGCTTCTGAAATAATGTAGATCTGGGTTTAATTCCTGGCTTTGCCACTTATAAACTGTGCAACTTTGAGTTAGTTTTATAGCTTCTCTAAGCCTTAGTTTCTCCATCTGTAAATTGGGGATATTAATATCTATCTCAAAGTGTCACTGAAATAACTAAGTAAGATATTAGAGGTTGAAGCACCAGATCACATGCTGATACATGGATACACAATTCTTACCATTATTACTGTTACTGTTTAGGGTCACACACTACTTAAATGATAAAGCTGGGATCTGAATACAGGTCTCCAGTAATGCCAAGGCCAATTTTTGTTATTACTTCATTCCTGCTTTGAAAGGAAAAGCCATAGCGTGTATTCTTTCAGCAAATACTTATAAGCCACTATGTGACGGTGCTGAAAATGATACCTAACTCTTACACAGCAGTTTTTATATCAAGCAGTGCTTTTGCATGCATCCTCTCACCTAATTTGATGGTCATTTCTCTGATGTTTGAATGGAGATCATTTTGGAGAAAGCATCGGTCTGCCTCTGGAAGTTAAATTCTACTCTTTGCTCAGGAGCTTGAAAGCCAGGAGAGGGAGCCCCATCCCGCAGTGCAGAGGAGCCAGCCCAAGGGCATGCTGGCAAAGAGCACTGAATGACCAGCTTAGGTCCCTGATCCTGTACCTATGAAATACATGATCATAGCAAGCTCACTTACCACTGTAGGCCTCAGTTTTCATAATCTGTAAAATGGGAATGTGTTTATGTTTACTTCTCAGAGTTGTTGGGATAATTCAGTAAGCAGATGATTGCAGAACGCTCGGCTCAATGCTCCCCATGGCAGCTACCACAATGATGATATCACTATGCTCTTTATTACTGTTCCAGAGTCTTGCCTGTACTATGGGTATCTTCCAGGGAAGATGGGCCAAGGTGGAATGCCATGGTCAGTCCATCATCTCTAAGGGTCAGAGGAAAAGAGAAGAAAGTGAAAGAGGGAGGAGAGGGGCACCTGGGTGGCTTAGTCGGTTAAGCGTCCGACTTTTGCTTAGGTCATGATCTCGCGGTTCGTGGGTTCGAGCCCCGCGTTGGGCTCTGTGCTGACTGCCAGCTCAGAGCCTAGAGCCTGTTTCAGTCTGTGACTCCCTCTCTCTCTGACCCTCCCCTGTTCATGCTGTCTCTCTCTCTCTCCTAGAAATGAATAAAAAACATAAAAAAAAAAAAAGAGGGAGGAGAAAAGGACCACATTTTCCTGTCTTTGTAGCTGAATCTGAGAAGGTAGGGACAGAGATGGATGCCACATGTGGTGGATGCTGTTGTAAAACCCATGGTCCAATAAAGCAGTTGTAGTCGGAGACAAATAAGATAGAGACCAGTGGTGCTTAAGGCTGGGCTCCACATCTCTGGGGGCACACTCCCTCATAGCCCAGGGATTTAGGGGTCTGCTCATTGTCAGAGCTCTAAAATGATAAGATTTAAGTGTTTCTTTTCTTTTCTTTCTTTCTTTTTTTTCCCGGAAATCTAGGAGTTGATCATTTCAATGCAAATAAAATGGGAAAAACCTGAATAATATTTATTATATACCAGGCATCGCCCTAATTTGTATGTTTTAACAGATTTCACCCTCATGCAACTCCCAAAGGTAATTATTATTATTACCCTCTTTGTGTAGATAAGGAACCTAGGCAAACAGCTTGCCCAAAGTAAAAAACTAAGAAGTAGCAGAGAAAGGATTCAAACATGGTATAGTTACAGCTTTCATGTTTTCAACAGCTACAGTTATTGCCTTTTCATGTAGGGAAAGGCAAAAAGGGAAAAAGAAATCCATTCTCAGTGTGGCCTCGCTATTCCTGTGGTGACTGAGCTTGGCTGAAATGACCGAGGGTCTGTGTAGAGGCCAACCAATGCAGCATCATTATTATGTGGGATTTAGGATGGAAGGAAATGACATGGAAGGGGTAGCTTCTTTGTTGTGTTCCTGTGCAGACAGACTCCAGATCCTCAAAGTGGTAGAAATGGAGAGCAAGGGCGACTTTAATCCAAAACAAACAAACAAACAAACAAACAAACAAAAAAACCATGTGGGTTTCCCAATTCCATGCTGGTTCTAAGTCAAATGAAACTAATAATGAAGTTATGGTGATGGTCAGGCACTTTCATGTTAAAGCTTCACAACTGTCCTGCGAAGCGAGTTCTATTACCTTATTTTACAGCAGAAGTACCCAAAGCTTGGAGAAGTGAAGAGGCCATTCCAAGACCTCACAGCCAGACAGGAAGCTGTGGATGTAGGACTCCAAATCAGCTCAGCAGTGCTTAACCTTGACTATATGATGATGTCACCTTGGATGCTGACAAAATATATACCTACTGGTGAGAATATATGCCAAAATATATACCAGCAATGAGAACTGATGCCCACGTGTTTTCATTGCCCATCCCCAGGGAGCTGGTACTCTTTCTGTCCCCCTATAGCTGCGTGAGTTGTGGTGAAGGCAGATGTATTAGAACATTACCTTGAAAGTGACTTGATCAACTAAAACCTTCAAGCACCCTTAGTTGCAAAGAACACCCACTGACATCTGCCTCCCCTTAAGGGGGGACTCCAAGGATTTGGAAACTTATTTTTCTGGTTGCCATGACAACCTTTTTTGCAACGTCAGCAAAAATGCTCTGTGCTACAAACAAGCAACCATAAAACCACTCAAGATCTTTAGCTCACAATCACCTCAGCTCCAGACCATGCCATGCCCTTTCAGAGAATTTACCTAGGGATTCTAGAAAAGAACTGTAGATGTTAGGACATTCTAAACCCTCCCCTCATTTTACTAGGTAGGGCTCAGAGATGAACTGAATTGTCTCATGTCAGGGAGTAAATTAATATTTTCAGTTTTTCTTTTATTCTATACTTCACCCCATCTTGGTAGGACATTTTTTAATCCAAAGATGAAAGTGATGAAAGTTCTCTCACTTTTACCTTTTTAAAATTTCTTACAAGTCAAATTTATTTTTAATGCTTTTTAATTAATTTATTTAAAAATAAAAATTATATCTACTTAAGGCATATAACTTGGTTATTTGCATATACATAGTGAAATGATTACTACATCAACCCTCTTTGGATAGACACCAGGGCCCTTTTACTCTTGCATGTGGTAAGACTTTGTGTTTTAACCCTCACAGGCTAATTTGCATTCGTACCCCCTAATCAATCTTTAATTACAGGAATTCATCTTTGATTGTGCACATTTTATGCTCCATGATAGGTAGAGAGGAGGAAATATTGCAAGGTCTTTTTTGTGAGCTTAAAAATCTTGCCATGGATGGATAACAAAATTAACTTTGCCCTTGTTGGCAAGTGTGAAACTTTCCTGACTCAGGACCTATGTTTCAGTGGCAGCTCTGTCATTCACTAGCTGTGTTATGTGATACGAAGCTGTGTGTGTTAAAAGCAAATATGGCCTTCGTTGTCAGACAGAATCTTGAGTTCTCACCTTAGCTATGTATTACCTAAGTGACTTTGTGCAAGTCTGTTTCTTTCCCTATGAAATGGGAATAACATCTCCTTAATGGTGTAGGTCTGTGGGTATGAAAAGCATTTAGCACAGTGCCTGGTACACAAAAAGTGTTCAATAAATGATAGCTACTATTACTCTAATCCATGAATACTACCTGATCTGCCTACCTCACAGGAGGGCACATGAGAGACTTTGCAAACTACAGGATTTACATATAAGAGGGCTTATTGCTACAGTTGTTTTGTTATTATAAGGACTTAATCACCTTTTTTTAGATCAGATAAGAATAGCAGATGTGAGTTCTTTTTATGAAAAATAAATATCCTTTTTAACCACTACCAACACCACCCTGTGGGGTTGGATTTCTTACTGAGTGGTGAGACAATGTGTACACTTATCACTTTGCGTATATTCATATATATGCAAATTCCTGAGCTGAACTGTTCCCTGGAGAAAGGATCCTATGACTCAGTATAGTTCTTCCTTCCGGGACCCATTGGGAGATTCTTGGTTAAAAGCAAGAGAAATAATGTAGACTGTTTAACACAAGAAGGGAATTTTGCAGAGATGGACGATTCACAAAATAAACTTGGATGGGGGACAGGGATGGCAGGAAGGATCAAGCTTGTGAAATCAAAGGAATCTGGGGGTGGGCGAACAAGATTCAGGACCAAGCAGCAACCACTGGTCCAACCTCCGTAGGATGCTGCTGCTGCTGTCATCATTAGTCTGATAAATCTCATGGCCAATCTCTCTCTCCATCCTTGTCACTTTCTGGAGAGACAAAGTCCCAGGAGTGAGCATCTAAATGGCCCAACTCAGGTGACATCCCTCCCTCCAGTATTTTTGGGGACTGGGAGTTAGCAAGTTGTTGAAGGATCTGACCCTGGAAATTACCAGGTCCCCACACCATGAAAAACTCCTCCCAAAGAAATGTGGAGGCATAAATACAAATATCTTCCAGGAAGCCATCTCTGGTCCAGCTCTTATTTCATTGATAAAGAAGGTTCAGAGGGGTTATCCCATGATTGTGTGTCAAGTCTTCTGGCTTCCAACCCTACATTTGCTCTCTTACATAAAAGTCAGAAATTTATAAAGTCATAAGCTGTTTCTCCAGCTTTAAACATTATCTCAGGGCGGGGACAAAAGGGACTGACTATGGAGAGTCATTATCTGTTTTCAGGCTCTTTTCATTATATAAGCTCAGCCCATAAGAATAAATAATGCTAGAATGCAGCTGACCTCCAGTACTTGATGGGAGAATCTCATTACTGCTAAACCCTGGTGATTAATATAGAGAACTGGCTATGATACATTGAATTTTCAATAGAAACCACTAAGTACTTCTGCATCTAACTGCCTTTTCCCCCCCTTATTCACAGTGCAATAAAAAATAATTTCCCATGCCATCATTTTCCTGGTTTCTCATCTATTCTTCTATCCCACTGTTTCCTCTTTTCTTTCTTTGTTTAAAACTGATACTAGTGAAGCTATTTGAATTTATAGACCTAGACAAGTACACCCTTTCTGTTTTTCTCCAAGTGCCTCTCCTGTGCATATTTGAAAGTCAATATTCTTTTTTTAAAATTTTTAATGTTTTATTTATTTCTGAGAGAGAGAGAGAGACAGCATGAGCAAGGGAAAGTCAAGGAGAGAGGGAGAGACAGAATCTGAAGCAGGTTCCAGGCTCTGAGCTGTCAGCACAGAGTCCGACGCAGAGCTTGAACCCACAAACCGTGAAATCATGACCTGAGCCGAAGTTGGGCACTTAACCAACTGAGCCACCCAGGTGCCCCTGAAAGTCAATATTCTTAAAAAAAAGAAAGAAAGAAAGAAAGAAAGAAAGAAAGAAAGAAAGAAAGAAAGAAAGAAAGAAAAAAACAAAACTACAAGTAAGTCCAAATCCTAGAGTTGGGAGAAGTCAGAGCTGTTCACTGACCTCATTTCACAGGTAGGGGAAACTGAAGCTTAGAAAGGATATGCCAGGTGGGTAGAGGCGGAGATGGGCCAAAAATCCATCAAAGACTATGTGGGGTTTATGAGCTGAGATTCCTTCAATCCTCTTGATCTTCTTATGTCCACTACTGTCATTATCCATGAAACTTGGAAAGGATTTGAGGTATTGCCTAATCCAGAGGTGGAAAGTAGTAGCCAAAGGGGCAAATCCTGCCTGTACATGGGTTTGATTTTCCTCAACAATCTTGGCTCACACAGTCCTTTAAAAATTTTTTTAAATTAATCACCAACATTTAAAAACTTGGAGATTTAACATAATCTGATTTTTTCTTACCCTTTAATGAAAATCAGATTATCTGGCAACTTAGGGTCCCTACTGCCATTCGGTAAACATGAGCTGTTGAGACACAGCCTGCCCCCTTAGGCAGGTGTACACACCTCAGTGCACCACAGTCTCCACCCTGCCCTGTTCTTTCACACTCTGCCACCTTCATTTGTTACATTACTGCCTGTCCCCAACAGTATTAAAGTTTCTGATTCCTGAGCCAGTTTTCCTCCTTTGCTTACTGAAGTCGGGTTGCTCCCTCTTACTGACTGAGGTCACTTACTAAGGGCCGTTCAGTAAGTGGAGATATTGGAAGACAAACTTCCAAGGGCTCTCAGTCCTTGGCTGCCCTTTCTTCTCTCGCCCTAGGTGGTCGCATACAGTCGCATACAGGTGGTCAGAACACTCCCCAATGCACATCTCCAGCCCCAGGCTCACATCTGTGCTTTCCACCTGGGTAACCAGCCCTCACTTTGGGCAAGTCGCTTCATCTTTTAGTGCCTTCATTTCCTCATCTGTGATATGGAGGCAATGAGAGTCCTTTTCCACTACACAGTTATTGTAAGAATTATACATACAATTGGTTAATCTATGTAAAACAATTTGAAGAGAACCTGGCACAGCTTTTGTTGTAGGCTGCCTAATGGGTTTCTCAAATGTCCACGATGAAGCCATTAATTCCATTCTGCTTCCAACCTGTCCTTTCCTAGTCTTTCCCCATGTTGGTAAGAGCACCATTATGCCAAGGATGGCTGGAGCTGAAAACCTGGGAGTCATTCTTCATGCATCTGTTTCCTTAAATCCAATTCATCATCAAGCCTTTCCATGATATTCTTAAAAATATTTCAGTTGGTCCACTTTCCCCATCTCCGCTGTCACAACCTTGGTCTAAGTGACCATCATCTCTTGCCTGAACTCTTGCAGTTACACAATAACTATGCACCCCTCCCATTCATATGTTGAAGCCCTAACCCCCAATAGAATGGTATTTGGAGACAGAGCCTTTGGGTGTGACCAGATTTAGGTGAAGTCCTGCTGGTGGGGACCTCATGATGGGGTTATTGTCCTTCTAAAAAGAGACACGAGAGAACTTGCTCTCTTTTTCCCTGTCATATGAGGACATGGGGGAGAAGGCAACCATCTACATACAGGCCAGGAAGACAGTTCCCAAGATAAAGAGACCACAATGGCACCTTGACTTTCACGTCCAGACCTATGACAAAATAAATGTCTATTGCTTAAGCCAACCAGTCTATGGTATTTGGTTATGGCAATGAGAGCAGACTAAGACGCCTAAACTGGTCTCGCTGCTTTTTTCATTCTTTCTCTTCCAAAATCCATTCTCCACACAACAGCAAGAGTAGTCTTTTAAACATGTCGCAGCGCCCCTTCGATGGCTTATTTTTGCCCTTATAACAAACAGAAGCTATTCAGGCTGCCCCCCGCCCCCGGGTTCTGGGGAAATCGGCCCCGTGCACCTCCAGCTTAGCGCACCCCCTCCTTGCTCAGCACTCTGGGCCATCGTAGTCTCCACTTGTGGCCTCAGAATCACGGTGCGTCTGCTGCCCCCTGCCGGCGATGCTCTTCCTCCAGCCCTGCAATCCCTTTTCTCTTTCAACTCCGTAGAAAGCGGCCGCAGGAAACCCACCTATTCTACAGCGTTCCAAGGCCCCTTTCTTATTTAAAATCAACTTTCCTTCCCATAACACTATGACATTTTTTCTTCGTGTACCTTCATTTAACCTGCCCCCATCCCGACTCCACGCAAACTACAGGAGGGCGACAGACTGTCTGGTTCCCGTTGCCCCCCCTCCCCCCGCGCTGAGTGCCCGGCACACTACCTGAGAGCGCGCAGACTGTGCTGCAGCGTTTCTCTGAGGAGCCTCCTGAGGTCCCGGAAGGTCAGGTGCCTTGCTCAAAGCTGGCTTCCAAGGACGCTGCCCTCTTCGCACTCCCCAAGGGGCGTAGAGACGCTCTTGGAATGGAGAAAGATCACCGCACTCGGCTGCCTGAGCGGAGAGACCTCAGAGTCCGGAAGCAACTTTCCCGCGTGGAGAGGTGAGGGGCGCCGTGGTGGGAGGCGCGGGGCGGGGCGGGGCGGCAGGGGCGGGGTCTCAGGGGGCGGGGCCTGGCCGCCCGAGCCAATGGGGCGGCGCGGCGCGGCGGGGAGGCCGGGCGGCGGAGGGGAGACGCTGGAGCGCGGCCGGGTGCGGAGGCTGAGCTCGCGGACCCGGAGCGTATCCGCAGGCGGGCGTCGCGGCCGAGGCACCCCCCACCCCCGCCCCGGCGCCGGTTTCCTGGCGGCTCGTACGGTAAGCGGAGCTCCGCCACGAAGTAGACTTTGTGGGGTTTCCGGAAGCTGGGAGTCCCCGCCACCCGCCCTCGGCCCCTCAGACGGGGCTGCCGGTGGCGTCCTCGCACCCGGCCGCGTCCCCGGCGCGCCGGCCCTGTGGGCGCGCGGAGGGCCCGGGAGGGAGGCGACGAGCCGCCGCGCCACTCTGCCTCCACAGGCTGCCGCAGCCCGGCCCCGGCCCGACCCTACGACGGACAGGGCGGAGCGCGGGAAATGCCTGGGTCCCGGGAGCCCCCGGGCGGACAGGCGCTCCACCCAGGTCTTCAGACCCCTCAGGACCTGTTGCCCTGGGCAAGGGGTCAGATTTGTCACGCCGTTGCCTATTTCCAGCCTTCCTGAGGCGCAGGAGGAAACCTCCGAGCGGCTCCCTGGCCGAGCTCGCAGCGGGGACTAGCCTTGATGCCGCGCCCCGGCGCCTTTATTCAGCCTCTGTCGGCTCCCCCGTTGTGTACCAGGCACTGTGCTGAGCCCTGGTGGCAGTCAAGACGGGCCTTGTGTGTGTGGGCGGGGGGGTTCCTGGGGCCAAGAAGGACAGTAGGAGGAACACTTTCCGAGTACCGTAGTACAGGGGACACGAGGTGCAGAGTGAGGCAGCCAGGACGGCTTCGGAGCGGAGGCGACCTTTGAGTGGGGACTGGAGGAGGCGGAGGAGGGTTTGCCTGGCTGAGGGCTGGGGGGGTGGGGGGGGGGGCTGTGAAGGGGTAGGGCTGCTGGGATAGCGGGAATTCCAGAAACAGGAAAAGGAAGCCGAAAAAGTCCAGTATCCCTTTAGACAATCACGAAGGACCAGGGCTTACTGTGGGTAGGGAATGAGCTGTCGGCACGGCTGGGGGCTCCACCATGCCCACACCTTAAAATGCAGCCGTAGACTGTCTCGAATTTTGTCCCGGGGTGGAGTGCAGTGGAGTTCTGACCAGTGACCAGGTCACTCTGGCAGCTCTCTGGAAAATGGATGGAGACTGGAGCATCAGAGAGCGGGTAAGTTGTGGTTGCTGTTCGGACTTGGCTGCAGATACTTGGGGCCTAGAAAGCAGCCCCCAGCTGCCCAGGAGCCCTGTTCCCTGGCCTCTGGGCAAGGATTTGGGCCAGGAAATGTTGCCTCTGGGATGCTTGCTTCTGCAACCTGCAGGTCACTTTTGTTTCTGGAGGCTTCGACCTCAACCTTGTCATCAGGCATGGACCCTGGGGGATCGGGAATGGCACCTCTCGCCTCCTCTTTCTGTCTTGCAGAGGCACAGTCTCAGCTGTTAGAGGCTGTAGTAAAAAGCGAGGTGTCACTGGGGAGTCAGGCCAGAAAGTCACTGTAGCTGTGCGCCTTGGGATCTGAATTTCACATTTCTGATTTAAAAGGAAATATCATAACTACCTTTAGAAGGTCGAGTTCCCTGGAAAAAGACTCAGAGATTCTGAAGTTGGTGTTTAGGGGGGTGCGGGGGTGGTCTCAGTGTCCAAGGGGATGACAGGTGAGGAAACCAGGACAGGGCAGAGGGAGAGGAGATCTGTGATGCAGTGCAAAAGAGGCCTCAGTTGATCCCCCGAGGCATGGAGCCCAGGCCTTGGAAGCCCCTTGTGGACCAGCCAGTAGATGCAGGAGGGCATAAATGGCTGTCCCTTCAGCAAGCCAGTTCCTGAAGAGGGACTCAGCCAGCAGTCCTGGGAACAGGGCATAGGGGAGGAAGGTCTTGGAAGGGATTGAGGGCCGTCCCACAGCACACACTCTGCAGGATGGGTTTGTGAAGTAGATGTGATAACTTGACAGAAACTGGTTTGCATTGCATCTGGTGCAGAGCAGGCATTTAAAAAGTGCTCATTTCTCTTGCCTTTAAACTTCCTGGTTGCATCTGAAAGTGATTTTGGGAGTTAGAGTTGGGTAAATGGGCTTTAGAGGAAAGGACCCTTAATAATAATAGCCACAATGACTACCACTTCCTGTTATTGAGTGCCTGTTATCTATATGCATCCTCTCCTAGTTGTCTAGTGATATTCTGATTCAGGTACTTTAACTCTTGTTTTACAGTCCACCCAGTCTTTTCTAAAACCCAACAGAGTATGTGTCCTTTTGCCATAAAATAATAGCAATAACAACAAGAGCAGCAGTCAAAGCAATATGATTTGTTATACTCCATGAAGTTATTTCGTTCGTGGTTTGAGTGATTAATTCATTTATTTATTAATTATTAATTCAAGAATGTGGATTGAGTGCTTCCTAAATGATGGGGCGCTGTCCTAGGTGCTAGGAATACAGTGCAGTCTATTACAGGAGAGAGAGAGAGACAGACATTAAATGCTTTGATTCTTCAAGTGCAAACATTGAATGATAGAACATCTCATTGCATAGCCAGGAAATGATAGAGAGTAACAGGCCCTTTTCCCAACTGACTCTTTCTCATCCTTCAGTTTTAGTATAACCTCCACAGCAAGGCCTTTTGGACCATCCTGTGTAAGGCAGGTCCCCTCCCTTTTATTCTCCCTTCATAGCACTTGTTTATTCATTTTATTTATTTCCTTGTTGTTTGTCCTCCCCATTAGACTGAAGGCTCCAGGAGGTCACATATTGCTTTATCCCAAGAGCCCAACACAGTGATTAGTACATACTTCTTCAAAAGTGAAATGAATGAGGCATGGATCTGCTTAACAGAGTGGCCAGGGAAGGTCACGTTGAGGAGTGATATTACCCTGAGATCTGAGGGATGAGAAGGACCCAGCAATGCTAAGCAATGCCAAGATCAAGAGGCAGAAAGAACAGTTTGTTCAAGGACCAGGAGGTGGGGGCATGGAGCCCGGCGTGATTGGGAAGTAGCCTGAGATGAGCTTGGAGAAGTTTGGATTTCATTCAAAGTGGAATGAAAGGTCATTGAGGGATTTTAAGCCTAGTAATGACTTGAGATTATAATATATATTTGTTGGTTGTCTGTCATCTAGGAGGGAGGCAAGCTCCAAGATGAAAAGTGTTTGGCAAATATTGCTAGAGTTGATGAATGATCTGGTTTATGTAGCTACCTGGTGAAAAATGGAGGAGGGAGAGGAATGCTATTTTGTCACAGATTAAGAGTTAGGTGAGAGAGATGTTGGTGTCTTGGCTGCAGAATAGCAAAGGTATTGGAGAAAAGCAGAAGGATTAGAGTTATCTTTGGTTACAAAATGGACGAGGATTTGCTGATACATTGGATGTTGTGAATATAGTAAAGGGAAGAACCAAAGATGACTCGTAGGCTTATGGTTTAAGATTGGATGGAGCCAAATGTCTATCAACAGGTGAATGGATAAAATGTGGTATATATACTTACAATAGAATATTACTCAGCCATAAAAAGGAATGAGGTACTGATACATGCTACAATGTGAATGAACCTTAAAAAACATGCTAAGTGAAAGAAGACAGACACAAAAGTTCATGTGTTGTCTGATTTCATTTATATAAAATGTCCAGAGTAGATAAATCCATAGAGACAGAAAGCGTATTGGTGTTTGCCAGCGACTTGGGGAAGAAGAGTAATTGAAGAATAACTGCTTAAAGGGTAAATAGTTTCCTTTTTGTGTTGATGAAAATGTGTTGGAACTAGATAGAGGTGGTGGTTGTACAACATTATGAATGTAGTAAATGCCATTCAATTGTATGCTTTAAAATGGTTAATTTTGTGTTGCATGAATTTCATCTCAATTACAAAAACAAAAAAAGATTGGCTGGATGGGAGCACCAACAACAGAATGGAGGAGACTAGGTGGGGAGCGGGTTGTGGTTAGGAGAGGAAATTCACGTGCTGTGATAGAGATGCCAGTGAGATATCCACATGGAGCCTGGGTTGGAGGGAGGGAGAAGTCTGGGCTAGAGATATAAATATGGGAGTTGTCAGCACTTAGATGTCAGCCAACAAAATGGATGAGATCTAGGGAGAGACAGTGTAAAGGAGCACATCGCAGCCTGGATCATTCTTTAATTTGATCTTTATACCTACCTATGAGGGAGATGCTGTTGTCTTCACTTTCAGATGAGAAAACCAAGCCCCCCCCACACACACCCACCCTGGCATGAACTTGCCCAAGGTCAGACACTTTGTTCATATGTATCCCTTGGCCTCCAGTGCTTTGCCGTTCCCATCTCAGCATGATGCTATTTAGAACTTCAGCAGGGACACCCTCACCCCCACCCCCGCCACTCCGTCCTGATGGAGTACTCACATGTGGCAGACACTGTGCTGGGCGTATGTTGGTGGAGAAAGTGGAAATGGCTCCAATTTTGTGGAGTTCACCCACTAACCGAGCAGCTTCAGTCCACTGATACAGGGCACCGTAGGAGCCTGGAGCAGGAGCATCTGCCCCAGGTTTGGGAGTGGGAGGAGACTTCCTAGAGAAAGTGACAGCAAAGCTGAGATTTGCAGCAGAAGCAGAAGAATGGAGCCTGAGAAAGATCAGATTCTCTGGAGGGTTCATGATCCCCAAACACCTTCTATTGGAATTCACCATTCTCTTCATTCCACCTTTCTACATAGGTTACTGGCATTTTCCAACTCATTGAAAGGGTTTTCTGCATTTTCTATAACCCTGGAGGCAATAAGCAGGCAAATGGCTTAGTTTGATTTCAGTTGGGAGCGCAGAGGGGGAACGAGGTAGGTTGCAAACAGCCTGGCTATTAATTTTTTTTAATATTTTATTTATTTTTGATAGAGTGCAAGTCGGGGAGGGGCAGTGAGAGGGGCGCAGAGAATCTGAAGCGGGCTCTGTGCTGATAGCAGCGAGCCCCAATATAAGGCTCGAGCTTAAAAACTGCAAGATCATGACCTGAGCCGAAATTGGATGCTCAAGTGACTGAGCCACCCAGGTGCCCCAAACAGCCTGGTTTTAAAAGCCAGCCTCCATCTCTTGAGCAAGTGACTTATTCTCTCTGAACCTTACTTTTCATACCTATAAAATGGATCCAATTGTGTCCATTGCTTAGTATAGTAAATAAATGAAATTATGCAGTAAAATATTAGGTACATAATAAATGCTTAGAAAACCCATTTTATCTTTGGAGAGGAAGAGTTTCTGAATAGACCAGTAGTCCTCACACTCTGTACACTATTTAAAATAGAGATATCCATCTTCCCTCTAGAGGCTCTGATGGTTTGAGATGGAGCACAGCGATCTGTTTGTTTAGAAAGCATCCCACATGATCCTGATAAAGGCAAGTCCAGGAACCATTGGCTTGACCAAATACTTGAGTCATTGCTGTGGTGAACATGAAAGGGTTAAGCACCTAACAGCAGAATTTTGCCTTCTAGGAATTATTAGCCAATGACAGTGCTGACCGATGATGTAATGTCTTTGGCTGGCACTCCATTGGTTAAGTGTATTGTTTCTCTCGCTGCTTCAGCTCTAAGAGGAGCAAAGCTGGAGCCCAAGGGTTAATAATTCTGTGGCAACAGATAGAGCTCCTTTTTCCCCCATTCCCTTTCTGCTAGGTGTGAGTGTATAGCCCAGCTCAGCAGATCGTTGCCCTTCTCCTTCCAATAAACAGCTGCATCTTTCTCCTTACCTCCTCCCAAGCAGAGCACATGTCTCCGTAGTACTACAGAAGAGGAGGAAGGGGGAGCGGGAGTAGGGGAGAAGGAGGAGGAGGTGGAGGAGGAGGAGGAGGATCAGAATCCTTTAGGGAAGAGAGCCCTTTCAAAGTTCCACGCTGCAGTCTTTCCTTGCCACTGGGGACGGACACAGCCCCCCGCTGCTCTGGCCTACAAATGTCCCACTGGATGCACTGCTAAATTGCCACCTGCTTCTGAGCGTTGTTCAAGCTGACAGGATCCTCAGAACCGGGAGGTGAGCCCAGGGTTTTGGAAGAGGGAGTGGGCCTAGCAGAGAGGAGCTCTAGACTGAGGTCTAAAGAGAGGGAACAGCTCCAGACTAAAGGTCAAGCATAGGCTGCATCCCATAGCTCTGGCAGGTTCTGTGAGTTTGGGCAGGACGATTTCCCTCTTTGGGTCTATTTGCTCAAGTACACAATGTAAGGCTTGGTTTAGGGCTGTCTGAATTCCGGGAGACATTGGCTGGGAAGTGTGCTGACCTGAAACTCTAAACAAGCATGCTGTCGGTGTAGCTTTCTGTCAAATGATCTGTGTAGATAAATGCTTTGCTCTGGGAATCTTGAGCAGCAGGGGAATGTCAGGTAAGAGTGGTCTCCCTGGAGCTAGCAATAACCCAGGCTCCTCCTTATATTGTCTGGACTCCCTCTTCAGTGCTCCTACATGGTCAAGAAGCCCTTGGTAGACTCTGGGCTGAGGATTCTCCAGAAACACCTGAATGGTCTCAGGGATTTTGATCATACCCTTTGAGGGAACCTATGGGTCCCTGACCCTTGAGTTATCAGTGTTCCTTAATGAATTTAGCTTTCCTAGTTGTCCCATGCTGGAGCTCCTAAGCGGGGGAGAATTATTTTTGCATTATTGAGTAGCTTATTTGTGACAGTTTTCTGGTGTGTGTTTAGTGGGACACTCATTATTGCCCCAGCTTGAAAATTCTCACCTTGCCCAAAGAGAGGCTGAATGCAAGCATATTAGCCTCAAGGTATAAACTGAAAAAAGTAGAAATGGGGTGGGATGGGGGAGATCGGAGCAGAATAACTGGGAAAGGCTGATAGCAAGGAACTCTGACCTTCATTTCATAGGTAATTCAGTTGGAAAGCCTGAATTTCACAGACAAGCTATGATGCCACTTGTCTCTTGCAACACTCCAAAAAATATACAAATAAAAAGTTCTATTATTTTTCTTGGAAAATAGTTATATATGGGGAGTTACCAATTTCTTTAGGAAGAGTGGAGACTGTAGAGTGTTCTCTCCATGTCTTGTATGACCCTTGGTATCTGCTGCCTGTGTTCTGGGACAGGCTTTGCTGCTGAAGAACATATGTATAGGTCCTTGGGCAAGTTGCTCTGTCTCTCTGAGCTTGTTTTCTTTATTTGTTGATCACAGGGCCAGGGGTAAGGGGAGTTGGACTAGCTAACTTTTAGAGCTCTCATAGCTCTGGCTGTCTGTGCTTTGGATTGCAAAAAGTCTTTGGAATCTCAGTCTGTTGATTAAGTGGGCTGGATAAAGAATCTTTGAATAAAGGAATATGCAGCATGTGCCCACCAGGTGTGAGGCTGTACATATGTGTTTTAATATTTAACCTCCTCGATAGCTCTGGGAGTAGGTGGTATTAAATAGGAATTCACCCCAAATCATCACACAGTAAATGTTGAGGCTGATATTTCTGCAGGTGATCACACTGGGATAGTGGTACGTGTCAGGATTACGGAAGGCTGGAGCTGGAGTCCTTACTTATCTTTGCTTCCATGCATGCTCTTCTTTCTACCATAAATCAAGCACTGATTATAAGATCGACTAGTCCAGCCAGACTGATGTGATCTCTCCATGTTAATATCTGGGACAACAGAAGATTAGGAGACTCTGGATCTAAAAGGGACCTTACAGTCCTTTGAACCAGGCCCCTCAATTTATAGCTGAGAAACTGGAGGTCCAGAGAAGTTAAGTGTCTTGTTTTCTGTCACTCAGTGAGTTAATAGATGGCAGGGGTTGAAGACCAAGACTCTTTGACTTAGGTGTTTGAAGGTGTATTATTATTAATGAGTTTAAAAAAAAAAAACCTTCATCTGAGAAATTTGGGATCATTTGAATTTAACTGTTCTCACCTTTGTTCTCATCAGGCCCCTTTGAAGTGCCAAAGAGTTGAAGTAAGAATCATTGAACACTTAACCCATGCTTGGTATTATGGCAGGTGTCTGAAACATGAAAGGAGGGTGGTGAGCAAGCTGAGTATGAGACCTGGTCAGTTTCCTTCGGGAGGCTCAGGATAAAAACTGTATTTCATGAGAATCTAACTCACAGGTCAGCAGTCTTTCTTAGTGAATGAGCTGGGACCCTGACCTTTTGCTCTGTGTGTAGCTAGAACCTAATTTATACCACTGTAGGAATTTATACCACTATAGGAGTACTTGCCACATGGCGTGTTGTCTCTGTTCTTTGTCTTTCCAGATAAGCTGCATGTTTCCCAAAATATGGAACTTAATTAATTGGTAGAGCTGCTGAATGGGGAGATGGGTGTCAATATCCTGGATGTGCAGAGATGCACACTCAGAAATAAAAACCATCAAGTAATTATTAAAAAGTGCAATGCAGAGACTTGACTCCTTCCTTGATCACTGTAACATTAAGGAAGAATCATCTTCATACCAGACTTCAAACATCCTAATGGTTATCATAAGAAAAAGGAATTATAATTATTCTGCAGGACTGAAGAGCAAAGTTAGCAGCAATGGGTGGAAATTGTAGGGGAGCAGATAGAAAAATAGAGATAGAGTGTACTGGTGGTGGGGGCTTTCCAGTGGGTAAGTACAGCTTCCACACCCTTGTCATCAGAAGAGGGTGGTAACTCTCAAGGATTACTGCCCTGGCCAAGAGTAGCACTCAGTGGCCTCTAATGCCCCTTCTAGACCCAAGATTTCTTGATTATCTACCAAGCAGGAGTAAATGAGAGGAGGCCTAGAGTATAACAGAGCTGCCTCTTAGTCATAGTATGGGGTGGAAATCATTCACAGCCAAAACAACCGTTGAAAATATTTTAATTGCCAAAAAATTACATTACATATGGTTTTTGTGTATGCAATCCTGAATAGTAATTCGTATGCTAACTAGTGTGTAAAACACTGATTTAGACTAGGAGAAGTAGCAACATAAAGCCTATATGCAGTTATTTGGGTCTTCCTACTGTTCTATCTTTAAGATGACTGTAAAATTTCTCACTTGCATGGGGGTAGGGGATGGAGACTTCTTAAGTGCCCTTGCTTTCTCCTATTATGCTATTCTGTTTGAGTAAACAATTTCTAATACCATTAAATACAGTATTGTTTATAATAATACCATCAACAGGTTTTTTTTAAGTGATATTGAAAATTAAATGAGATAATGTATGTGGAAACCCTGAACCCAGGGAATGTTACAGAGCAGATGCTCAGTACATTTGTACTGGAAGGAAATCAGCATCTTGCTTTAGCATACTTATCTCTGCTGGTCTTTGAAAAGTTTTAGAGAAAAACCTGGCCACCTGTATCCAGGCTGGCATTTCCTGTTTGAGCTTGGCATGTTCTGTTTGGCTCCTCTGCACAGTGCTCACCATCTTGTCCCTAAATAATGAGGTTGGAAGCTTCACAGACCTGAATTCAAGACTCCTGCCCTTATGTATCATTCATTCTGTGACATTGGCCATGTTACTTAACCTCTCTGTGTTTTTTTTTTTTTTTCCACTTATGGAAATGGGATCAGTAGACCCCACCCTGAAGGGTAGATGGAGGCTTAATTTAGAACCTTTAGAAAGTGCCTGGAACATATATAGAGTAGGTGTTCTATAAATGGCTCATTTATTTGTTCTCCACGGAAATGTGTTACAGAGAGGTGTTTTTTTTTTCTCCTTCAATCTCACCTCAAACTTATTTGCCCACATTAGTAGTATTTCTAGATACTTTTTTTTAATGTTTACTTATTTTTGACAGAGACAGAGACCAAGCCTGAGCCCAAACAGGGGAGGGAGACGCAGAATCCAAAGCAGGCTCCAGGTTCTAGGCTGTCAGCGCAGAGCCCGACACGGGGCTCGAACCCTCAAACCACGAGATCATGACTTGGACCGAACTCAGACATTTAACCAACTGAGCCAGCCAGGCACCCCTATTTCTAGATAATTTTGTACAAACCTTCAGGAAACCTTATGACATTGCTCTAAGAATGCATCATTGTCTTGCATCCTTGTCCCCTTCTAGCTCATGTTCATGGCAGTCACCTACCCATGCACCAGAAAGCTGCACTCGGAAGGGAGATGTTGTGCTTAATCCATTTTTTAAGTTTATTTATTTATTTTGAGAGAGAGAGTGTGTGTGTGTGAGTGGGGGAGGGGCAGGGACAGAGGGGGAGAGAGAATCCCAAGCAGGCTTCACACTATCAGCACAGAGTCCAACGCAGGGCTCAGTCCCACAGAACTCCCAGATCATGACCTGAGCCGATATCAAGAGTCAGACACTTAACCAACTAAGCCACCGAGGTGCCCCCATTTTTAAAACCTCAGTAAACTGATTTAAATATGCCTTACTCAGGGGTCAAGTGGACAGGTAATTTGAAGGGTGCTTCAGAAGCCAAAAATACAGCTCTACGTTCAAAGCATTAGAAATTTTATCATTGAATTTTCATCCCAAGGGTTTCATCCATCTAACAAATATTTATGGTGTACTTATGCTGTGATAGGCAGCATCCTAGGTACTGGGAATATATCAGTGAACAGTGTGGAGAAGATCCCTAGCCTCGTGGATCTTCTATTTGGGGGTAATAGAAAATAACCACAAAACAATTGCATTGTGAGATGTCAGTGGTGAGGGCCATGAAGAAAAATAAAACAGGGTAAGGGCATAAGAAGATGCCATTATAGAAAAGTCCATCAAAGGGCTCTAAGGAGTTGCTATTTCAGTGGTGGTGAGGGACGGAGGAGAGTTAGACAAGGTGTGACTAGACATGTACACCTCTCTCGTTGGGATTCATGGACTGTGGAGTGAGGTTTGGACTCTACTCTTAGCTGGAGGTTTTGAACAAAGAGTTTACATGGTTTGACTTATTCTTTTAATTGGTTTTATTTTTTTAAACTGCCATATGGTAAAGTTGACTTTGTTTTGGTGTTCAGTTCTATGATTCACCACACGGATAGACTCATGGAAGTACCAACATCACAATGATGGCACAGAACAGTTTCATCACCCAGAAACCTCCTTCCTAATGTCCCTTTGTAGTCACAAACTCCCCACTCGTAACATTTGGCAATTACAACTCTACTTTCCGTTGCTACCATTTTGTCTTTCTGAGCATATGGTGCCAGTAGAACCATACAGTATGTAACTTTCTGAGGCTAGCTTCTTTCCCTGAGCATGATGGTGCCTTTGAGATTCATCCATAGTGTATCATTAGTTTGTTCCTTTTTACTGCTGGCTAGTATTCCATTGTGTGGATGTACCACAGTGTGTCCATTCCTTTACCCTTGAAAGACACTTGGGTTGTTTCCATGTTTTGGCAGTAATGAACAGAGCTGCTCTAAACACTTGTGTTCAGGTTTTTGTATGAACACACATTTTTGGATCTCTAGGGTAAATACCCACCTGTTGGATTGCTGGGACATACAACAAATTCACTTAACTTTATAATATAACTTTATAAGAAACTGCCAGATTTCCTGCATGACTGTAACGTTTTGCATTCTCATCAGCAATGTATGAAATTTCCAGTTACTCTACATTCTTGTCAGCACTTGTCATTTTCAGCACTTTTTATTTTAGGCATTCTAATTGTTTAATTGTATCTTGCCATGGTTTTAGTTTGTATTACCTAGTGGCCAATGATACTGAGTATCTTTTCACATGTTTATTTGCCATCCTTATATCCTCTTTAGTGAGGCGTCTGTTCAAGTCTATTACCCATTTTTTAAATTGCTTTTGTGTTTCTTACTATTAAGTTTTGAGTATTCTTTATATCTTCTGGATATCAGTGTTTTCTTGAACATGTGATCAATAAATACTGAACTTGTTTTTAAGGAATCATTCTGAATGCTGTAGTGGGGAGGGGTGGAAGCAGAGGATTAGTGAGTAGACCCTTGCAGTAGTCCATGGAGAGAGCTGATGGCAGTTTGGATGAAAGTCATTTGGGTGGAAGAGGTGATAAGTGGTCAAAATCAATGAAAATGTTAAAAGTATAGCCATCTGAACTTAATGATGATGGGTGGAATGTGCCCTGTGAGGGAAAAGAGGAGTCAAGGATAGGATAGCCATTGTGCTTAGTGCTGGAGGGGCTGAGAATTTAAATGTAATTCAGGCATGGCATCTGCCCTCAAGAAGCTCTTCATCTGGGGCGCCTAGGTGGCTTAGTCGGTTAAGCGTCCGACTTTTGCTTAGGTCATGATCTCGCGGTTTGTGGGTTTGAGCCCCGCGTCGGGCTCTGTGCTGACTGCCAGCTCAGAGCCTGGAGCCTGTTTCAGAGTCTGTGTCTCCCTCTCTCTCTGACCCTCCCCTGCTCACGCTGTCTCTCTCTCTCTCTCTCTCTCNCTCTCTCTCTCTCTCTCTCTCTCTCTCTCTCTCTCTCTCTCTCTCTCTCTCTCTCTTTCTCTCCTAGAAATAAATAAAACATTAAAAAAATATTAAAAAAAAAAAAAGAAGCTCTTCATCTAGTGAGAGGAGATTTACTATATGCAGTTCACCTGGAATACAACTGAGTGTGCTCTCAGGGGTCTTGTAGAAAGAGCTGGGGGAGCACAGCTGATGGAAAAATGACTAAGTGTAAGGTTTGCAAGGCCTGCACTCTTGACAGCCACTCTCAAACTTTCATGTGTATAAGAATCAGATGAGGAGGTTATGCAACTGGCTAGCCTCCTGCCCCAAGAGTAAGAGGCCTGTGATCAGCAACACCACGGGTCATTTTGTGCAGGTGATTGGTTGACTGATATGAGAAACCCTTAGAGAAACTGAGAGGACTTCAGAGAAGAGGTGATGTCTGAGGTTGACTTTCAGTGTTTAGTGGGAATTCTGACTCAGAGAAGGCTGTGGGAAGGGCAGTGAGGCATGGTACAGCTTTTGTGAGGGAAGAGCAAAAGCAAAGGGTTGGAAGAATGATGGAGACTGGCTGGATCCTAGAGTAGCATGGGTGATGAGTGGGAGTCGTGTGACTTCTGTGCTCAGTAAGTCTAAAGTGACTACCACAACCTAGCAGCTCCCTGGGTACTAACAAGGAGCCTGCCATGCTGAAATGGACCAGACAGTCCAATCCTGGGTGTGCAGAGTGGCTGGCTTTCGAAGTTGCATGTGACCACATGCCTTTGAGGAGAGCCACTGCTATGGGGAACAAGCTGGCGGGGGGTGCTGTGTGCAGAGGTTTGCAGAAGGATGCTCTGTCCCCAGGACCACTTTAGGCCTTCCTTGAAGTTCACAGACTCTGCATCTTCTTTTCACACATCATTGTGCCTACTTTCCAAGGATGCTGAGCCACATCTTCCTGCGGCACAACTACTACTCACTGTATGCCAAACATAGTTCAGAGTGCTTTACATGGATTAACCAACTTAATTCTCCCAGCAAGCCTATGGATAAGATAGAACAATTATTTCTGTGTTATGATGAGCAACCGAGGCACAGACTGGCTCAAGGGCATGGCGCTACAAAACAGAAGAGCTGGCATATTAACCCAGGTAGTTTTTGACTTCAGAGCCCACACTTTGAATTGTTACACTGCATATGCCCTCCAGGGGCATCTTTAGAGGATGGGTGGCCACAATAACACAAACACTGTACTTAATGCAGCCCAGTCACTGTTGTGCGGCCTTCTTGGGGGTTATTCACTGTAGACACTATTTTTTTCTTATATGTTTTTTAATGTTTATTTTTGAGAGAGAGACAGGGTAGACCAGGGGAGGGGCAGAGAGAGAGAGGGAAACACATAATCCAAGGCTCTGAACTGTTAGCACAGAGCCTGATGTGGGGATTGAACTCACAAACCACAAGATCACGACCTGAGCCAAAGTCTGATGCTTAAGTGACTGAACCACCCAGGCACACCTGGGAACTATTTCAATAATACACGTTTATGTTGAAAGATTTTTCTTTTTTGATTTTAGCTTTTGGGTTAAAACTTATTCTTTCTTGCCAAGTTCATAAGAACACAGTGTGTCTTCTGTGAGGCTTGAAAGAGCAACATAAGGTGTTGTGGTATCGTGATGCCCCTAAAAGTTGTTGTTCTCTGTGGAACTGTTTGCCCTTATGCTTAAATGACCCTAGGGTATTATGTTTTTAGAGCTCTTCTAATTCTGTCTTTCTCCTTAACTTCCCCTGCTTCAAGCAGGTAGTGTACTTTCCTCCAGCAAAATTCTGTCTGACTTACCGCGTCTATTTGGCTGAAGTCAAAGAAAGCAAATGACCAAATATGTGTGGATTGCTTCCTAAGGAAGAGTCAATAGGCTCTGACTAAAGGGCTTTTTTCCTTTTCTGTAAAGTTCAGAGAGAGATGCTGAAGACTGATGGGTCTGTAGGACTCTTCCCCTTATTTTAAGGTTCTCAACTCTGCTGACATCTGTAAGTTCAGGCAGCTGTAACCAATTACTGTAGACTGGGTGCTTAAACAACAGACATTTACTTCTCACAGTGCCAGAGGCCGGGAAGTTCATGATCAGAGCATCCGTGTACTGGGTCGTGGTGAGGGCCTTCTTCCTGGTATGCAGATGGCCATCTTTTGGCTGTGTCCTAACATCCTGAAGAACAGGGAGAGAGGAAGTAAGCTCTGTGAGTGTCTCTTCGTATAAGGGCACTAATCCCAGCCCCATCACCTCCCTCATGACCGGATTATTTCCCAAAGGCCTTATCTCCGAATATCATCATGCTGGGGATTAGGGCTTCAACACCAGAGTTTGGGGGTGGGAGGCACAAACATTCCATCCATAGCATTTGGGTAGCAGAGTGTGCTATGCAACAGACCTCCAGACAGTGCAGAAGGAATACAATGTGATCTACGGGAGTTTTGAGGTTTCCTTTGGCAGACGGAGAGGGGGAGTTCTAGGGAGTTCTTTCTGAGCCTAGAGCTGAGTTTTGAAAGATGGAGTTCACTAATCCAGTGGGGTGGGGTGAGGCTTAGAGAAGGACGAAACAGGATGTCATTCTAAGAAACAGGAACAGCATGTGCAAAGGCATATGACCACATGCAGGGAAGCAGATATGTGTGAGTGAGTGTAATGGTGGCCAGATGAGGCTGCAGACCACGCTGGCACTGATCAGAAAGGGCCTCCGTGCTGCATGGTAGGGCTTGGGCTTATATCAAGGAGCAGCTGCCGTGTTTAAGTAAGGTAGTGACATGGTCAGACTTTTGTTTTTTAAAAAATGTCTCTGACAGTCTGTGCTATGGAAATGGATTTGGAGGAGGACAGGGAGACCAGGAGGGAAGAAGGTTCTGCAGCAGTCCATGTGAGACATTACACATGTCTGAGCTACAGGTTAAGAGAGGTGAAGTAAGTGTCAAAGCTTCCCTTTTATTGAGCCCCACATCCAGAAAAACCCCCTTTTCCCTGTGAAGGTGAATTTGAGATGATCCCTGTCCTCAAAAAGTTCATAATATAGAGACATCTCAGAAACCATTGGCAATACAAGAGATGGGTTCATCAAGTTTCTCTGAGTCACAGATATCTTTTGAATGCTTACTATGTGCCAGCCCTTTCTGGTTGGTGCTCAAGATAGAACAGTGAGAAAAATCAACAAAATTCCTGTCCTCAAGGGGATCCCATTCAAGTTGGAGGGAGCACAGAAAGGAGACACTGCTGAGGTAAGATATATAATGTGTTAGATGGTAGTGGGCATTCCAGAGAAAGGAGGGAAGGAGGAAAGGGGCATTGGAGGAGGGACTGCCAGTTTTTAAAAGGTAACATTTGAATAAAGAGCTAAAGGGGGGAAAAGAACATTATCCTAAGCATACAAACACAGAGGTGAAACCATCTACGTGGAGGCATCATGGTACAGGAACTTCGAACATGACCTTTGGAGAAAGGCAGACTTAAATCTGAATCCTGGCTCCAGGACGTACCAGCTGGGTGACCTTAGACATAATCATTTCACCTCCTTGAACATGGCTTTTCTGATCCCTAAAATGGGGTGGAGGCCTGGCACACTAAAAATGTTCACTATATGGTACATGTTCATAGTGTTGGGGATGATTCTGGCAAGGCATCACCAGTGCTTTGTGGGAGAAGGACTCTGGGAGGTGCACCAGGGGGTTCTGAAGCAGGACTTCCTGACCAGGGCTCTCTGCTCTGCTGTTGCAGGCCCTGCAGAACCGAGTCAGGGCGGTTTGGGAGCAGAGAGGGAAAAGTCCCAGAACAGCCTCTTCAGTAAGGAGGACAGGAAGGAAAGCCATGGGGCCAGTGTTATGCCATGTGCTGTGGTCCTTGAAAGTCTCCAGCCATCTTGGGGAGGATCCTGTCCCTAGGCAGGTCTCAACCCCCTGGAAAAGGATGTGAGAGAAGCTTTTTGTGATTTAAACGAATAACAGAGGTGAACATTGGTGGGTGTGAAGGCGAGTCTGGCTTCCCTTTACCTGTGAGCACAACAGAAATGACTCTTTTCTGCAGCAGCTGGAGGAGGCAGCTGCCAAAACTGCCATTCCTGTACTGGCTGTGAAAAAGCCCTTCCATGCCTGCGAGTGACAGAGGAGATGGCCCATCTCTGGAAGGAGTCGGCAGCAGCTGCTGGGGATTGCGGGGTGGAGCATAGCTCTGCTTCCCACCGGCCCTTCCCTTGCCTGTCGCATGTCATCAACCATTGGTATCATGGTGCCTGCCTGAGGGGGCATTACTGCTGCTTGGCTAAGGCCAGTCCCCTCCCCAGGCTGCATTGGGGGGAGGGGCTGGGGGCAGCAAGCCACTGCCTAGCAGGGAAGTGAGCATGAGCTCCTCTAAGACCTTTCTTTCCCCATTTTTCCTTGTCTGAGCCTTCTGTGTGTGTGTGTGTGTGTGTGTGTGTGTGTGTGTGTGTGTGTGTGTGTTTAATTCATTTTCATTATTTAATTCATCCACCCCCATTCTTTTTCTTCTTCCTTCCAATCATTTTTTTCTTAGATCATTCTTTTTCTTCTCCCTTCTGTCCTTTTCATCTACTGGCTCATTTGTTAACTCATCATCAACCCATCAAGCGTGTTCTCTGTGCAGTGCTAGCCCAGGGCACAGATAACACCTTCCCCACACTCAGGAGCTTAGTTGTTGCTGTAAGAGGGGAAATAAACAGGCAAAACCTGTAGTGAGCAGCCTAGACTCTGGAGTTAGACAAACCTGATTAAAGTTTGGCCATTTCCTCAGTGTGTTACCTTGGGCAAGTGAGCCTCAGATGCTTCAGCTCTCCATCAGAGCACTAGAACCTTTCTAGGATTGCTAGTGAAGTTTTGGGGTGATACAGGATTCATGATATCCAGAGAAGATGGCCAAGAAAGAATTCTGGAAGGTGTCTTTGGTGTAAAAAGGTGATTTTATTAAAGTATAGGAACAGGACCTATATTAAAGTATATGGGCAGGAAGAGCTGCACTGGGGTCCTGATGGGTAACTCGTTGTATATCCTCAGGTTGGGAGGGGGTCAGGGATAGAGTATGTTTCTAAAGAATTTTGTAAGCAAGTTTTCCAGGACCTTGAGTGACTAGCTGTTGCTAGGGAAACACCATTTATCACCATTTAATAAAACCTCAGTCATGAGACCCCTCAGATGCATATTGGGGTGCCATAAGCTTGGAGCATGATTGCCAGCATATATCCTGAGGCAGTTGACATAAAGGAAGTGGACTCACAGGATCCTGGAGGTTGGAACAGTGTTAAGCCAAGGTTCTCTTTTGCCCCCAGCAAAGTGTCATCCTTGAGGCAACTGAGCTCCTAGAAGGAGGTCACTCTGCCTGTTTCAAGGACTTATCAATGGGCTGAAGGCAGTAAAGGAATTTACTTTTTCATTTGCCTTAGTTTCCCACATCACCATGGCAAGCACTTAAGCCCCTTTCCTTTGTTCTTCAGTAGTTGGGAGTGTCCAAGGGATATCACACAGGTCCCACCTGGGGAGGGGGGTGCTAGCCTGTGCTTTGCCCCTCAGCCTGCCTCATGCTCCCTTATCACTAGGAATACAGGAGGCAGTGTAGGTAACATGCTTAGCCTGGCAGCCTGGCATGTAGCAAGAATTCAGGCATGTTGTTATGAATACCGTCTAAGGGGCATCTGGGTGGCTCAGTCGGTTAAGCGTCCGACTCTTGATTTTGGCTCAGGTCATGATCTCACAGTTCATTTTGTGGGATGGAGCCCCACATCAGGCTCTGCAGAGGCAGTGAGGAGCCTGCTTGGGATTCTGTCTCCCTTTCTCTTTCTCCCTTTGCTGCTTATACACTCTGTCTCTCGCAAAATAAATAAATAAACTTAAAAAAAATACATAGTCTGACAAATATTATTAGATATCAGGTAAAATTAAATTTCCTTATAACCTGCAGCCCATTGACAAATACTTGAAGCTGGCAGAATATGACATTCCTTCAGGAACTCCCTACTGTCTTAATGTTAATGCTTTGCTAGAGGGAAAAACAACATTAGCTTGACAATATCTAGGCCATCAGTATCCTGTGAGTCTTCTTTAGCATATGAAAATTGCTTTGGAAACCTCCCCTTGCCTAACCTCCTGCACACCACCCCCCCAGCTCCCAAGCATATAACCAGTCACTCCTCGAAATCCCCAGGGCCCTCTTCCTGCCCATGGGTTCTGTCCCTCTGCTTTAATAAAATCACCTTTTGGCACCGCGGGGGGAAAAAAGACATCACTATAAAGGAAGGAAGAGAAAGAAACCACTTTTTCTATGTCTAGTTCTTGCTCTTGAAAGTGAGAATCAGAGATATGCAATGGGTTTCTCTATCTGAGTCCCTTGTCTTATGGATAAGTGAAGAAGCCTGTGGGTAGAGGGGTGAGTCAGCCTAGGGGGCGCTGATAGTGTGGAGTCCAAACCATGTGGGTTGAGTCCTCATCCCACACAGAATCACGGTGGCAACTGTGCAAGTTCCTCTCCTTTTCTGGGCCTCAGTTTCCTCTGTATGTCAAGTGGAAGATAACAAAGGATTATTGTTAGGACTAATTGGTTTAATATATGAACAGGGCTTAAAACAGTACCTAGAACATGGGAAACATTGAATATTAGGTGCTGTTATTACTGTAATTAGTATTGCTGTCATTGTCACCATCACTGTTGGTAGGGTCACGCAGTGGGCCAGTGGTAATAGCCACCCACCTCCTTAGGTAATGCACACTAGCCTTGCCCACATCTGCCCTTTTACACAAGCAGTGAAACTGCCAGCTTTCCTATCTGACCAGAGGGAATTGTGCCCCCATAACTGCAGCTGAGCCCACATAATTGAGCTGTTCCAGAACCTTCTGATCCAGTGCCTGGACTCAGGCTCTCCAAGGCAAGGGGCATTGCAGAGTCCATCACAGTGCTGTCCAGTAGGTGCCAGGTTACAAGCAGTATCCCACTGATGTTTAGTGCCAGGAGAATCGAGGGGGAGGGTGGGCCAGCAAGCCAGGGCCTCACAGTGGGTAAAGGGCTGCATCTGGGGATGGACTACACTGATGTAGAGGCAAGATTTAATTTTTCCACTTACCTGGTACCTGATGCTCTGCAGGTCGCTTTACCCCTTTCAGCTTCAGTTTCCTCATCTGTAAAGTGGGGTTAATGGTAGTACTTGCTTCATAGGGTTCTGTAAGGATTAATGAGACAGTGCTTGTAGTGAGCTGAGTGCTAGTAAGCAGTGGGCCGCATGAGGGCTATTATTTTCTGCTATTTAGAAGTAAAGTGCTGCCCATCTAGACAGAGTGAAATGAGCGACTAGCAACTATGCACTGATATCCAGAGAATCCTTTATTTTAATTGTGGTAATTTTGGAGTCAGAAAAACAAATACTACCTGAAGACTCAGGAGACCTGTGTTCTGGGCCTTGCATGGCTCTATTTCACAGAGTGACCTTGGACAAGCCACTTCCTTGTCTGTGCCTGGTCTCCCCATCAGGCAACAAAGTCGTGGGAGCAGAGCTGCCACAGTGCATGGTTTTGTGGGTTCCACAGGGTCCTCCTCCAGTCCAGCCCCAGGGCACAGTCCATACCCCCCCAGAATCCCAGAGTTCTTCACCAGATCATTAGTGAGTGCCTAGTGTGCTAGTCCTGCATCCAGGCCCTGTGTACGGTGCCAGGATGAGCACCAGGTGGGCAGAGTCACAGGGGAATCTGACAGGAAGTGAGCCCATATTCTCAATATTAAGAAATTGCTGCAGGGTAATGGAAGAAGATGCACACTGGGCCCCCCTTGCCCGCGGTTTTACTTTCCGCAGTTTCAGTAACCTGTGGTCAACCTCCATCTGGAAGCAGATGGTCCTCCTTCTGAGGTATCGTCAGAAGACCACAGCTGTCTTTATGCTGCGTCACAGTACCCGTGTCATCCCTCTCCCTTCCTCTCATTGTGTAGCCATTTTATCATCTCCCATCATCACAAGAAGGGTGAGTACAGGAAAATAAGATTTTGAAAGAGAGAGAGGGGGACCATATCACAAACTTTTATGACAGTGTATTGTGATAATTGTTCTCTTTTATTATTAGCTGTTGTTATTAATCTCTTAGAGCACCCCATTTATAAATTAAACTTTGTCATAGGAACAATCATAGTGTAGAGAGGGTTTGGTACAGTCCGCAGTTTCAGACACCCATGGGATGTCTGGGAACATACCTCTAATGGATAAGGGGGGGACTGCTGTAGTTGATGGGTGGCACTAGGGTCAACATTAAATGGAGTGGCCAGGGAAGATCTCTGAGGAAGTGGAATTGGAGGTGGGCCCTGAATGACAAGGAGGTGGCAAAGGGAAGAGAGAGGGAGGAACATTCTGGGCAGTGGTAAGGAGTCCAGGTGATGTCTCCCCACAGGCCGTAAAGGAAGCTTGAATGCCACCCACAGCACAGTGGGGGCCACTGAAGGGTGTGAGTTGTGGGAGGGGAGCAGGTGCAGAGGCAGGGACGCCAGAGGGGAGCTTCTTTGTTGGTCCAGGTCAGAGTATCAGTGGCTTGGAGCCTGGTGGTGGCTGTGGAGTTGGAAGAAGTAGATGAGCTGGGAGGCTGGGTTAGGGAGGAGTTAATGATGGCCTAGAGGGTGGTGCTGCTGGAGGGGGAAAAATCGTGGGATCTCCCCACCTTTCGGTCTTAAACAACCAAGTGCAGTATTTCCTAAAGTGGGATGATGAAAAGGGGCAGTTTGGGGTGGGGGAGGGCAGGAAATGGAGTTCTGTTTTGGACAGGATACATTTAAGATGCCTAACAGCGTGTCTTTGCTGCTCTCTGGAGTGCGCTTGCTAAATTCCTCATTAGGGTGGCACCTGCCTGCCAGAAGCACCGCCAGGCTGCCACCTGCCCGCTGAGCTCAGGCAGGGGGCTGCGGACACCTGAAGGGGATAGGAGTGCTTGTGCAGCACTCAGCCTGGTCTTGTGGTGTGCTCTCTTCCTGTGTCTCTCTGTGTGTCTCTACTTCTGCCTCTCTCTCTCTCTGTCTCCCTGTCTCTCTTGATCTCTTTCTCTCTGTGCATCTCTTTATGTCCCTCTCTGTCTCCATGTCTCCCCGTCTCTCTCTTTCTGTGTATATCTTTGTCTCTCTGTCCCTATCTTTCCCTGTCTCTCTCTGTCTCTTTTATCTCCCCTCATCTCTCTCTGTCCTGTGTGTCTCTGTCTCTGTCTGTCTCTTTCTCTCTCTGTCTCTTTATGTCCTTGGATTACTGGGGGCTGGTGAACCAGAGAGCCCAACTGGTCATAGAAAAGAAAACAGTCTAAGCCAAGGTCAGACCTTGGGCCATTCAGATATTGATGTTAGGGGTAATAGGAAGTGGTATTTTGACCTCAAGATTCATACGGGAGCCTGGGGTACCCTTGGAAAAGCTCTGCATATACTGGCAGAAAAGGTTATCTGGGGACCGCAGGAACCCCAGCCATTGCAGTTGGCTTTAGAGAAGTGAGTTAATCCTAAATCCTTTCAAAAGGGGCCACAGAGAGTATTTATTAGATTTTTTTATCAGGAAATAGAGAATCTATTAATTAGTTAATTCTATCAATTACCCAGTTTGTATAAGGTGTGATGGATACAGAGCTGAAATACAGACCCTGCCCTCCGTGGGTCTGAGACCTAACTCCATCATCACTGTAGCAGGAGTCAACACTGTTACAAACAATCATAAACTCGATGGCGTAGGTGATAAGCGTTTGTTTATGTCATACATCTTCTAGTTGACTGGGAGCTGACTGATCTTGGCTGGGCTCATCTGGGGGGCTCTAAGGTACTGCTTGAGCCTAGGTCTTCTCCAAAAATATCCTCCTCTGATCCATGGGACATGTTCCCATGGCACTGGCAGAGGTACAAGAGGGCAAGTGGAAACACATGGTGTCTCTTAGGTCTGTGGCTCAGAACTAGTGAGCTGTCACATCAGCCAAAACTGGTTACATGGCTGGGCCCAAAGTCAGTGGGCAGGGGAGTCACTCAGCTCCTAGGGGAAAGAAAGAGCCCTAGAGTCACTTGATTGATTTTGAACTGTGTGGATCCTGGGCGGAATACAGAATTGTAACTAATAATTGAAATTAGAGAATTGCTTACCCCAACATAGATGTGTTCATCCATGTATCAATTATGAATACTTTACCAATATACTGTAACCATAAAATGCACACACAAAAAAGAAATTTAGGGGTGAGATTGAAAAGATGGAAATAAAAGTTCAAACAGTTTTTTCCCTGCACTCCAATGCATCATTCTGAAAAGTCCTGGAGGATGCACTTCCTATTTTGGAGACTCTGATATGGAGAAGTATTTCTCAAAATATGGCACAGAGATCAACTGCAGCAAGTCATTTGGATCATTTGGAGAGCTTGTTAAATGCATATTCTGGGCTACTTTTCCAGCCTACAAAATCAGAGCCTCTGAGCATGGAAGCCAGGGAATTTGTATTGTTAGGAGCTCCAGGGGACGTGGGTTCATATTGGAGTTTGAGATTTGTAAACCAACAGAGCAATCAGCCTCTGATGGAAAGAAACCCAAGAGGGTTTCCAAGAACACTGGAACCACCCCCCTTGCCCAGCCTGGAGTGTGCTGGGGGGGGGGGGGTGGTCAGGAAGGCTGTCCTGAATGAGGGGTATAGGAGGTGAGTGCTGAAGGAAGGGGACACTTAACCATGATGTGTGGAGAAGGCTGTGCCCAGCAGAGGTCACTGGATGTGGAAGAGCTGTCCTTGAGAGAGGACCTGCTATGTTCAGGGGGCCCTACATGTAGTACGTGTGGGGCAGAGGACCACGGAAGGCATCCTGAAGAGTGAGTTAACAGATAAGTAAAATGGAGCCAGAGAAAGGAAAGGAGCATGGGGTGGGGACACAGT
Source organism: Hyaena hyaena (assembly GCF_003009895.1). NCBI lineage: Eukaryota > Metazoa > Chordata > Mammalia > Carnivora > Hyaenidae > Hyaena > Hyaena hyaena. The sequence continues at coordinate 2,514,805 of NW_024080678.1, forward strand.
GGTCTGTTCCAGGCTGGAGGGAGAGGGGCTGCAGTTTCCAGTCTGAATGTGAAGGACCTTAGCTTGGAGGCCATGGGCAACCGCAGGAAAATCTTCTCCAGGTAGTGGCATGATCATGTCTAGTCTGAGTGCCAGAGAGGTCTATTGGTGCCATGAGGGTGAGGAACTGGAGGCAGGAGCAGGTGTGCATGATGTCACACTTATACCCGAGAGAGATGAAGGTGGCCCTGGCATTGCTGGGAGATAATATTCAGTGCCACAGTCATTTAGAGACTGAATCCACGGAGCACTGGAGAAGCAGCAGAAACAGAACTGGGGAGGTATCTTTGGGGGTTGAGCCTGACTGGCTTGAATATGAAGTGGGGAGAGAGGTGGAGCTGTTCACCCTCAGGAGTGGGGCTTGCCCTGGGGGGCCTGTATTCTAGATGGTCACCAAAGTGGGCACCTCTCTGGCCCCAGTTTAGAATGAAAATCCCTGGAAGTAATGTGAAACATACCCCCAAAATGTGTGGTTTGTTTTATAGTAAGATAGCATTGCTAAAAATCCCCTTATTTATTTTAAGGGCCTGTCATGGGCAGCAATCACGGAAGGGCCCAAGATGGCCATTTAGCTCCAGACCTCAGGTGATCAAGGGCTTCTGCTTAGATTTTTGAGATGATCTTCAGATGAAGGTCTGGATCAATCAGGCAGGTCAGTGTGATTGTCAGGTAACACTAAGCTTATGTCACAATCCTACGTGGTGCTGCCTGGAGAGCTCTATAAATTCTGTCTGTAAATAAATCCTGTGGTTATTTTGTGGCTAATAGTTACAGTTGCTTTATGATTTTAGTTTAAAAACTTGAACTTATTTGGGGCGCCTGAGTAGCTCAGTCAGTTAAGCGTCCGACTTCAGCTCAGGTCATGATCTCGTGGTCCGTGAGTTCGAGCCCTGTTGTTGGGCTCTGTGTGACAGCTCAGAGCCTGGAGCCTGCTTATGATTCTGTGTCTCCCTCTCTCTCTGCCACTCCCCCATTTATGCTCTGTCTCTCTTTCTCTCTCTCAAAAAATAATTATTAACAAAAATTAAGAAAAAAACTTTAACTTGTTTGATGTAAATGTTCATATACATGCATATTTTTTGTGGCCCTGATTTGGCACTTCTCTATTTGAATATATTTCAGATTGGGGTGGGTGGTCTCCAATAAATGGAAGACATTCACCTCTCTTGATCCCTGGGAGACTCTCTACCCCCAAATTTCCTGACACCCCAGGGTGTTCTCCAACAAGGGGAGGGAGTCACTGGTGCAGAAGCCTCTTTCACCCACAAATCCTAGCTCTGAAGCCTGAATCCTCCTTGGCTGGGGATGCACGGTGTCCCACATATGGGAACAAGAATGTTGTCACTCACAGGAGATCAAGGCCTGTGTGAGTGGATTTGAACTCATCAAAGACAGCACACACTTTCATGTAGATGTGGCTGGAGCAGAGCTCTGTAGATGAAAGGCCCGGTGGGTCTGCCTGTACGTGAAGATGGAACTGCTCCCTCGGCAAATGTGGGTTTGACCTTTTTTCAGGAAGTTAAGTGTCTCTTAGCTTTGCAACTTGAGTGGCACAGCCTCTCCATTCTCAGGCTTACCCTCGGCTCCCACGCTGCCTGTGCTCATCAGTATATTGATGAGGCCCAGCCCATGTTGCCTGCATGAATTTTTAAGCTTTCTGCTCATGCAGAAAGGGTTTTAGCAGCTGTTAATTACTCAAATGCTGGTTCCTAATGGGTAAGGAAAAGGAAAATCTTTTAGCACTCACTGAGCAGAAGGTGGAGAGAGAATTTCTGAGGCTTGGTGTGTTTCCATGAGGGAGGAGCTTACTAAAAATTAAGTCAGATATCCCTTTGCATTATTCCAGCTGTGATTCAGCTTTGGCTATGTGTCAGATGCTGTGATAGCTGCTTTCTTGTATATAATCACGCATTTAGTCTTCACAAGCAAAAGGTAAGTGTGGTTTAATTTCATTCATGTTATTATATTTTATTTTTTTTAAGTTTATTTATTTATTTTGAAAGAGAGAGAGAGAGAACATGAGCAGGGAGAGGAGCAGAGAGGGAGGAGAGAGAATCCCAAGCAGGCCCCACACTGACAGCATCGAGACTGATTCAGGGCTGGAACTCACACACTGAGAAATCATAACCTGAGCCAAAGTCAAGTCAGTCAGCCACCGAGGTGTACTTCATTTCATGTTTTTATTTTATTTTATTTTATTTCATTTTATGTTTATTTTTGAGAGACAGAGACAGAGAGAGACAGAGTGCAAGCAGGGGAGGGGCAGAGAGAGAGGAGACACAGAATCTGAAGCAGGCTCCAAGCTCTGAGCTGTCAGCACAGAACCTGATACGAGGCTGGAACTCAAGAGCTGTGAGATTATGACCTGAGCTGAAGTCAGAAGCTTAACAAACAGAGCCACCCAGGTGCTGCCCCATTCATTCATATTATTTTAAACAGAGTCACTCAACAGATATTTATTGAGCCCTTGCTACGTGCTAGGTACTTTTCTAAGTGCTTAGGATACATCAGCGAACAAGTCAGACGATGCTCTCTGTTCTATCAGAGGGGGACTTTCTACCAGACAGAGCAGAGAATCAACAATAAGCCAAGTAGATAAGTATACAGTTTTATAGAAAGCAATGCATGCTATGGAAAAAGAACAAGTGGAAGGCGGAAGGAGAGATCCAAAGTGCCAGACGGTTTAACATTGGGTGGTCAAGGGAGGCCTCGCTGAGAAGGTGACATTTGAGCAAAGATCTGAATGATATGAGGGGGTGAGCCATGCAGGTTTGTGTAGAAAGAGTGTTCCAGATGAAGGAACAGCCAGGGCAAAGGCAGCTGGTGAGCAGGAAGGTCAGTCATTGGAATTCATCTTCCTTTATTTTCTAAGAAATGTGCCAGGCCATGAATGTTCCTTAGCCGATGTCCCCCTGTAGGAGATCCACGTGTTAGCCCATGAAACATTATGCCATTGACATTTGCAGAGCACTTTAAAGATTAAAAAGCAATTCCATGTGGGGTGATGGAACTGTTCTGTACCCTGGTTGTGGTGGTGGTTACATAAATGCATTAAAATTCATAGAGCTCTGTGCCCAAAAAGTCTCTTTTACTCTATGTTAACTTACAAGTAATGATTTTGAAAAGTATCTTAATGCATTTCATTTTGATCTGCTGCTCAAAGACCGGTGGAGTAGGAAGGGCAGGATTAGTACCCCTGCTTTGCAGATCAAGAAACTGTGGCCTGGGTGTTACTCGGCTGCAAGGGTCTCACAGTCAGATCCTTTCCAAAGCCAGTTCTCATATAAAGCCTGCAGTCCTTGCCACATTGCCTCTCAAACTAACACTGACCACACTGTTCAGACCTTCAGGCAACAGGACACGCCCACTGTCTAAAGAGCAATCAGAATAACAACAGCAGCTAACAGATTGCTCAGGAGCCTGCACAGTTCTAAATATACACATAAAGTCACTTAACACCCACAAGAACGCTGTGAGGTAGATACTATTAGAATCCCCACTTTACAGGTGAGAAACCTGAGGCACAGAGAGGTTAAGACATTTACTTGAGGCCAGATAGGTAGTAGGTAGCAGAGCTGGGATTAGAACACAGGCCATCTGGCTTCAGGGTCTGTGAGCTTAACCTCCAGGCTTTACTCCCTCTGTTTTGCTAAGCCATCATGGTTCTTAGCCTGGGTTTGATAGAGGTCTTGCACTTAAGGATCCCCCTTTTTTTCAGAGAGATTTTTTTATTAGTTCAAGGCTCACAACAAAATTAAGGGAAAGGTATAGAGATTTCCCATATACCCCCTACTCACACACATGCATAGCCTTCCCCACTATCAACTTCCCCATCTGCGTGGTACATCTCCTGACACTCATAATCATTCAAAGTTGGTAGTTTACTTTATGGTTTACTCTTGGTGTTCTATATTATATGGGTTTGGACCAATGTATAGTAATGTGCATCCATTGGTATGGTATTATACAGACTATTTCTGCTGCCCGAAAAATCCTCTATGCTCTCCCTATTTAGTACCCACCCCCTTGCCCTAGCAACTCCAGGAAACCTCTGACCATAATTTTCTAGAATGTGATATAGTTGGAATTATAATTACACTGTACAAAGCATTTCAGACTTGCTTCTTTCACTTAGTAATGTGCATATCAGGTTCTCCAGTCTTTGCATGGCTTGATAGCTCATTTCTTTGTAACACTGGATAATACTTCATTGTCTGGATTACCATAGTTTGTTTATCCATCCACTATTGAAGGACATCTCGGTTGCTTCTAAGTTTTGGCAATTATGAGTGGACATCCTAATATAAACTCCCCTGGCAGGTTTTTGCGTGGACATAAGTCTTAAATTCCACTGGGTAAATACCAAGGAGCATGACTGCTGGATAGTACAGTAACGGTGTTTAGTTTGATAAGAAATCACCAAGCTGCCTTCCAAAGTGGCTTTACCATTTTGCATTCCCATCGGACATGAATGAGTTTTCTGCTGCTCCACATCCTTGCCAGAATTTGGTGCTGTCAATGTTCCATTCTAATAGGTGTATACAAGCATCTTGTTGTTTCAATATGCGTTTCCCTAATGACATTTGATGTGGAACATCTTTTCATATACATATTTGCCCTCCATCTTATCTTCTTTGGTGAGGTGTCTCTTAAGGTCTTTGGCCCATTTTTAAATTTAGCTGCATGTGAACCAAGAGTATGTTAAGAATAGTGGAGAGGAGAGGATGATTTTAAAGATGAGACAGCATTGACAGGGTCTGGTGATTGGGTGTGACATAGTGAGGGTCAAGAGGGAGCAAAGTAGGAGACTACTGTTTCTGTTTGAGTAGATGGATAGTGGTACTTCTGGGAGGAAGTGGGGTGTGGCAAGTGCATAAACTCATTTGAGAATGAGCAAGGAAGTGAATTTGGAGTGTCTGTGAGGCATCTGAGCCGATATGTTCACTCTCCTGTCCAGGCTGATCAGTTGTTCATCTCTTCCCAAAGTAGCTCCCTGGCACTACTACTGTGGGGCAGTTCTCATTCTTCTGGAATCTTTCCTGCTTTGATGCAAAGTTGTGTCCCTATGATTTACACTTTACTTCTGTCTTGTGACTCAACCAACAATTGAGTATTCAATCTTTTTTTTTTTTTTTTTTTACCCTCCCCAGTAAAGTCTCCTTGCCACAGCTTCCAAGAAGCAAGCTTGCAAAGTTCCTTTCTAAAGTGTTTGTTTTTGGGGCACCTGGGTGGCTCAGTGGTTAAGCATCCGACTTCGACTCAGGTTATGATCTCATGGTTTGTGGGTTCAAGCCCCGCGTCGGGCTCTGTGCTGACAGCCAGCTCAGAGCCTGTAGACTGTTTCTGGATTCTCTGTCTCCCTCTCTCTCTGACTCTCCCCAGCTCATGCTGTCTCTCTCTCTCTCTCTCAGAAATAAATAAAACATTAAAAAAAAAAAAGAAAAAGAGAAAGAAACACTGCCTTAAGCAGATAAATTAAAAAAAAATAAAATAAAGTGTTTTTGTCATATTTTCCCTTTTTGGTGTGGCCACTCCTGCCCTCTAGTGGCTACTTTTGGGGCAGCATGGCCCACTCAGCTGGCCTACTGCATTCTGCCCCAGAGAGACTTCCTGTTCTTTTTTTCTTCCCTGAATCCCTCTCATCCCCATTTTGTCTGACTATCAGATTACTTAGGGCACTGAAGTGATATCCACTGTCTAATGGCACAAGAAGTGAGTGACTTGCAAAATAAGAAACCACCTTGCAAATCACATAATCCAACTTTCTTCTTTTATACCCAAGGACTGAAAATGACTGCAACAGCCTCCTAACTTGTCTGTTCGCTTCTGTCCACATCTGTAGTCTGTTCTCCACTCAGTGGCCAGGTAGACTGGATTATGTCTCTCTCTTGCTCGATTTCACACTGGGATTAAAAACAAAATTATCCTCAGTATGATCCCTCCTCATCTTGTCCCTCTACTTCTCTAAACATTTTCTTACAAAAATCTCCTTCTTCTTTCTTGGTTGGGCTGGCCTTCCTTCCATTCTCCAAATGCACCTAGCTCTTTCCTACTTCTGCCTTTGCATACATACTTCTCTTTCCCCTTACCCTTCACGTCTCAGCTTAAAGGCAGCCTTCCCTGCCCCACCCCCAAGTTAATCTTTATTACAGCACTCTACGTATTCCATACTAACACTTGCCCCAATCCATAAATATGTGTTCACTTGTTTATGATCTGCCTCCCTCTCCCAGACTGTAAGCTCCACGGGGGGCCTACAGTGGGGAGAAGTTACAGGAAGAGCCTTTCACTAACATTAGAGTTGGTCAAAGGATAATGAGGTGATTTGCCAGCAGGTGTGGAATTCTCACCAGCGTAATATTGACCAAAGCTCCTAAAGACAGCATTGTTAAATGATCTCTGAAGTCCCCATCACCTCTAGTATTTTATTAACTTTTCTATCCAGTATTTTAAAAATGGAAGATGTTCAGACTGAATAATGACTTGGTAGCTTGTGTTGTACTAAGCTCTAATAAATGATAATTATAAACTTAGGATAAAATATTTAAAAGAAACTATCTGAGGTTCCTAGAGAGAAACAAAAAGTAGGTAGAATCTGGAGGGGATTTGACCCTTGGAAGAAGCACTAAGTGATATCTACATTTATGTGACTCTTTCCTGAAAGCAGTCCCCAGTCCACATGACATGGAGCAGCTAAACCAAAGTAGAAAGCTACAGTTGCATTGGTTTGACAAGTCAGCAGACAGAGTATAGACTAACAGAGTGACTGGAAAATGAGGGAATCCAAAGAGATGCCCAGCTCCCTACTCCCAGTGACACTGACTGACACTTCTGTTAAAACTGTATTGCAGCTCAACTCACTTCTGCTCTTCATACTTGCCCACAGTTGTTAATCTTGGGAGCACTCTCCAGTAAATTTCCTGCTTGGAAATCGCCATAGCAGGAGTTGGCTTCCTGGCTGACGAACCTGACTTACAGCAATCTAATAGATATTTATAGAACGTTACACTCAACAACTGCAGAATACCCACTCTTTTCAAGTGCAAAGGGAGCTGAGCAATATATACTGAGCTATAACAGTAATCTCAATGAATGTCAGAGATGTCAAAAGATTAAAACCTTATAGACTATGTTTATTACTCACAAATGAATCATATTAAAAGCAAAAATAATAAATTATCTGAAGGAGTACTGGAATTTGAAAATTAAACATTTTTAAATAGTACATGAATCATGGGGCGCCTGGGTGGCTTAGTCGGTTAAGCGTCCGACTTTCGCTTGGGTCATGATCTCGCTGTTCGTGGGTTCGAGCCCCGCGTCGGGCTCTGTGCTGACTGCCAGCTCAGAGCCTGAAGCCTGTTTCAGTCTGTGACTCCCTCTCTCTCTGACCCTCCCCTGCTCACGCTGTCTCTCTCTCTCTCCTAGAAATAAATAAAACATTAAAAAAAATTTTTTTAAATAGTACATGAATCAAAAAATCACAAAGAAGTTAAGAGTACTTTGAATTGAACAATAATGAAAATAATGACATGTCAAATTTCTGAGAAGCAGCTAAAGCAGTGCATAGAGGGAAATACATTGCTTTAGATGATTATATTAGAAAAGACAAAAGGTTTAAAGTTAATGTTTTACATTTTTATTTTAAGAATCTAGAAAAAAGAACAAATCAAGCCCTTAAACCCAAAGTAAGAAGAGAGGAAGTAGTAAAGACCCAGAATCAAATGAAATAGAAAACAAACGATGGAGAAAATTGAAAAATCTGCAAGTTGGTTCTTTAAAAGATTAACAAAATTTATAAATTACTAGCAACACAGTTAATCCAAAGACAGAGACAGCAAATTTTTAGCATCAAGAATCTCAGGGAGGGGTGCCTGGGTGGCTCAGTCAGTTAAGCATCTGACTTCAGCTCAGGTCATGATCTTGTTGTTTGTGGGTTCAAGCCCCATGTCAGGCTCTGTGCTTACAGCTCAGAGTCTGGATCCTGCTTCAGATTTTGTGTCTTCCTCCCTTTCTGCCCCTCGCCAGCTTGTGCCAGCTCTCCCTCTCTCTCACTAAATAAATAAACATTAAAAAAAAAAAAAGAGTATCAGAGAAAATCGCTACAGATCCTATGGAAACTGATAGATAATAAAATTATGAATAATTTTATGCCAGTAGATTTCACAACTAAGATGAAATGGACAAATTGTTTGAAGTCACATATTGCCAACACTGAAGTTAGAGACTGTGAATAGATACATAAAATAGATTGAGTTCATTATTAAAAACTCTTCCACAAAGAAAACATCAGCCTCAGATGGCCTCACTGTTGAATTCTTCAGTGAATTTGAGGGAAAAAAAAGACAATAACAAATATTACATAAACTCTTTCAGAAAATAGAAAAGGCAGGAACACTTTCCCACATATTTTGTGAGCTCAGTATTACACTGATACCAAAGTCTAACAAAGACATTTCCAGAGAAGAAAATTTCAGACCAATGTTTTTCATGAATATGGATGCAGAAAACCTCAACAAAATATTATCAAATTGAATACAGCAACACATGAAACTGGTAATTCATTATAACCAAGTGAGATTTATCTCCGGAATGCAAGTTTGGTCTAACATTGGAAAATCATGACACTAAGCAAAAACTATAGTCTTCTCAATTGATTTAGAAAATCACTGGGCAAATTAAACATTCATTCATGATTAAAAAAAAAAAAAAAAGAAACTCTCAGCCAACTAAAACTACCAGGGAGCTGTCTCAGTCTGATAAAGTGCATTTACAGATACCTACATCTATCATCTTAGTAATGTGAGAAGGTAATCATTTCCCCCTAATACTGGGAAAAGAAAGGTGTCCACTTTCGATTCATTTCTATTCAGTGGTGGAAGTCCTAGGCATCGTAATAAAAGAGGTGAAAGAAAGAAAGGCACTTGGAAAGATGTCTCTATTTGTAGATACTGTGATTACTTAAAAAGAAAATCTTAGGAAATCTATAAACAACCACTAGAAACAAAATTTGAATCAATCACATCAGCATATTAACAGTAATTGGCAAATACATAGTACTAGCAGCAAACAAATAGAATACAAAACTTAGAAAATAGTATCTTTTAAAATACCATAAGAAGAACACAAAGGAAATTATTAGGAATCAATTAAACAAAACACATGCAATACTCCTATATTGGGAACCGCAAAATATTTCCAAGAAAAACTAAAGATTTATTTTATTTAAAAAAAATTTTTTTAAATGTTTGTTTATTTTTGAGAGTGAGAGACAGACAGAGAGTGAGCCGGGCAGGGACAGAGAAAGTGGGAGACACAGAATCCAAAGCAGCCTCCAAGCTCTGAGCTGTCAGCACAGAGCCTGATGCAGGGCTCCAACCCATGAACGTGAGATCGTGACCTGAACTAAAATTGAATGCTTAACTAACTGAGCCACCCAGGCGTCCCTGAGAAACTAAAGATTTAATAAGTAGAGTGTTCTAGCATGTTTGTGAAATGGAAAATTCAAGTGTTAAGATGTTACTTCTACCCAAACTAAGCTGTAGATTCTATACAATCCCAAACCATATCCCAAAACAGACTTTTTCATACAAGTTGATTTTAAAATGCATATGAACATAAGACCTCGATTACCCTAAACAATCTTCAGAAAGAAAATCTAAGTTGGAGAACTCATTTTTCTTGATTTCAGGTCTTTCTATAAAGCCACAGTCATGAAGACTGTGTACGGACAGACAGATTAATGAAGCATAATAAAGAGTCCAGAGATAGATCCATACAGATTCAGTTCATTGGTGTCAGTAAAGCCACCAAAGCAGTTCATTGGGGAAAAAATATTTTCAGAAATGGTGCTGGAAAACTGGGTAAGTGAACTTCACCTCACACCACTCAAAAAATCAAGTTTGGGGGAACCTGCGTAGCTCAGTTGGTTAAGCACCTGACTCTTGGTTTCTGTGCAGGTCATGATCTCACAGTTCATGAGTTCAAGCCCAGCAGCAGTCAGCATTGAGCCTCCTTGGAATTCTCTCTCCCTTTTTCTGCCCCTCCCCCACTCACATGCATGCTCATGTATATTTTTTATCTCTCACTATCTTTTTCAAAATAAATAAATAAATAAATTTTTAAAAAAATCAAGTTTGGAAGGATTATAGACCTAAACAGAAAAGCTAAAACTATAAATTTTCTTTAAGAAATTAAAAGACAATAGCCTCATGATCTTGGGGTTGGCAAGATTTTTAAAAGCAGATACAGGAAGGTCTAATCATAAGAAAAAATCTGGTAACTTGGACTTCATAAAAATTTTGTTTATCAGGACATCTTCAGATATATATATAACAGATTTCATGTACATACATATAAATATGTATACTTATATGTGTATATATACATTTTTGTATGTACATAAAAAATATTTCTAATAACCAAGACATGGAAGTATAGTCTCATCCTATGATACAATTTTTTTTCTCATTGGGATGTTTTTATTTCAAGTAAACAACAAACACTTTTTGTAAGAGTTATTTTTTTCTGTCGAATTTCTGTTCATGAAGGAAATGACATGGCAAACCAAAGACAGTGAGAAAATGTTCACAGTATGCATATCTGACAAAGGACTTATATCCACAATGTTTGAAGAACTCCTAGGCAGATAATCCAAATCAATAATATAAACAATTCGTATTTCAAAAGTGGGCCAAAGACAGCAGATGCTTCCTAAAAGAAGATATATTAATGATCCGTAAATCCATGGAAGTTACTCAACCTTATCAGGTATCAGAGAAAATAAATTAAAAACACAACTAGACACTATTTTACACCCACTGGAAGTGATGAGGGAAACAAAGGCAAGAAAAAGATAGCTTAAATTAAATCTCACAGAAAGCAGGAAACAACCTCCTTGACCTCCACCGCAGCAACTTCTTACTTGACACATCCCCAAAAGCAAGGGAATCAAGAGCAAAAATAAACTGTTGGGACCTCATCAAGATTAAAAGCTTCTGCACAGCCAAGGAAACAACCCAGAAAATCAATAGGCAACCAACGGAATGGGAAAAGATAGTTGCAAATGACATATCAGATAAAGGGTTAATATCCAGAATCTATAAGGAACTCACCAAACTACACGCCCGAAAAACAAACAACCCAGTGAAGAAATGGGCAGAAGACATGAACAGACACTTCTCCAAAGAGGACATCCAGATGGCCAACAGACACATGAAACGATGCTCAGCATCCCTCCTCATCAGGGAAATACAAATCAAAACCACACTGAGATACCACCTCACGCCAGTCAGAGTGGCTAAAATGAGCAAATCAGAGAACTCTAGATGCTGGCGAGGATGTGGAGAAACGGGCACCCTCCTACACTGTTGGTGGGAATGTAAACTGGTACAGCCCCTCTGGAAAACAGTGTGGAGGTTCCTCAGGAAACTAACAATAGAACTCCCTTATGACCCAGCAATAGCACTGCTAGGAATTTACCCAAGGGATACAGAAATGCTGAGGCATAGGAGCACATGTACCCCAATGTTCATAGCAGCACTCTCCACAATAGCTAAAACATGGAAAGAGCCTAAGTGTCCATCAACAGATGAATGGATCAAGAAGATGTAGTTTATCTATACCATGGAATACTCCATGGCAATGAGAAACAATGAAATCTGGCCATGTGTAGCAACATGGATGGACCTTGAGGGTGTTATGCTGAGCAAAATAAGTCAGGCAGAGAAGGACAAATATCATATGTTTGCACGTATAGGAGGATTAGGAGGAACTTGACGGAGGACCAAGGGGGAGAAGAAGGGCGGAAATGGTGGGGGAAAGGGAGAGAGGCAAACCATGAGAGACTCTTGAATGCTGACAAAAACTGAGGACTGATGGATGTGGGTGGGAGGGGGGGATGGGCATGGTGGAGGGCACTTTGGGGATGAGCACTGAGTGTTATGTAGAAACTAATTTGACAATAAACTATTTGTAAAAAAAAAAAAAAAATTAAATCTCACAGCTGGCAACCCACTGATAGACACCTGAAACATGCAGAGAGTGACCTTCCTCAAGCGACTCATGGCTGCCTTATTTCCTTAATGTTTTTGTTTTATTAAAGACTAAAAGTAACCTTATCTTAACACCAACTAGCCCCTCTAGGCCCTGCAAGCCTTGCTTTCAAATTCCTTAGAGACTTAATGCTATCCGTAACCCCAGTAACTTAAAAGTATATAAACAGTCACTCCTCACAACCCCAGTACAGGCTCTTTCTGCCCCTGAGTCCTGTCCTCACGCTTTAATAAAATCACCTTTTGCACTGAGGACATCTCAAGAATCCTTTCTTAGCCATTTGCTCAAGAACCATCAGAATGGCTAAGGTTAAAGACTAACAACAATGAAATGTTGATAAGGATGTAAAGCAACTGGAGCTCTCAAATAAAATGTGAAAATAGCACAACCACTATGGGAAACTTTATGACAGTTTCTTGTAAAGGGAAACATATTTCTACACTATGATCCAACAAATTCACTTCTAGATATTTTCCCCGAAGAAAAGTCTCCCTCTCACTCTCTTTCTCTCTTACTCTTTCTTTTCCCACAAAAATACTTAAATAAAAAACCCTTATAACAATTCTATTCATAATACCCCCAAATTGGAAACATTTCAAATGTCTATCAACAGGAGAGGGTATAAAAATTTGTGGTTTATTCATCCAGTGGAATGAAAAAACAGAATGACTCTTGAAACGTATAGCCTAGATGAGTCTCAAAACCGCTGTTGAGAGCAGGAAGCCCTTCACAAAAGAATCATACATATGATCACATTTATATGAAGTTCAAGATTAATATATTGTGACAGATATCAGTGGTGTGTTTGCCTATGAGGATGCATGGATTGACCAGAAAGGGGCACAAGAGAACTTTCTGAGATGACATAAATATAATAAATCTTGTATCAGTGTATTCATTTGTCATAACTCAAAGAGTTGTATACTTGAGGACTGTACATCTCAGTCAAAGTAAATTTTACTTCAATAAAAATATAAAATCTCAAAAAAAAATATGAGGGGTCTAACTGCATCATTTAAATAATCATTTTTCTCAGTGGGATATTTAGATCTCAAATGAATAATCTGGTTTTTGTTTGTTTTTTACTTTCTTCTGTTCTGAAAAGCAATACATATGTGTATTAGTCTGCTTGGGTTACCAGAACAAAATACCATAGACCGTGTGGCTTAAACAACAGCAATTTATTTTCTCACAGTTTTGGAGGCTGGGCCTCTGAGATCGTGGTGCCAGCATGGCTGGTGTCTGGTGAAGGCCTCTTCCTGGCCTGCATTCAGCTTCCTTCTCCCTGTGTTCTCGCCTGGTGGAGGGAGAGCAAGCCTCTGTAGTGTCTCATCTTTTAAAGCCATTAATCTCCTCATGAGGCCCCACCCCCATAACCTCATCTTACTTTAATTTTTTTTAATGATTATTTATTTTTGAGAGAGAAACAGTGCAAGTGGGGGAGGGGCAGAGAGAGGGAGACAGTATTCGAAGCAGGCTTCAGGCTCTGAGCTGTCAGCACAAAGCCTGACGTAGGGCTCGAACTCACAAACCACATGATCAGGACTTGAGCCTAAGCCAGACACTCAACCAACTGAGCCACCTAGGCACCCCCTCGTTTAACTTTAATTATCTTCCTAAGTTCGCCATCTCCAATTATAAGCACATTGGGGGGTTAGGGTTTCAACATATGAAAACTAGGGGACACAATTCAGTCCACAGCAATATATATTCTAGAAAAAATGGGTAAGTGAAAAGAAAAAAAGCCATGTAATTACATTATCCCAATATAATTGTGGTTAACATTCCAATGTATTTTCTATTCAAAGTTATGTTATTTTGTCTTTTATGTGGTTGTAGTCATTCCATACCTATAAACTTGTAGAGTGATCTTTTTGAGTACAGCATGAAGTGTTTTCTGTATTACTAAAATCTCATTTTATATACCCTGTTTTGATAGCCACAAAAATTTCCACTGAGTGGGTGTGCTGTAGTTTATTTATTTATTACATTATTTTGTGATTGAAGGTTGAAATTCTTTCCAATAGTTTGCTAGTATAAATAATGCTATGAAAAATATACTTGTGCAGGAGATTTTTTCTGTAACTGATATTCCTTTCTTGGGGTAGAATTCCAGAAAATGGAAATTGTAGGTTAAAAGGCTATGCTCTAATTACATGTTGCCAAATTCTTTTCCAAAAGGGTGTCCCACTTTGTACTGCCCCCAGCAGTGGGGCAGGAAGGTGCCGTATCTGTTTGCTCTTACGGGGCAGAGATCATTTCCACTAATTTGTGTGTTGGCCTGTTTCCACAGGTTAGCAAAGACAGCTGAAGCCTACTTGGGCAGGATTCCCCTGGCTCTTCTGGCTTAAGACCCTACCACCTCCTCTTCCTGGCAGCCTGTGTTCTGGGGCTCACCTAAACAAGTCCGAGTGGGAACAAGCCATCTCTTCCATCCATAGCCATGAATTTCCTCCGGCGGCGCCTATCTGACAGCAGTTTTGTGGCCAACCTGCCTAATGGCTACATGACAGACCTGCAGCGCCCAGACAGCTCTACCAGCTCCCCTGCTTCCCCAGCCATGGAGAGGAGGCACCCCCAACCCCTGGCGGCCTCCTTTTCCTCTCCAGGATCCAGCCTCTTTAGCTCCTTCTCCAGTGCCATGAAGCAGACGTCAGCAGCCCCCTCAGGGCTGATGGAGCCTCCGGGTCCCTCTGCTCCCATTATTCAAAGGCCTAGGATCCTGCTGGTGATTGATGATGCCCACACAGATTGGTAAGCCAGAATCCACAGTTGCCACCACCTAGGGGCAAGAAAGGCAATGGGAGCTTATCTCACTCCTGGGGGAGGGAGGAGAGAGGAAAGCTGAGAGGTTTGATGGTATCAGAGAGTGGCCAGAGGGACGGAAACTACATTTACTATGTGGCTACTGCGTGCCCAGCACCACGGCACCTGTTTTGTGCTTTACATTTACAGTCCTAATCCCTTACCAGCAAATCTGAAAATCCAAAAGGATCTGAAAACTGGAAAATATTTTATAATCCATGTGGCAGCAAAGCCTGATCTGAGGGAAAGTGAGACTGTAACAGTCTTCATTATACCACTCAGTGTGCTTGATCGTATGATTTATGCCAATCTTGATTTATATCTTTTTTTAAATTTTTTAAAACATTTATTCGTTTTTGAGAGACAGATACAGTGTGAGCAGGGGAGGAGCAGAGAGAAAGCGAGACACAGGATCTGAAGCAGGTTCCAGTCTCTGAGCTGTCAGCACAGAGCCTGATGTGGGGCTTGAACCCATGAACCAGGAGATCGTGACCTGAGCCAAAGTTGGACACTTAACCAACTGAGCCACCCAGGCGCCCCTTGATTTATATGTTAATACGTTTGCTATGGGGTGCTGCTCAGAGCTCACTGGAAGTGTTATATAATATATAGTATGTGTACCATATTACCTTCCTAAAAATAGAAAACTTTAAAAATCTGAAATAACTCAGTCAGGTTACTTAACCTCTTTCAGCTTCAGCCATCGTCTGTCCATTCAGTAAGGTTGCTATGACGGTAAAAGAAATGAACAGAGACCCACAGTCCTTATCTGACACCCTTGAGACCAGACCAGATACTGAGTTTGTATCCCAGCTCTTCCATGCACTGGCGATCTGACTCCAGAACCTGTTCTCAACATCAAACATGGGCAGAAATGATAAGCCTTCCAGCCTCTTGTTAGGCATGCCGATCCATGGTAAGCTCTCCAGAGGCAGAGACTAGACATGTGTCAAGGTCATTGAAGGAGTTCTACAAGTGGTTACTGAGCACCAGTTGAGTGCAAGTCACAGCCTTAGGTGCTCAGGCAAGTGGTGAGCAGACCCTGCTCACAGGGACCTGAAGTTGGAGGATAGGTGTCTACACCAAACTTTTGGTAGAGAGGGTGCTAAGTACTATCAGCCCTAGTTGGGAGACATAGAATTTGCAGTCTAGAAAATAAGGCCAAATGTGGAGACATGGAAGCCCTCCATCCAGGGCACTTCTGACAGTGAACCCATAAATGGTCATGGGGCTGGAGAGCAAGGTTGCATGCATGCGTCTCCAAAGGCTGCCACATAGTAGGCACATCGTAGACACCTAATAGGTCTTAGGTGAATAAATTAATGCATTCAGTTCACTGAGCAGGTCCTAGGCTTTGCTGTTCTAACATGCGTGCGCGCACTCAACATTCACTTGAGAAGTTAACTCAAGTGGGAATGATTAAGCCTGTACTTTGGAATGGGAGATATTTATAGTGTATGATACTCAGTACCATCAACATGAAAGATAGTTCAGCAGGTGTAGACAGTAGTCTTTACTTTCCTGCTAAAAAGTTGGTTCTTCTTAAGCAAGGCGAAGTCATGGGCACAGCCTCTGTTTTGATCCAGTCTTCATTATCTTCAATATGACTGCTCACTTGTAGCATCCCATCTTGAAGCCTTGTTTATCTGTTTCTGCACTTATGCAAAGCAGCATCTTTTGATTCTGAGTTTAGCAGTTGATTTCTGCAGAGATTTTGCTTCCAGGCCCTCCTGCCTGTACAGCCTCCTGCTGCCTGTCTGCCCACTAATCAAAATGCCTGCATGGCCTTTGCAGTCTTCTTGTTTCTTTTTAACCCCATACTGGACCTTGGTTTTGAGTGTTCTCTGCTGACCATGTTATCTTGGCCTCAGCCAGGGTTTGCCATGATATGGCAATGGTCAAGGGTTATTTAAAAACCTCTTTATCAAGAAAGTTACTTTCTGTTTGGAGGGTGAGCTGTAAATGACAGCATTGTACAATGGTGAGGAACACAGACTTCAGAGCTAAGCTGTTTGGGTTCAAATCCCATCTGTACCCCATAGTAGCTGAATGACCTTTGCAAGTTACTATACCTAAATGTGAATAAAATAGTACCTAGCTTGTAGAGTTAATTCATGTAAGTGGGTTAATATCTGAGTTAATATAAAAGTGCTTAGGATGTGTCTGGTAGATAGTAGGTGCTACGTAAGTGTATGTAACTATTACAGACTTCTGTGACCTATGCCACATTAATCATCTTGATGGCAGCCCCTCATAGCCATGTTTATTTAAATCTCTTCATCCTCAATAATGAGCAGAGTGGATTAGGATTTGTCCTACTGTGCAGAGTTTTCTATTGGTCACTTGTGCCTATCAGTTCCTGAGTGATAAGACAGAGTCTTATTAATCTCTGTCCTCCCAGTGCCCATGTGGTAAGTAGTACAGTGTGCAGGCACAGTGAATGAGGCTGAAATGCAATGAATGGCCTCACTCAAGTAACGTTTATTATTTTAAGTTTTTATTTTAATTCCAGTTAACCTACCGTGTTATGTTAGTTTCAGGTGTACAACATAGTGATTCAACAATTCTGTGCATCATCTTATGCTCATTATGACAAGTTCACTCCTTAATCCCTATCACCTATCTCACCCATCCAAGTAACATTTAAGTTTGACTTGGTTTTCATCTCTCTATTCTGCAGTCATGACCAATGTGTGAATTTTAGGCTGTGCATGCTGATGGGGGACATGATTTTGGCCAGAGGAATGTCTCCCAGTCTATGTCAATCATGCCTCTTTTACCAACATTTAATTAGGTCTCAGAAACAGCAATCTTTTTCTTGCCCTTCAGTGAGTAAAAAGGGAAGAAGGGAGAAACTGAGGCACATTAACTTTCCAGGAAACTAGTTATGAATCCATTGGACTTCCAGCCTACGGACACATCAGCTTCTCCTGCAGAGCTCCATCCTAGATTCTTCTCCAGCTTCCTAACCTCTCTGAATCTTAATACATTCCCAGCTTTCTCCAAATTGATGCTGGCTGCCTGGGAATCCCAGTCCTCCCCTGCAGAGTTCTCAAAAGATGCCTGTCCCCCGCCACCAGGAGTGGCCAGCAGGTGGCGGGCCAGCCCCACTGTCCCGGGCAGCTTTGGCAGAGTGTGGGCTGCCTGGGTCAGCCCCTGCCCGGCCCCTCCTCCATTGTGCAAACTGTCTCCTGAGAGGAAGAAGTTGTTACAGGGGAGAAGCCAGCTCACAGGGCCCATTTTTTACCCCCCTTTGAGATGATAATGAAGGGGGAGATAGCCACTGTCTGGACTGAGAGTGAACCCACCAGGAACAATGCTGCTCCCTTTTCACCATTCTCAGGCGCAGATCCTCTGTCTTCCCGTTCTGGGTCCTGGGCCTTCCTGCAGAATCAAGTTTCCTTGTGCTGAGGGAGTTTGCAGGAAGCCCCCATCCTCCCCTTCTTGGCAGAGGCCAGCTTGCAGACTCTGAACCAGCCTGGGGGCCCCCAAAGACTATCTGATACCTGCCAAGTGACCCAGGGGGAAGGACTTCTCATCCTCTGAGGAGAAATAGGGGGCCCTAAAGCTACCTTTGCTGGGAAAAACAACTCATGGTGATCTTTGTAAGATCCTGCCACCTCTTGGGGTTGGCCCTGGAAGTGAACCCAGCAATGGCAGTGGTGTTTGGGGGACTTCGGGCCAGCCCCAATAAAGTCCAGCTCAGTTACAAGCCTGAACTCAAGTTTGTACTATCTTTTGGGATGAAGGGAGATCAATCAGCCTTGAGAAACACAAGAACCAAAGGAAAGGAGAAATAAAATAAATGGATTTCAAGCTCAGTATTCTTCAGCCTTACTACCTGTCCACTCTTTCTCTTGCCTAGAATTTTCCAGCAGCCTCACTGGTCTCAGGCCTCTAGTCTTTACCCCCTGGTTACCTTCCATGTTACCACCAAAGGTTCATTTTGTGAAACACAGACCTCATCAGTTTGCCCCCACCATTCATCTCTTATTATAACCCTCTGTTGCTGCATCATTGTCCTCAAGTTCAAATTCAGTCCTCAGCTTGCCTGCCTCCCTCTAATTCTGTCTCCAGCTCCACTTCCTGCTTTACTATTTATTCTGCAGAAATAACAGCAATCTGTGGTTCTTAAACACATTTGCCTTAGCACATTCTGCTTCCTGCTACCTGGAATGCCCTTCCCTATCTCATTTACTTGCCCAATTTCCATTCATCCTTAAAACCTTCTCAGGTGTCACCTCTTTTGTGAGGTCTACCCTGACACCCCAGGCCTTGCCAACAGTGCTAACAACCACCTCCTTTATATAACATAAAGCATATTTCATGGTGCTACAGTAATTTCACACTGTATGATCATTGGCTATCAGGTGGCTCTCTGTAATGCCAGAACAAGGCCTGTGTCATATTCTTCCTTCTATACTTGCTGCTTAACACACAGTAAATATTCAAGGAGCATACATCATTGCCCCCACTCCAGTCCCATGAGGATAACTTTTAATGAGCATAACAGGGCCTGAAAACCACCTTATCTTAGGACTAAGCAGTATAATACATACAGTTGAGGGATTTCTCTTTTTTACTCACCTTTGTGTAAAATCTTGGCTCTTTGTTTTCCAGTATGTGAGAGTAACTGTAAGGCTGCCATTTGAGACTGTCTAAAAAAAAGTTGGCACAAAATTTTATTATTGCCCACAGAATATACCAGAACTCCAGGTTTGATTTCAAAATCAAAATATTGAGCATGACCAAAAAAGATTGCTCATAATCGTACTTTGGTTGGGTGTACCTCCCTGCTCACAGTTTTACCTATAAGATCTCCAGAGGCTGGCTGGATGGAGTTGAGGAGAAGGGTGTTGGGGAGAAGGGGATAGAAGAACCTAAGCCTTTGCCCCCAACCCCTCCCTCCAGTGGCCTGTGGAACTCTGGCTCTCCTCTCCTCTTACCTCACCCATGGCCTTGTTCCCAGAATGTCTGCTATTCCATTTCAACAGTGATCTATTGTTACCTTCCCTTCTATTCTCCACCCTTCCCTATGTTTCTTTTTTCTTTTATTTGTTTGGGAGGAAATGAAAAAGTATTCTTGATTTGAAACACCCCTCTGCTACTATGCTTCCAGCCTGGAGTGTATCAGGCCACATTCTCCTACTAAATAATGGTCAGTGATACCCATCAAATCACCTCGTGCATTTCTAGATTCACCAAGAGATGCTTTATGATCATTTGTGTCCCCCCTACCACCACCCCACCCACTCCCAGATGATATCTTTGTATCTCAGCACCTACAACGGGGCGAGCAGTTAGTTAGGAAATGTCTGTTGATTGAATAAAGAACTTTGGAGGTGATGAGTTATTGGTAATGACGGACGAGGATGATGACAGTGACACTAAGGGGTAACTTGGATGACATTCTGAAATCCTCTTTTTTTCCCTTTCATACTAGATCCAACAGAAAGTCACAGTGGCCACATGAAAGCATTTACACCATGGAAATTGGCAAATGCTACAAAACGGGGCTTTCACTTCTCCCCAGAGAGCTAGGTAATCATTTGCCAACACAGCTCTGGTCGTAGGCACTCACCTTGATTGTACAGGTGAGGAAGCAGAGCACAGAGAGAGCCCAGGCACCTGCTCAGGGAACCAAACACAGGTGGGTGGCTGCGCTGGGACTTGAACAGGACTGACTTGTTAAGAGCCCTTTCTGATGGAGCCACAGCTCCTGCTGACCCCTGCACAGAACCTCGGTGTTTGGCAAGAGGTAGATGCTGAAAAGTCTTGGTCAAAAAAATGAATGAACACACAAATGAATAAACCATGAGCTCTTTGGGGTTGGGGTCATGTCTTCATCATTGTCATGTAGCAAGCATTTGTGTACTTTGCAGCACCAGAAAGGTTTTCATAGATGCTCTAAGTCAGATCTCCCAACAACTGGATGGAGTACTTTCTCTGCTCTCATTTTATACATAGGGAAAACTGTGGCCCCAAGCCCAAAATCAAAACAGATGTCAGGGGCATCTGGGATCCAGCTCAGACCATCCTGGACACCCTGTTCTCTCCTCATTTTTCCCACCTGAGTACAAGCCCTCCAGGGCTGTGCGTGAGGGCATTGGCCAGCAGAGCCTGCCCGAGAGGCTCACACATGCACACACACCCGCACACGCCCCGTGTCTGAGAGCAGTGGGAGGAGACCGGGTGGCAGGACTCCATGTAACAGCACTGCAGCCAAGCACAGGATCTTGGTGACCTCACCCTCAGAGGAAAGTGCCCCACCTCCAGCCAGGCGGCCCCACCCTGCTGGAGCCGTGTGGGCAGCTGGAAAGAGAAGATGCCAGGAGGAAAGGAGGCTCCTGGAGCCATACAGACACTCCTGATCTCAGGTTTGGGAATTGCCTTTGGACTATTTTCTTCTGTTTAAGGCTCCAACAGGATGTTTTCTGCTCTTTCCCCCTGTGTTTTGATATTAAATATGTGATTTCCTAACACATGTCAGACATGTTTCCTAAGAGAGTTAAAATAGGAAGGAAGATAAAATGCAGAGAACTCAGGGCTGGCAGGTGGCAGGTTGGGGTTGAAGTCCCAGCTCTGCCCCTCACTAGCTCTTAGCCAAGCTGTTCTACCTTTCTGAGCCTCAGTTCCCTCATCTGTAAAGTGAGGACCATAATGCCACCACTGTCACTGTACCACTGAGCTCACAGGATTGTTACAAGGCTCCAGTGAGAGCGAGCATGCTGTTCCTCTCCCTTACAGGCATTTTTTCCATGCGTAGGGTTTCTTCACCTGTGCTGTGGTCCTGTGCTAGAACATGAGCTCCAGGAGAGTGGAGCTTAGGCCTCCTTTGCTTGAACACCGTATTCTTGGAAGCTAGCACAGCACCTGGCACAAGGTAAGATCAGGGATGATTTAGTTAACAAACAAACAGATGCTTTTGCCAAAGGCTGATCTTATTATGAAGGAAGAGTTTAGGATCAAGGATGCCCTGGGGGAGAGTCTCTCTCAGAAAATACTCAGCTGCCCTGGAATTCAGAAAGAGTACCTGAGGCCCACACTTTGCCCATGGGCCCCCCTCCTCCTTCAGCTGGTAACTCAGAGGCTCTAGGCTCCACTTGAGGGGCTGAACTGCTTCTGGCTGCTCTGACTGAAGGCCTGAGGAGATCAGGGCATGTTGGCAAGCCCCTCGAAGCCTTGCAGGGGGCCTAATTGGTCTCATGGTGACCAGGACATTCTGCTTCCCACTGTGCCGCCTACAGGGGGTATTTGAACGCCGAGCTGCCCTCACTAGCAGTGGCTTTGGGGCAGGGTTGCTGGATTCCACTCAGTTAATACTTTGATAAGCAATTAATTTATCTCATGCAATATTTGGTATAGACTTATACTATCAAATTGTTGTTTGTTTATCCAAAATTAAAATTTAACTGGGTGACCCATCTTCCAACTAAATACCCTACTTACAGATGATGGCAACGAGAGACAGTTGCCACCATCTCAGCCCAGCTAACATGGGTCCAAATGAGAGGCTGGCCTATGCACTCTTGTTTCCTGGGTGGAGAACCAAAACAGGCCCCTCAGTTGACCCCATTCTCAGCTTTCCCTCCCTGTGACAAGGACTGAGGATTGTCAGTCACCAGCAGAGAGGAAGCAAAACTTGTAGACAGTCTAAAGGCAGACTGCCCAGGTCTCTTCTCCTTCTCTCTTGCATGACCTTGGGAGGTCTGGCCTCTGAACCTCACATTCCTCAGCTGTGAGGCAGGATCACGGTATATCTTTTGCAAAGGGTCCTTGCGAAGATTAGAGACAATGGCACGGATGGGGCTGGGACAGGGCTTAGCTTGTCATAACAGGCACTGAAATGGTAACTGTATTAACAATTAATTGCAATTACTAATTACTGATGAATATAATAGTGCTGGAAGCCAGGGGGAAGGAAGCCACTTGGCATGCTTCTCAGTTCAGCTGGATATGCTTGAGGGCTGTCTTCCAAAAGGCCTGGAGGAGGGGTGTCTGGATGCTGGTAAGCTGGCAGAACTCTACTGTGAAGATGACAAGATGGAGGCCTGAACTGGTCCCCTCCTCCTAGAGGCGCTTAGGGGCTCATAGCTGAGACACACATCTTTCTGTTGAAGAGACCTGGCTCTGGGAAACAAAATCTTTACATCCGTCCCCGTCACTTCCTCTACCCCTAAATATCCCTTTGAACAAGGCAAGCCTTGGCTGTTTCCTATGAGGAAACACAGGGATGGAAGGGAGAGGAAGAAAGGAGAGACCTAATGTCACCTTCCTCACTCATTCACCAACTTACACAGGCCACCCAACAGCACCTAGAGTGGCTCTGGACGTTTGGACTCACCCCTCCCACTCTGGGCACCTGCCCTGCACTCCTGCCCCTCCCCCTTGGGTCCCTGGCCCTGGAGCCTGGAGGAGGGGAGGGGCCTTGGGCATTCCCCAGCAGCCTGCCTAGTCTCCTGGAGACAGGCTCCGTTTTCCCAGGCCCGGCCCCTTTTATCAGGGAGACAATGTACGCACACAGTGAGGGCCTTGTGTGGCACCCAAGCCCCAAGCCCTTTGACTTGAGGAATTTTTCAAGTGCTGACCTCTCTCCGTGAGGTCTTCCTGCTGTCCAATCCTGAGGCCTGGTGCCCCTGCTGCTTCCTACCCAGCTCTTTCAGGGAGAGAGAGAGAGGGAGGGGGAAAACAGTGAAGAGCTGTCTCTCGCCCTGGTAGAGTCTTCATCCTCTGAAACTGGCTGGAAAATCTGGGGGAAATGTCTTTGAGCAGAAGGGAATGTGGGGAGAAATCTGATAGATGCTGTTTCTTCCAGATTCCTCCCTTCTCTGTTGATGCTATGGGATCATAGTGGAGCCACTTTTCTCTCTGGGCCTCATTTTCCTCATAAGTCAAATGCTGATGGATTAAGATCATGTTCCCCAAAAGACAGTTTCTATCAGGACAACATTCAGATTCCCAAGAACCACCCTACACCTTCTGTATTAGACAGAGTTCTTTGTTTGCAAGAAAAAGAAACAGACTTTGGCAAAATGGGGATGTTTTAGATGTGGGAGGCTCACAGAATCAAAAGAAAATAGGAAGACTCAAGTCTCGGAGAGGCCAGGACCCAGGACTCCACTGGGATCTAGGAGGCTGGGACTTGTGCAGGCAGCCTTCTCTAGAGAAGTCAGCTCATGTTTCCTCCCAGCCTCTCTGCTGACAAATCAAAATCTTGGGGAAGCACAGACCTGGCTGGTTCCACAGTATGTCCTGGGACAGTTCTACCAAGACCACGTGCAAGAGAACTGCTTGGTTCCATAAGTGCAAATGCAAATGGAGGTACTGTTACTGGAAGTTCAAATGGGCGCAGGACAGGCCACACTGCAGAGTGCCCTTAGAACTACTGAATCAGAATATCCAGAGTGGAGCTTGGGAAATTGTATTTTTTTTTTTTTTTTTTTTAATGATGATGGCCAAGCTTAGAAACCATTGAGTTACAAGACCTCTTTCATTACAAGACTTCTTTCATGTGGTTCCCAACTGGTAGAGCTGGGAACAGTGGGGCCAACTAAGCAGGAGATCTATTTCAGTTCAATATATAAAATGGGAAAGTCATACACAGTCAAGTGGGCTTCCTGGTGAGGGAGTGAGCTCCCCATCATGCACAACCGGGCTTGGCATTTGGAAGGAATAATGCAGAAGATGCTCCAGCTATAAAGAGGTTGGCTTATAAGCCCTTGCAGGAGTCTTGGGCCTAAAGCTTTTTGTTTTTTACTCTATGCCTTTATGTCTCAGTCACTTCTCTTGACTTTGTTGTGCTTTTCTCTGAAGAGTTCAACTGTTTACCTTATGAGTTTCTCCTCTCCCTCCAAAACGTGGTTTTCTCACCCTGGTCCTCTGAATGACCTTTCATGGAGTTCCTGAGATGCCATGACTTTCTTAGCAATAGCTGTATCAGTGTTGGAGTCTACAGACTTTCCCCTGCCTGGTTACAGCCTTGCCCTGGGGAAGGCAGGTCATTGGGCAGATGCCAGCCTCATTACAGAACGTCTCTTCTCCTGGGGCCTGTGGAGGCCTGCCTAGGATGTGTTTCCTTGGCAGGAGGCAGGCTATCTGTGATGGCAAGGGAGAAGATGGTGCTTTGTGTCCATTTTCCTGACCTCCCACCCTGGATCTTCAGGAAGGGTAAGGGTGTGTGTTTCCTGAAGATTTGCACTGAGCCGATTGCCATCTTCAGAATGGAATTAGTTATATGAGGGGTTGCCTGTGCAGCTGCTCACAGAAGACAAGATGGTCCGTGAGTGAAGGGGCAGGTGGTAGGAAAAGGCACAGGCATAGAGAAATATTTCCCTGCTATAAGGAAAACAACAACACATGATTTATGACAAATGGTGTCTGCCACTTGGTTTTAGCTTCAGCAAGATGACAGAGCAGTGGGGACTGTGTTGAACTGATGTCCCCTCTGAAGGCAGCAGCTTCAGTTCACTCACCTAGTTGTTACCATGCAGGAATAAGGGCCTGGTGTTGCCAAATCATTGATTTTCCAAGGACAGCCAAAAATCTGAGGTTTTATATGAATTTTCTATCGTAAAATTGTAAGTAGTCAATTTAAGTCCAAAAATAAGACTGTGGACTTCATGAAGTGTACCAGTTGGCAACTTCAGATAAAGAAGGTGGGAGTCAGGATAAATGTGTATTCTAGCTCCTCTTCTGGGTTTCTTTCCCAGCTAGACTATATGTACCACAATGACAGGAGAGCTGTTTTGTTTAGTGCAGTACTTAGGGTCTTGTGCAGTGCTGGGCACACAGTGGACCTTGGATAGATGGGTGGATGGATAGAAGCATGCATGCATGCATGGGTAAGAGATTGGATAGATGGATGGGTGAGTGGATGGATGGAAAGGTAAATAAATGGATGGATGTAGGGAGGAAGCGAAGAAGAGAAGAATGGATGGAAAATAACTTCTCTCAGCCTTTTCCTTCTGTGCCCTGCACTTCACACCTTGAAAGGCCTCATACCCTGTTTCTTTTTTTCTATTTATTTTAGAGAGAAAGTGTGCATGTGGAGGGGGGGAGAGAGAGAGAGAGAATCTCTCCATCCCACAACCTGGGACTCCATCCCATGTGGGGCTCCATCCCAAGATCCTGGGATCATGACCTGAGCCGAAATCAAGAGTTGGACGCTTAACCAACTGAACCACCCAGGCACCGCCCCCTGCCCCCACTCCCCCTTTCTAAATCAAACACTCAATATTCTCATGGTCCCTTTCTCATCCTCCTTGTACCATCTAAATCCCTTTTCTGGAATGATCAAATGTTAGTCACTTGTACCTTGGTATGAATAATCTTTCAGTGTATTACCTTTCAGTGGGCATTTCCCCAGCTTGGGCTCTTAGCAGAAGCTCATTAAATGTTTGCAGGAGCAGAGAGAGAATGGCTTAGCTTTCTAGATGTTAACTAATTCTCTTTGTGTAATAAAGATTGTGGACTTTCAGATATCTGTAGGAATGAAGGTGACACAGTGTAGTGTCTTTGGCAAGGAGAGGGGTAAAGACTGAGATGACATTCTGGCCCAATTTCTGCAGTCATGGTGAGTGGGTGGCTGATGACTTTGTTTACTCTAAAGGCCTATACTGGGGAGGAAGAGGAGATCCCAGGGAGCAGTCCAGGCAGGTTTCCATTAGGCTAGACATGAAGGAGGAGTTTCATTTAGAGCAAGGAAGACACTGCCACCTTCCTCCTCTTGGAGGGAGGAAATGACATGTCACTTCGCCAGGGACACACCCAACTGACCTCAGCCCTCAACCCATCCTGGTGAAGGTCAAAAGGGAAAGAGAGAGACATTTAACACCTGCCATGTGTCAGGGATATCATTCATGGGCACTTACAGATGAAACTGGGGCTTGGGAAGATTGATGTCTGTCTGAGGCAGTACAAGGAAATAAATAGAGCTGGACAAGACCTGAGTCTGTCTCCAATGCTAGCAGTGCCCACCTACTTCTTTGCCTGGAGAGGTGAAGTTCCACCCTCACAGCCCACGAGTGAGTAGCACACTTGCTAGCACATTTTTGCCAGGTTCCCAGAGTCCTTCCAATCTGCATCCTCATGCTAACCCGTGGGTAGATCTTACTATCCCTATTCTATAGATGAGATGGTAACAGCTTGTCCAAAATCGTGTAGCTTGTCCAAAATCGTGTAGCTTGTCCAAAATCGTGAGGCTGTAGTGCCTCAGCTGCCAACTCAAATCTAGGTCTTCTGCACCATGCCTGTTACTCATCTTTCCTGCATATTTAGGACATGCCACTGGAAAATTCGTCACCTCCCTGAGTACCCCCAGCATCTGCCCATGTCGTTTGCCCTTGTCTGTGCCTTTCACACATACACACACATCCAGGCCCTCTCACATTAATCTTTGTAGCCCTTGCCCTGGCAAAGAATAGACTCCAAATATTGGATGGATTGATGGATGACCTGGGCCACTTCAACAGGGAAGTAGCTCCTGACCCTTAGACTAGGCTGGATGCCCCTTCTGTGGGCTGACCTGGATCTTTGTGCTAGTGCCCTGTGTGGTCTTTGTCCGTTTATGAGCCTCTCCCTCCTGTTAGGTAGTAAGCTCCCTGAGGCCAAGGACTATGTTGTCTTCATACTTGCTTCCTTAGAACCTATAGGCTCTGGCCCTTAGTAGCTGATCAATAAATATGTGTTAAGTGTGCTTTGAAGAAGACTTCCCTCACCAACCTGAGTCAGATCTCCCCTGCTCTCCACATCTCATCATCGGCCACTTTGTGCATTTTATTCTTACTCACTATTTCTTTTTCACCTGGTTAGTTTTCTGACTTTTCTGGGAGGCTGTTAAGTTCCACAAGAGCAAGCACTCTGTTAGCCTTTTCCCCTTAGGCCTAGTAGGGTGCCTGGTCTATATGAGGCTCAGTAAATGGTGGTTAAGTAAGGGAGTGAATAGTGACTGGACCTACCCATGAAAATCTCCTTTCCTATTATTGTCAGAAGCCAATGAGGGGCCATTTGTCATATCCTGTGGCCTGGGGCTCTATTTTCTTACCTCTACAGATTCCTGTAGGTGCAAGGGGCCTTGTCACTCTCAGAAGATCCCTCCCCTCCCTAACTCATTGGAGTTTTCTAATTGCAAGGTGGTATGGAAAGGCTGCCCCATCATTGGAGAGTTCCCTCTGGCAGTGGGAAGGGGCCAGGTAGGTTAGTTGTTTGTTTGTTGTTGTTTTTTTTTAAGCAAATAATGGAGCTAGACTGGATCTCTGACTTGGACCCCTGTGTTCAAAGTTCCTGCTTTCGCCACACCTCCAGCCAGCCAACGTGCTATGTGATCCTCCTCATCTTGCTGACTCCCTGAGCCTGTCTACCTTCAGTGATTTCCTAATTGATCCATAGTCCATCTCTCTCTGCTTAAGTCCAGGCTGCAAATAAGCAACCAATATGTTGCATCAGAAACATGAGACTCTTCTGGGCCAGATCACTGCCTCCCTGCCCCCCATCCATCCCCTTACAAGAGGGACCTGTGAGAAGAGAACTGTGCCTGAGACAGAACATTCCTGACCCCTCCTCCCTGGGAAGGGCATAGCCAAGGCCCAGCCACATTGACTCTACATCCCAGACACATTTATTAGGAGGGTGCCGCTTGGACACAGGTGGATCCTGTTTGTGCTAATTCTCCTCTTCCTTCTGCCCCTGCTGTCGCCATGAAAGAACTTAGTACCCGCTCCTCATAAATCTCTCTCACACACCACATCCCGCCTCCCCAAACTTGGGATTTCCCACCCCAGGCAGCGCTGGTTTTATAATATTCTCCTTCCTAGTGCCTCTGATGTGGCAGTAAAATATGAGACCACCCACAGAGAAGGAAGCTTCCTGGAATCAAGAGTTTCCCCCACCTCCTTCCCAAGGCCAAGGCCTTGAGTGATTGGCTGGGATATTCAGGAGCTCATTATAAGAATAAACATATTGGGGCATTAGAAAGAGGTCTGCATTAGGAAGATGGCCTTCAGGCACAGTGAGGCCATCCGTTTTGCCTGGGGTCAAACAGCCAGGCAATTACAAAGGCAGCAGTCCCAGCCCCCAAGGCATCTAGAATTCCAGACCATCCCTACCCTTCCCTCTGCCAGACAGGACTGTTCAGAGGCAGCTCAAGCCTGAATGAGCCCCCGGCAAGGAGGCAGCAGTCTGTGTGGCCTGTCAGGAGACAGACTTCTGACTCCCAGCCAGGCAGGGGGATGGACTGCCTGACCCTCAGCTTCAGCCGGAGTCCGTCTGCCAGGCTCTGCAGTAAACATTCCAGAGATGGGCAAAACAAGTGTTTCTCCTGGGAAGGTGAGGCCTTGTGAAGGCTAGAGCTGCTTGGGTGGTATTCGTATAGTACAAAGTGCTCTGGGTTCTGGTTAGAATCGAGCTGAGGGCTACCAGTCATTCAGGTTGGACACTGTACAACGACCCCACGTTGTAATCAGTGCAGATTTGTAAGTGTATTACAGCAGTGTGCCAGTAGATGACAGTAAAGTGTCTTGAGGACAGGATACGTTATGGCTTCTCCTTGGAAGACTATTCATTTACCCAGTTAGCAAACATTCGTTAAACATGCGCCTTGTGCCCTGGCACTTTGTGCCAGACACCGAATTCATTGAGCACTGACACACAGTTTCAGGTTTCCAGGAGCTCACAGACTAGGTGTATGGGGACAGGGTACAGATAAACGCTGTGCAATTACAACATGGAGTGGTACATCTTTTCATGGTTGTGAAGTACAGGATGCTATAGGAACCCCAAGGAGGAACACCTAACCCAGCCTCATTAGGGGGCCACTATCAAGGAAAACTTGATAGAGGAGGTGAGTGAGGATCTTGGAGACAGCCAGGCAGAGAAGAGCAAGAAGCCATCCTAAGGAGAGAGAACAGCGGGTGCAAAAGCTCTGTGGTGTAAAGTGTAGGACGTGGCTAGGGAGTTGCAGGAAGTTGAGTGTATCTGTGAGGTGGACAGAACACCAGAGGAGAAATGGGCCAAAGTCAGCAAGATCCTGCTGATCCTGAAAATCTAGAAGCACAAGATCTAACTCACTGGTGCCACTTAGAGTTTATATGTATCTTTAACAGGGACTTCTCCACCTGGAATGTGTGGGGACTGATCCCTGCCCAACCTAGTAGTGTCTAATAGGAGGAGGGATATGAAGGTACTAGCAAGCCTTATATACCAACGGTGTCTATTATTATTATCATCACCCATCGTTCATTGCATTGATGGAACAGATCAAAAGGAGGTGAATCACATTTCTGTTTCATAACCTCCATGAGGGCACAGAGGAAACACTCAATATTTCTTTGTTGTTGTCGATTTTGTTTTAGGCTCTGGGCTATATACTTTGGAGCTTACTATGTGCAGAAACTGTTCTCAGTGCTTTATACATCTTGTCTCAGTTAATCTTTACAACAACGCTGTGAGATACTTACTTTTACTGACCCCACTTCCGGAATGTGGAAACAGGCACACGGAGGTTGAGTGAGTTACCCAAAGTTGCACAGTGAGTGAGTGGTAGAGGTGGGATTCCATCCATGTGATTGCCCTGAACCTACTACACTCTGTTGCCTTGTTGCATAGAGGATCAGGTGAATTTATCACCACAGCGTTGGCTATAGATGTTATCACCACTTGACAAATGAGAAAACCATGACCTAGAAGGGTTAAGTAGCTTGGCTTAGAACATGTGGTGAGTGAGTTGTAGGGCTCAGATTTTGCCCAAGCCATGCTTTTTCCAGTGTACCAGTGATTGTTCTCATTAGTTACTATTCTGAAGTCCCAGGCCCACGCAGTACTTCTTTTAAACCTAATGTAGAGGGAACCTTGCCCTAAGTCCTACTCCAGACTTTATGAGCTGTACCCCTTCTGACAGCAAAGGAGGGCCCTGTACCAGGACCCTACAAATTACACCCTTCCACCATCCAGTGGATACAAAGAACCCTGGAATTACTTGCCCAAAGGGACCCTGGCCCGATTCCATGCCCTGCATAGGCCAGTTCCCTGGTCCATCCTTGGAAGGCATGGCGAAGGGAGAACTGTTGATGGGGGAATGAGTGAAGAGATGAAGCATGGCATGTGGGCTGGGCTATCCAAAAGCCTGCACAAGAAGCCCAGGTGATGCAAGACTGAAAGGAGGGTGGGAGGAGAGTCAGGGAAGACTGTAGGAACCAGGAGAAGGCAATCCCCATGCTGCCTTGCTCTGGGTAGAACTCTAAGAATTCCAAGAAGTCTGAATTCTGACCCCTGCAGGTCATGATGTAGTTGTCTTTGTCAAGGAAGGAAGACGGGCATTTTTTATTTAAATGTTTGCTAGTTTTATTTATCAATTGTAAATATTAGACATATTATATACATAAACATTTGTTCTTTTGCCCCAGGCCCCACAAATATTAGAAGTGGACTTATCCCAGTGTCTGCAGTTTGCTGACACTACCTTTAAAGATTCATGATAAAATTCACAAACTATGTGGAAAGGTTCCCTTTGTATGAGCCTTACAGTACATTTTGTCAAATGCCATGTCTGAGAAAGAAAACAAAATCTTCCTTTCAAGTCACAACAACAGCTCCTATACCACTAGAGTTTTGCCTAGTTGACATCTAGGCCTGTCAACATAGTAAGAAAAAGTAATCTTAATATTAACAGCTGTCAGTCAGCGATTTGGGCAGTCTTAGAAAGAGATGAACTCCACTGGCATCAGCCAAGTGTAGGTAGAGACTCTCTGGAAGCAAACAGGCTGAAGCTTGGTCAGAGAATTTATAGAAAGATTCTTTTTTTCACAAATGGAAGGCTGAAAAAATAGATGGTAACATGGATGTTCCAGGAAAAAGAACTAAGATTCTTGGATATACTACTTACAAATTATTGATAAGAACTCAGTCACATGGCCACCGCTAGCTGAATGGAGAGTTGGGATATTTATTCTTTTGTGTGAGTGTGTGTGTGTGTGTGTGTGTGTGTGTGTCCCAGTCTGTAAACTCTCTTACTGTGGGGAAGACGGGAATGGGTATTGGAACCAAAAGCTCTCTCTGCCCCAGAAAGGTTTATGGAAATGCTTAACACAGTGCTCAGTTTACAGCAAGTGACTAAGAACTATTAGTTTTCTCCATACCAAAAATCCAAAAGAGCAAATGGAAACTTTTATTACTTTTGCCTTGTGTGTGGGAGGACATCTAAACCTAGAGTACCCCAACATTTGCTGCTCTTTTTCAAGGTTGAGCAAAAACATAGATGTGGAATTAGAAGGCCAGGACTCTAGTCCCTTAGGCAAAATATTTCATTCCTCTGTGTTTCAGTTTTCTCTTTTATAGGATGGAAATAATAATGCCTTCTTCATGGTGGTGGTTGTAAGCACTAAATGAGAAAGGCTATTATAGGTTCAAGCCTACAGAACAGTTTCTGAAACGGAGTAAATACTCAACAACTGAGTTTTTTTCCCCCATCTATCTCCACTCATTATTCATCCAACAAATATTAATTGAGTTCCTACTGTGTGTTAAGCACTCTGGTAGGTTTTGGGAATATTTGGTCCTTACTCCAAGAAGTTGTGTTATAGTTTAGTGAGACACAGGCATTAAACACAGTTACTAATTATAACTAACTATAATTGTAATGAGTGCTATGAAAGAAGAGTATGAAAAGAGAATCTATATGAGAAGAGAAATGAAGGGGGTCAAGATTAGGGTGCTTATTGAGAAAAATGGGCATTTGGATGGATTTGGGAAATAATTAGAATGTAGAATCAGTGGGGATAGGGAGAGAGAAAGAGGTAACAAGAATGATGTCTACGTTTCTGCCTTGAGCAATAGGTAGATGAGAAGATAGGAGTAGGATATAGTGGAAAGAAGATAGATGGATGCATGGATGCATGGACTCATGGATAGATGAGGGGACAGATGAGGGCTGCTTCACTGGACAGATGGACAAATGGAGGAGTGGGTGGATAGATAGATAATTTATGGAGTATGGGGAGTATAACTCAATAAAGTAATAAAATAATTCTGCACTATTTATTTATATAGCATTCTTTATCTCATTTGATCCTTAAAATAGCCCTTAGAAATAAGTCATGCAGGTATTAATATCTTCCTTTTACAGATTATAAAATTGAAACACAAGGATGCCAAGCAGAAACAGAACCTGAGTCTC
This sequence comes from Hyaena hyaena, assembly GCF_003009895.1. Classification (NCBI taxonomy): domain Eukaryota; kingdom Metazoa; phylum Chordata; class Mammalia; order Carnivora; family Hyaenidae; genus Hyaena; species Hyaena hyaena. The sequence goes on from NW_024080678.1 coordinate 2,547,866, forward strand.
CAATCTTCACATCCAGTAGTCTTTTCCTTCTTGTACATAGTATATACAAATAATGAGAAAATCAGCAGTGAGGGTAGGAGGAGAGAGCATGAAGTTACAAATGTGTCTGATATGTACCCCTGGGGGTAAGGGCTTTGAGAGAAGGGAGAAAATAGTAAAGCAGTCTTTATCCTTACTCAGTAGTATTCTTCCTCTCTTCAACAGGGCCAAATACTTCCATGGAAAGAAGGTGAATGGAGAGATTGAAATCCGAGTGGAGCAGGTAGGTTGGAGCTCAGTCTTTCATGCTATTGCCCTGATGTTTTCCACAGCTGGAGCCTTTCCCAGGAGCAGCCTTCGTCCTCATCTTATGTGGCTACCATGAGCCAAGATTACTAGAAAATCCTGGCTTATACCTGGGAGTTTTATTACATTTCAGAATTATTTAGTTTAATGTTTTTCTGTTTTAGCAGCAGAACCTTTCTTCAAAGGAAATCTTACGTAGGAGCCTATTCTACATACTAGAGACAAGTAGAGGTTCTCTGACGAAATACGCGTGGGAGACCCAAAAATCTGTCTGCTCCGTCCTGCTCCACCTTCCCTATTCTCCCCAGAGCCCCCCAAGGCATCTCCTTGGCACCAGTGGATTAGGGAACACTGTGGGTTTGAAGCCCGCCTCTCTCATTTAATAGGTAGTGAGCAGGTGAACTTACTTGCTCTGTGCATCAATTTCCTTGTATCGTTGTTGTTGGGATTAGATGATTTAAAACCTCAAAAGAGGCTAGAATTATGAATACTGGCTCTTGTTGTTACTGTTAATATCAGCATCCAGACACCTTATTTTATGGGGAAAGAAATAACAGACTTGTTCAAGGCTACATTGGAAGTCAGTGGCAGAAATAAGATTAGAACTTGTGATCTCCAGATCTAGGGCTCCTCTCATTCATTCAGTGAGCACTTGTTGGGGACCTACTAAATGCCAAGCATGGTGCTCAGCCTTAGGGGAGCACATCAGAGCATGGGCTCTGGAGCCAGAGTGTAGGTTTGAATCTCGATGCCACTCCTTGGTTGAGCAGTACCTAAGCTCTTAGTGGCTCCATTTATCTATACAATTGGGTAGTAATAGCATCAATTTCATAGGGTGACTATGAGGATCCAATGAGTTAGTCCATGAGAAGTACTTGGAACAGTGCCTTTCACATACCAGGCACTTAGTAAATGTTATTCATTTATCATCATCATCATCAAAGACAAATAGTTAATAAGATAGACAAGGTCTCTACTATAAGATGAACTCTGAAAAGTGCAATAAGAAAATAGAGAGGTGTGACATTTTCAGCATTCTTTGAGTTTGGTGTGTTGGAGAAACAGAAAGCCCTTCTGAGTATCCAATTTGAGTTGGCTTAGTATTAAAACACCTTAAACTTGAATTTCAATTTGATCCTGTGGCTTTCAAGTCAGTCCAATGTCTACTGGTTTTCCTTCCATGGCAAAGAGCAGGTTATTTTTGTTCACTTAACAAATATTTGTCAAGCGTCTACTATGCTAGCTAGCTAACATGGGGAAAGAGGATATGGAGACAGAGGCTGTGTCCCAAAACGTTTGTGGTCTAGGTAGGGCAGGGAGATAAGTCTTCACAGAACCTCAACACAAGTGGAATCCAAGAGAGGTCCAAATTTAGTGCTAAGGGCAGCAGAGGCCACAACTAATTGAGGGAGTCAGGATGGCTCTGAGGAGAGGGTGGCATTTGGAGGGCATCTTGAAGGATGGGTAGGATTTCAATAAGTGGAGATGGCAACATGAAGAGCATATGAGAAGGAAGCAGTGTGAGGAATTTTTTTTTTAATGGTTTATTGTCAAGTTGGTTTCCACATAACACCCAGTGCTCATCCCCACAAGTGCCCTCGTCCATGCCCATCACCCCCTTTCCCTTCCCCCCACCCCCATCAGTCCTCAGTTTGTTCTCAGCGTTGAAGAATCTCTCATGGTTTGCCTCCCTCCCTCTCCCACACTATTTTGGATTGAAGAGGCAGAAAGGAGAATAAGTGATTTAGAAGACACAATTATAGAAAAAAGAGGAAGCTGAGAAAAAGAGAGATAAACTGATACAGTGTGAGGAATTTTTAAGGAAGCTGGAAGTACAGTTTATAGGAAGGTAGGAGTTCAGTTCAGTTGACTTCAGAATAGGACACATCATCTTCCCCTAGCCCCCACCTACCACTCCTTTCAAGTTCCCTCTCAATAAACAGTGGTAACCTCTAACCTCCACATTAGCCAGAAGCCTGCACAGTCTCCTAGATGCCTCCACTCCCTCTGCCACTACACCTGTTGACTCCACACCCCTGTCTCTGGTCCATCCACTTCTATCCATCCTTATTGCCTAGATCCTTGGCTGAACCATCACCGGCTCTCATCCAATCTTCCTATCAAGAAATAGCCTTCTAACTCTATCTTTTCACATAATTCTCATTTATTTTTAGTACTAAAGCCAGAATGGTCTTTCAAAAAAGGAAATAGATTCTTTAAAGTGTTCACTTTTAAATCTCTTCCTCAAAGACTCCTTCTCTGAGCCCTCACACCTTGATCTAGATCAGCTAACCTGGTGATTCCCTATTATAACATAACTTCGCCCTCTGAGCCCTTGTCCACATATTTAGGTGTGGGATTATTTGCATGAGTGTAAGAAACATGACTGCATTGTGAGTAGCACAGGGCCTGGCACATACTAGAACTGAAGAACTATTTGCAGAATGAATAACTGATAGATTCCACAGATTCCAGGCTGCTTGTCACTTTCCAAGGGAGATAAATCACTGCTCCTTAATCTCCCCTCAAAAATCTGGCTTTTCCATAAACCATCTGGTAAAGGCTTACTTGCCAATTTCGCTAGCCCCATCTCCTTCCATTTGTGAACACCCCAGAGGCATGTTTTAATTTTACCCATTTATCTCAGTGATGCCCCTAGCCCACCTTACAGATTTAAAATCTAAGAGTAGGAGTATCCTCAGAAGAATCATTGGGAATTGCTCTAAAAATAAGTCACCCAGGGGTTCTGGGAACACTCAACTGATCAACAAAGGCTACATACATTCTTGAAAATGTTGGCTAATTTAGAGTCATCCTGATTTCCAGCCACCCCCCTCCATAGTAGCCAGAAGGCAAATTAGCCAGGAGACCAAATAGCAAGTTATTGGGCATTTTTCCCTGCAAGACATGCCTTCCTAAACCCATCTTAGTGTCTGAATTGTTTGCCTTTTTCCATCTGGATGAATGGGTGGGACACATAAGCAACCCCCCAGGAATCTCACATGTATCCCCTCGCACTTGGGAAAAGTCTTAGGATGGAAGCCACTGTTTAGTCTGAGCTGGCCTCACATTTTGGAAGTCTGTCTCCCAACTAAGGGCCAAATTAACCAGATAATTGCACTGTCTGGGTTTTGCTGGACAGAGCGAATGAGTTAGTTGTGGTTGGCCTAGAGGAAGCCTCCACCCCTTCTCTCCACCCTCTTCCCCCCAGTTCAAAAACTGCTTGCCTCAGCTCTTGCAGAGCCAGGAATCAAGAAACTCTGGGGAGGCCAGAGAGGGGACTGCATCACATTGCATTGTATTACCCAGAATGCCCCATTGGCTCTGTGGGGCCTCACAGCAGTGTCCTCAGAAGGTCTGAGACGTTCTGGCCAGAGTGCTTGGCATGTCAAGTTCTCCTCTATTTATATTTGAGGCAAAGGGTCTTTTTCTCCACAGGTACAAGTCACCCCTCTGTGGGACTAAGCAGTGAGGTTGATGAATGGATTAATATCAAATAGACTCAGTTCTGAGAAACTAGCAGACTAGGACTTGGTGGGACAGAGCCTTGGGCTTCATTCCTTTCTAATAAGAAAAGGCTGTAATTATAATGGTGAGTCCTTCCTCAGTGATAATAGAGGTACCAAGGCACAAGGAATACCAATGTCTTGCTCTAGCAGATGGAAAGAAAGGCAAGAGAGGGTGAAGAATCTGTCCTTGACTCCAGTAAAGGAAGCTGGCAAAGCCATACATTTACATACAAACGTCCGTGGCTCCCTTTGAGTCTTGCCCTTATGTGATATGGGAGTTGGGACGGGGTTAAATGGATGTATGTGGATCCCAGAAAAGGCTCTTGATTCAAGTCCTATTCATCTTCTGCTCTTTATATATTTCTTCAACTCAAATGTCTTATGGAAGCAAAGGTGGAATTTTTCCCTTAAAATAGTTCAGACACTCAAGACCATCATGTATATATTTTGCATACCCACTTTAGCCTTTCATCCACAGTTCTTTATGGGACAACCTTTATTCAAACAGACCTTTGCTGTAGAGATTAACTATAAAGACCATGTGACATTTCAAGAAATAATTGTCAGCAAGATAAAGAAATGGAGGTTGAATGTTAATTCAGACTGGTGAATTGGTAACAAGTTGAACCGTACCCAGACTAGGAAATGATTACTTGATAGAGATACACCTTGAGAGAAATACAGCCCTTGCCTAAGGACTTGCCCTTACCTTTGTTCTATTCCTTAATAGAGACTTATCTAATTACGTTTGCTGATGGTTTGAAGCCGAAAGAGAGAGAGAATATGCTACATTAAATTGGATACAATCAAATTGAAGGGGGATACATGGAGTTTTCCCTATGGAAAAGCTCAGCTGAAGAAGAGCAAAACTAAGGAGACTTAGCTTACTCAAATCATACTGAGAAAGAAAAGACTTAAGATTTGAACAAACTCTTAATATTTGTGGAAGAAGTATAGAGTGGAAGTTAAGATTGGCTTCAGAGTAGGAGGGACTGGAGATAGATCCCAGCTCTGCCATATTTTAGTTATGTTGACCTTCTATTTATAACATCTCTGTGCATGTTTCCTCATCTGAAAAATGGGGATAATGGTATCTGCCCCCTAGAGTTATTTAAGGGGTTAAATGAGTCAGTGTAAGTTATATACTTAGCATGGTTTCTAGCACATATATTGAATATTCGATAAACCATAATTAATGGTTGCTGCTCCCCCAAAACCTGATGCTACTTCGGGCTGCATTATCAAAGTACAGCATTTAGAGCCCAGGAAGGTGATGGTGCATAAACACACATGCGCACATATACACATGCTCTTTCACACACTGTCATGCACACACTGTCTCTGTCACATACACTCTGTCATACATGCACACACACACACATGCACACACATACTCTCACATACACACACACACACACACACACACACACTATGCTAGTCAGACTAGTAACAGATTCAATCTTGGTGTCACACCATAAGGGAGTATCCCATGGAATACCTTCTGAAGAGAGTGATTAGAGTAAGTGGAGTCTGACATTCATGAGTAAAGTGGATCAGCATAATGAACTGGAGATGTTTAGTGCAGAGACAGAGGGGTCTTTGGTAGGATCCCATTTACTCTGTGCAGAGTATCTGTCACCTGAAGGAGTAGGTAAAATAGTAAGTTACCATATGTTGAATACTTGCAAGGTAGGGCTGAATGCTTTTCCTTGTTGGGATAAGCACTATCATTGCCTCCATCTTACAGAAACTGAAGCTTAAAGGGAATAAGTGGCTTGCCCAAAGTTGCCCAACTTTAATTGGCAGGAGCCCGTCTTTGAATGTAGGCAGTCTGACTTTGGAGCCCTCCTACTCTCTACTGCATTTTTTTGCCAGTGGTACAGATATCAAGAGCAATAACCAGATGTGTTCGCATGTATTATTTCATTCTCACCACTACCCTTTGAGATGGCTGCTATGAATGACTCTCCCCATTTGGCAGATGAAGAAACTGAGGCTCAGAAAGGTTAAATACCCTGTTAAAAATGAGTGATACCAGAGGAATTTGAACCCAGGCTTCATGTGCAGGTGTGCTGAAAAGCCACCCTAGATTTTCTTACTGGGATTAGAGTTCAGTCTGATAGTGCAATCCTGCAAGAACATGGATATCGACTTGCTATAAACAGAGACTATTAAGCAATACTGAGTAGTGATGACTAGGCCATGCTCCTTGGGTAGGTGCGGAGTTCCAGCAGAAACTGGATGGTTATTGTGGGGAATATATCACAGGAAATTTATGTACCTAATTGGAGATAAACCTTGATTATGTTTCTCTTTTTATTTATATTTAGCATAAAGGTAATATATACAAATAGCCAAAAATTGAAAAGGTAAAAAATGGTATCTGATAAAAAGTCTACCTCTAACCTTTCCCCTACTAATCTGTTTTCTTCAACCATTATTAACCAGTTCATTTCACCACTAGTTTCTTGGGCAACTTTCTACTTTTTTTCCAAAGTTTATTTTTTTATTTTGAGAGAGAGTAAAAACATGAGTCAAGGAGTGGCAGAGAGAATGAGGGAGAGAGAGAGAATCCCAAGCAGGCTCCACGTTGTTAGCATAGGGCCCAATGCAGGGCTTGAACCCACAAATCGTGAGATCATGACCTGAGCCAAAGGCAGATGAGATTTTAAATGCAATGATCAAATGTGTGTGTGTGTGTGTGTGTGTGTGTGTGTGTGTGTGTGTTTTCCTTTGTTTTTCATAAATAGTAGTTGGTTCAAAAAACACAGACCCCTGTAGGTATTTCAGAAGATTTAATGGGAAGATTGATTCCAAATGGTTCAAAAGGGAAAAATGCTATCACCCAGAGCCACAACAGCCCTACATTCACTGCTGCTATTGTCACTACTACTATGGCCAGTGGAGAACCTTGAGCCTGCACTCCCACTGAGGCTGCAGGAATTGCCACCAACCCGCTGTCCCTGCTGAGGCTGTTGGGGAAGCTTTCACAGCTACCACCAGAAGCAGAATGATTGCTACCTCCTTCCTCACTTCAACTCTTCAATAAATGGCTCCCATTGGTAGAAATTAACTGGAACCACGTGGCAAAAGAACCTGGAAAGTGTAGATCTAGGCTTTCAGCCCCCATAGTGCAGGAGACAAGGATGAGTGTGAGGCTGAGTGGCAACAGACAGTGAGCAATACAGTCCATCCCTTTAGCTGTTCAAGGTCCACACATGCCCTTCTACTTATCTGTACTGTTCTGCACCCTTCCTCATTTAATGTATCCAGTTGTGATTCCATGAGAGTACATGTAGAGCTGCCTCGTTCTTGTTAATGATTGCCAAGGGTGATGTCATATGGATATTCAATAATTTATATTCCATAATTTCCTCTTACAAATAATCTTAAATTTATATCATTTCAAACATTTGGTAGCATATCCATAGTATTTTTTCCTGGAAATAGAATGGGTTCCAGGAGTATTATATGCCATGGGTGCTGCAATGCAACTTGAGGAAAAAAGGACTCTCCCAGCTGCTGGCATTGCTACCAGAAGCCAACCCTCAGCAGTCAGCCCTCTTCTGGAAGTGCCTCAGGTGAGGAGAGCTGCCTTGTCCAAGCTCACATCTCTTTCCTGGCAGCAGCTACATTCAGTGACTGGACAGTCTGAGGAACTTGCCCATTTACTCTAATTTAGGACAACTGTGAAAGACCATCCCAGCTTCAGAGCTCTTTGCTGAGATGGCAGTGCAGCCCATTTTCTGCTTCCCCCCAGTGCTGCTTCCTTCCTTTTTCTGCCCATCCAGTGGTGGTGATTCTCAGAGTGTTCCCTGAAGACCCTCACCTAGGCTAATGTCTGTGTCAGAGTATACCTCCCAGGATAAGTATATACTTATAATTCTGATAGCTATTGCCAAGTTGCCCTCTGTAGAAGCTGTACGGATGGTCTATAAGACCCTTTTGGTGTGGATTTTTGGGACTGTAATCGATCTTTGGGTTCTGGTGTCCTTCATGCACAGAATGCTTTCCTGGTTTCAGTCAAGCATCGATGCTGAACTCTGAAGTGCTCCATATTTTGCTCTTCCTATTTGACCTCCTTGTGTTTGAAATTCACCAGAGCTTGGCATTTCTCTGCAGGGCCTGAGTCCGGCAGAACCCTACCCGCTCTGATCCACTAAGCCTTGTTTTGTTAACACAATCCTGCAAGATTTATTTGTTTGGCTTGGCTTATCCTGACCTCAGACGTTCTGTTTTGTATTATTTTTAAAAGCGTGCAGGTCTCCATGGAGGCCTTTTTCTTTTCAAATCTAAGAACCAGCTGGGGGAATGAAAAAAGCAGGTGGGACACTAGGGAGTACTAGCTGAAACATAACTCATTAGAGGAGCAAGTGTGCCTCCTCTTAACCATGGGATTGACTAAAATGGGTGAGTTTATCACCATCCTGGCTCCACGTTTAGGCTCACCAATTTAAGAAGACCCTAGAGAAGTGGAGAAACAATAGTAATGGTGATGGTGGTTAACTTTTTTTTTTTTTTTCAAATAGTTTATTGTCAAATTAGTTTCCACAGAACACTCAGTGCTCATCCCCACAAGTGCCCTCCTCCATGCCCATCCCACCTCCCCCCTACATCCATCAGTTCTCAGTTTTTGTCAGCATTCAAGAGTCTCTCATGGTTTGCCTCTCTCCCTTTCCCCCACCATTTCCCCCCTTCTTCTCCCCCTTGGTCCTCCGTCAAGTTCCTCCTAATCCTCCTATACGTGCAAACATATGATATTTGTCCTTCTCTGCCTGACTTATTTCGCTCAGCATAACACCCTCAAGGTCCATCCATGGTGCTACACATGGCCAGATTTCATTGTTTCTCATTGCCATGTAGTATTCCATGGTATAGATAAACCACATCTTCTTGATCCATTCGTCTGTTGATGGACACTTAGGCTCTTTCCATGTTTTAGCTATTGTGGAGAGTGCTGCTATGAACATTGGGGTACATGTGCTCCTATGCCTCAGCATTTCTATATCCCTTGGGTAAATTCCTAGCAGTGCTATTGCTGGGTCATAGGGGAGTTCTATTGTTAATTTTTTGAGGAACCTCCACACTGTTTTCCAGAGGGGCTGTACCAGTTTACATTCCCACCAACAGTGTAGGAGGGTGCCCGTTTCTCCACATCCTCGCCAGCATCTCATGTTCTCTGATTTGCTCATTTTAGCCACTCTGACTGGCGTGAGGTGGTATCTCAGTGTCGTTTTGATTTGTATTTCCCTGATGAGTAGGGATGCTGAGCATCGTTTCATATGTTTGTTGGCCATCTGGATGTCCTCTTTGGAGAAGTGTCTGTTCATATCTTCTGCCCATTTCTTTACTGGGTTGTTTGTTTTTTGGGTGTGGAGTTTGGTGAGTTCCTTATAGATTCTGGATATCAACCCTTTATCTGATATGTCGTTTGCAACTATCTTTTCCCATTCCGTTGGTTGCCTATTAGTTTTGTGGGTTGTTTCCTTTGCCGTGCAGAAGCTTTTAATCTTGAAGAGGTCCCGTTTATTTATTTTTGCTCTTGATTCCTTTGCTTTGGGGGATGTGTCAAGTAAGAGATTGCTGCGGTGGAGGTCAAAGAGGTTGTTTCCTGCTTTCTCCTCTAGGGTTTTGATGGTTTCCTGTCTCACATTCAGGTCCTTTATCCATTTTGAGTTTATTTTTGTGTATGGTGTGAGAAATTGATCTAGTTTCATTCTTCTGCATGTTGCTGTCCAGTTCTCCCAACACCATCTGTTAAAGAGGCTGTCTTTTTTCCATTGGATATTCTTTCCTGCTTTGTCAAATATCAGTTGGCTGTATACTTTTGGGTCCACTTCTGAGTTCTCAATTCTGTTCCATTGGTCTATGTGTCTGTTTTTGTGCCAATATGGTGGTTAACTTTGACATCTTCTGTATGCTGGGTGCCATGTTAAATGCTTCCTGTGCCTTAACTTATTCCACATAATGTGCCAGTTGCTGAGGAAGCTGAGGCTCAGAGAGCTTAAATAAATTGCTCAGCCAGGTCACATACCTCGTATGAATGTCCTGGATCTGAACCACAGCTGGGATCTGAACCAGGGTCCCACTGACTCCAGGGTCCTGCTTCTTAACCAAAGTAGATCTATCAGAGTATACATTGGGTCTTAAATTTGTCTTCATCAAGTTTTGTTTTGCATTTCCCCCTAGCCCAGTTTCCTCCAGCACATAATCCCACTGTCCTTTCCCATCTCACTACTCTTTTGATCTGCTGGGTAAATTACAAATTATTATGAGATACCCTTCCAGCCAGACTCCTCATTTCCTCACTAACATGGATGGCCTTACTCATCAATTGATGTTTCTGGCTTATTGGTGGATAGTTCCCCTGTTAACAGTTCTGTTTGTTTTTTGTTTCCCCCTAAGAGTAAATGTTTACTATTTGTCTCTAAGTGTACACTTTGGACTATATGAGGTGTATATTAGCTCTGACTCTGGAGTCAGACCACCTGGGTTTGAATCCCAGCTCTGCCACTCCCTGAGCAACCTTGAGCAACTAACTTGACTTCTCTGTGCTTCAGTGTCCTCATATGTAAGATGAAAGGAAGAGTTGTAATAATAGCAGTCACAAGATGTACCTACAGAGTTATACAACTGAAGTAAATTACCCCGTGTAGGACACTGAAAGCAGAGCCTGGCATATAGAAAGTGCTCACTAAGTGTTAGTAGCTAGTCTTACAATCATCTTTACATTGTTAAACCCATGTCAACAGAATAATTTCTAGGTGTCAGTCTCTGGGATTATTCAGAAATATAAAGTATATAATCCATGCCTAAAGAAGTTTGCTGTGTAGTTGGGGGTGTGTGTTAAGAAATATAAAACATCCGTGTTTGTGTGTTTTTATTGTTTACATATATGTCCAATCATATTTCTCCAAAACATAATGGCATTCAACTGGCACCTGGTGCAAACTTCTAACTTATCCTTGATAGCAAATAGCATAGATCCTGGTGAAGGTGTTCAATAAATGTTTGTTGAATAGATGTGTGCATGAATGGCTGGTATGGTACAATCATAATATGGTGGGGCCTGAAAGGGACTTTGGGGATCATCTAATCCAACCTGCTTCTTTAATAGCTGAGGTTCAGAGCAGGGAAGTGACTAGAGTCCAATGTAGAGACCCCGGGCTCCCATCTCCCATGTCACCACCTTTCCTATTACATTTCCATCTGCCAGTGTTATTTTTTGTCTTCCACTTTTAAGAAGCCATTAGTCCCTTCTGATGGTTTTGGTAACAAACAAATTAATCTAATTCTCTAGTCATGAAGTCTATATTTTCCACATTTACCTGCAAAAGGCCTTCTTGTGGGGGCGGGGTGTCTAGGATGGATGCTGAGCCACAGCTGATGGCCAAAGGCAAGCTTCAAGTAAAGAGGGCTGGGGGAATATTGAGACTGTGGGTGGATGAGCCTTGCTGATTCTAAATGCAACAGAGACTGCTTTGTCACTTGAATGATTCTTCACAGCCCACCTCCCTGGTTTAGCTATACTACTCATTAGCTCCTTAATCAACAAGGAGCCATGAGAATGAAAGCAAGTCCATTTTCTCATACTGGGAAATCCAACTCATAGTTCTGTAGCCTCTAGCTACTATATTTGGTAATTTACCTTTCCTCATTGCCACCTCCCTCCATCAATATCTGCTCTGCCCCCTGTTAGTATCCTAGATGAATGAGAGTCCAATGGAAATTAAGGAGCAGTTCTGAAGGAGAACTAAATAAATCTTTTAACTTCTTGAGGGCTGTGTATTTAAAAAATAAACACAACTTGACTTATCTTAGCCCGCTCCTTAATTCAAGAAACACATACTGAGCACCTGCTTTGTCCTTGGCCTTAACGACAGAGCCTTCCACTTTCACAGCGGAAGGATGGACAGTGGGGGGCAGTGACTGTAATGTGTCAGAGACCTTTGCAAAGCCTAGTGAGCACAGAAGAGGGACCACCACTTTTTGCAGGACATTTGCAGGAAAGGCTTCACAGAGAAGCTAATGCTCCATGTGGGTTTGGGGAAAAGAATTAGCTTTGCATCAGACTGCAAAGGAGGGAGATGTGCATATCAGACCTGCCAGCTAAAGAGTGCATTTTAGGGGCGCCTGGGAGGCTCAGTCAATTGAGCATCTGACTCTTGATTTCAGCTCCAGTCATGCTCCCAGGGCCATGGAATCAAGCCCTACATCAGGCTCCACCCTGAGAATGGAGTCTGCTTACGATTCTCTGTCTCTCTCCCTCTGCTCCTCTCCCCCACTTATGCTGTCTCTAAAATAAAATAATGATAATAATAATAATAATAATAATTGGCATATTTTAAATCTTAGTTTGCCACAGATGGGAAAAATGACCAGAGTATAGGGTGCATGAGAAGGGGGAATGGGAGATAAAGCCAGAAAAGAAGACAGAAATTAGTGTCATCAGGGTGGGCTTTGTGTGGCACGGCATACTGCTGGAAATCATGTCCTAGAGTCAGTGAGGACATACTTGTTAGATTTTTAAGTCATGGAGTGATGTGATCATGTCTTCATTTCAGGACGAACACGCTGATAGTAGTTTGGAAGATTGGCTGGGTAGGAGTGGTGGCCTGAGAGCTGAGAGTGGAAGCAGAGAAACTCAGCTCTGCGTTGGGTGAAAAAGACATCTTATCCTTGAATATTGTGCTTGGGGGTGAGGTTCAGGGAAAGGAGTTGGTAACTATCCAGCGAATGCCTGTCAGTCCCTGCCACATGGTCTTAATTGCATTCTGTACCTGCAACTCTACTTGCTTTTGAAAAAGGAAGAGATGACCTATTTTTTTCTTTAAAGCGGAGAGGATGGAACCAGAACCACATGATGTGTTTGCGCTGGCATCCCATAAAAGCAAGCGCTGTCAACCGCTTCTTATTCACCACCTTTGTCCCAGCCACTTGCCCTGACCCATTTCACCCCCCACATTCCAGTTTACTCTCAGTCTACCTAATCTCTGGCCTTGTGATGCCTTTGACTGCTTATGATCTCCCTCTTCCGCCCCCTCCTCCCCACTTCTGCCCCTCCTCACACACTCTCTGGCTTTAACCTTCAGCTTTTGCTTGGCCACTCTTTACATTTACTAAGCCAGCTCTGCTGTCCTCTCTGACATTTGGGGTCTGGCCCGCTCCCTGATGAGAGGAGCTCCCACTGGCTTTTCACCCCTACTCTGCCAACAGCCCCTGCCCGGATGTGCTTACACACTGCATTTCAGACTTGCATTTTAGTAGAATCAAGGGTTATTAATTAACTCAGGGTGGAGCCTATTATGAAACATCCCAGAAAGCTGGAACAGACCAAAGGGACTTCTGAACTCGCAGCAGGGAAAAATGCCTTTTAATTGACTGGGATGACTTCACCACAAAAATCTGTCTAGCTGTTATGCTAAACTGGAAACTAATCTATTAGATTGTCTAAGGAATCTCCCAACCCACCCTGACCAGAATCTCCTGAGGAGGGAAGCCGGGCCCACACATAAACAGGACTTCTGCTTTGAAATGAATTCTTCTGGATCCTACCCAGACTGCCTGCATCCTCCAATCCCTGGGAAAAAGAGGGGATGCTGATACCTGAGTATGAGTTCGTATGTCCTACAGTGTCTACCTTTAAGATCACATAGGAGCTATTCTAAGGCACTGCTTACTTTAGAATTCAGCCTAGGCTGAACCTATCTGGGACCACTTCTCTCAGGAAGTTTAGAGAGTGACATGAGTGAATTTCCATGGTTGGTGTTGTCCTGGGGTTGGAAGAGATTGATGAGAATAGCTACTATCTGATCACCTGCCTACATGGCATGTGTACACTGAGCACTTCATATGGATTAGTTCATTTAATCCTCATCACTTCCTGTGAAGAGTAGGTATTACTACCATGTTTCCCCATTCTCTAGCTGAGGAAACTAAGGCTAAGAGAGATTATAAGGGGGCACATCTTGCAAGTGGCAGAGGTGGAATTCACAGTCTAACTCCAGATGCTATTTGAGGGGGCAAGGTGTATTACAGAGAAGTAAAATCTGGGCAAAACTTGAATTTCTTCTTTTGTTTAAAGGGCTGGCTTGTGCACGAGACTTGTTCCGTGGCACTCAAGCTTGGCCTCCAAGGTCCTCCATGAGCCAGCCCCTGCCTACCTTTCTTTCCTCATCCCCTCCATTATGTAGCTTAGGTTGTAGTCGCAGCAACCCCTTGTGGCTCCCCACCTGTCCCAACACTACTGTCTTCTGTTTACATTCATATCCATGCTTTTGCTTATGGAAATCTCTTCTCCTAGGACATCCTTTCTCAAATTTTGCTGCAACGTCATTAGGATTTAGCCTTGGTATTGTTTCTGTTCTGCTACCCCGACCACCCAGGGGAGACAGGACAAGTTGCCCCTTATCCATGTTCTCACATCTCATGCATTTTCTATCATTGTACTTACCAGATTGCTTTGAAGTTGTTAGTCCACTGGCCTATCACTTACTTTAGACTCTGGGCTTATAGAGAACATGGACAGTATCTTTAGTCATCCTATAAATATGTATTGAGTGCCTAATATGTGATATGGCTACAGTGGTGATTAAAAACAGATGTGGTCTCAGGGCACCTGGGTGGCTCAGTCGGTTAAGCATCCAACTTCATCTTAGGTCATGGTCTCATAGTTTATGAGTTCGAGCCCCACATTGGGCTTTGTGCTGACAGCTCAGAGCCTGGAGCCTGCTTTGGATTCTGTGCCTTCCTCCCTCTGTGCCCCTCCCCTACTCATGCTCTGTCTCTCTATCTCTCTCAAAAATAAACATTAAAAACATCTTTAAAAAGACTCAGATGTAGTCTCTATTGGATAGAGTTTAAAATCCAAAGGATGAGACAAATATCAATTGCATAATCAGTCTCTCTCTCCACACACACACACACACACACACACACACATTCCATAACTACAAATTGATTAGGAGCTGCGAAAGAAAGATACACTGTGTTATAGTAGCATCTGGTGGGTAGGCTACCACTGAACACTTATTCAGGTACTTAGTAGGTGCTCCAAAGTACCCAGATACATAATCTGTGGTCACTTCGCATCTCTCTAACTTATCAGTGGTAAGGAAAAATCAAACAATGACAGAGAAAATATTGGATCCATTATAAGAACTTCCCAGGAGGCATACTCACCAAAATACCCTATTGACTGGTAAACGACACAGGTAAAGCACTAGTCTGACACGAATGATGCATTAAAGCAATGACACATTACAATACAGGTAAAGCGGTGCTTGACATTAAGTGAGCACAATGTGGCAGCCACTGTCTAAGAGTTTTATCTATATAAATTCATTTAATCTCCCCACAATCCCACCAAGGAAATACTGATGGAAGTAGGTCTTGACAGGGTAAGTGTCCTGCTGATGGCCTCACAGCTGGTAAGTGGGAGAGCTGAGATATGGAGGCTCCAAAGATGCCCTGGAGCCCATACTGCTGACCCTACATCTCACTGCCTCTCACCCTTCTGTAGAACTCAGGCTTATCAGGCGCAGTTCCTCGGCCAAGGTCATGGTGCTAGTAGTAGAGAGCCAAACTACGCCCATCCTGTCTCCTCCTTGCCAGGTCTGGTTTTGGAGTTCCCAGGGGAAGGGGTGCCTGGATGGCTCAGTCAGTTAGGCGTCTGACTCATGGTTTTGGGTTAGGTCATGATCTTACAGTTCTTGAGATTGAGCCCTGCTTTGGGCTCTGCACTGACAACATGGAGCCTGTTTGAAATTCTCTCTCTCTCTCTCTCTCTCTCTCTCTCTCTCAAAATAAATAAATAAACGTAAAAAAAAAAAAGAGAAAAGAATGGCATTTCCAGGGGAAGAACTTGGCAGTGATAAGAAGGCAGTGCCAGGTAGGAAATGGAACTGAGCCTCATCTGGGGGCATCAAGAGTTGTGCTTTGGAGGTTCCAAGTGCAAATTCAAGGACAGAAGGAAGATCAGCTATTGCAAGTCAGCTGTGTGCTCTTCCTCAACCTCATGCATCTTTGCTGTATTCAGCCCTTCAGCAGTGCCTGACATGTGAGTCTCAGTATTGTCCTGATGAGGCAACTGAGGCCAGGGGAGGTAGAATAGGTATTTGTGTAGTAAGTGTCAGAATTGTGACTGGAACCTATATCAGCCTGCTCCAAAAGCCCATAATTTTCCCCTTAACTCACCCGTTCCTCAGTCAGACCAGGAAAAATAGGCTGGTTTTGTCTGGTTGAACATAGTTTTTCAGATTGGTTTTCTCAGAGGCCACAGATAGCCCATCTGGGTTTTCTGAGCTCCCTGTATCTGTGTGGCTGAACCCTTTATTGGCCCCCTGAGCAACAACGCTGAAGTTCCCCTCATGAGCTTCTGGGTGAGTTCTCAGCCTGTTTAAGATGGAATTGAACCAGGTGACCTCCCCCACCACCCCACCTCAGGGCCTACATTCTGTCCAGACAGGGAGGAGACTGGCAGCCCACCCCTCTGGCTGCCAGGAAACAGAGGGGTGCAAGGGAAACAGAGGGGTGAATCTCCCCAGGCTGGGCCAGCCACATACAAGGAACCCCAACTTTGCATTCATTGGACAGACCCAGGTTTTGATCATTTTTCTTAATTTGCTTATTCTCGTACAGCTGCTTTGGTCTCTGTCTGGCTCCCTTTGCTCTCCATGGTCCAGGCCCCTCCGTGTCTGTGGGATGAAGGCCAGAGTCCTCAAGCAGCCCCACGGCTCTTCCCAACCAGGCAGCAGCCTGACTTCCTCACCACCTCTCTTTTCCTCTTTCTGCTCATTGGTGCCCCTGAGAGTCCTTGGAGGAGCCAATATTTAATTTAGAAGGTCTCTTGTTTACAGCAGCTTTTCTCTTAGGTTCTGTATCTCACTTTCCAAAAAATATGATTTCTGTGACTATCTATCCATCTGTCTCTTCTTCCATCCCTATACCTGTTTATTTCTGTGTTCACCTTCTCTCTAAAACCTGGGTCATGCCCCGCTCCTTTTTTGTAGTCTCTAATAGTTTATAACTAGCCTTCTTTCCCCTAAACACCTTCTTGAAATTTAGTATTTCATAGTACCAATAATAGTGATAATATGAGGACTCCCATATGTTAAGCACTTGTTGTATACACACACGCACACACACACACACACACACACACACACGCACGCCTGATACTCCACCAAGATTTTGCTGTACACACTCTTCCTTCATCCTTGTAAGTTATCTGTTACTATCCCAGGTGAAGAAACTAGGACTCAGAGAGGCCCAGCAAAGCAGCTTCCAGTTGGCAGTCATGATTTGAACCCCTGGTCCCCAAGCAGCCCATACTCTATTCTCCTAACTCTTATTGCAAACTCACCCCTCATTTTTGAGGGTATGAATCTACTACTGTCCCTTCTGGTTTCTTCTAACCCGTACTTTAAGTGTCCTTGGATATATATTTATTGGGAAATAACATTAAGATTCTGAAAGTAAACAGTCTCATTTTTACTAATTCTTATTACTATTCTGTATTTTACTCATGTGGAGGAAAATTTTTTGTTTCCTCAGAAGAAAGAAGAGATATTTTGGGGCACCTGGATGGCTCAGTCAGTTAAGCATTCGGCTTTAGCTCAGGTCATGATCTCACGATTCGTGAGTTCAAGCCCCACATTGGCTCTGTGCTGACAGCTCAGAACCTGGAACCTGCTTCAGATTCTCTCTCTGCCCGTCCCTCACTTGTGTGTGCGCACTCACACACATACTCTCTCTCTCTCTCTCTCTCTCTCTCTCTCTGTCTCTCTGTCTCTCAAAAATAAATAAATGTGGGGCACCTGGGTGGCTTAGTCGGTTAAGCGTCCGACTTTCGCTTGGGTCATGATCTCGCGGTTCGTGGGTTCGAGCCCCGCGTCAGGCTCTGTGCTGACTGCCAGCTCAGAGCCTGGAGCCTGTTTCAGTCTGTGACTCTCTCTCTCTCTGACCCTCCCCTCCTCACGCTGTCTCTCTCTCTCTCCTAGAAATAAAAAAAAAAATAAAAAATAAAAACATTAAAAAAATAAATAAATAAATAAATAAATGTGAAATATTTTTTAAGAAAAAAGAAAGAAGAGATATTTTCTTTCTTCTTTCTTCTTTTTCACATCTTCTTTTGGTGTGATGGACCAAACTATGCCTTAGATCAGAAGAGCAAGGGATGAAATCCTGACAGTGCCTCTTATTACCTGTGGGACTTGGGGGATGTGACTCAATGTTCTAAACTTCAGTTTCTTTATCCACAAAATGGAGAGAGTCATAGCACTACTGCTCTGTTCAGCACATTGTAAAAGTGTGGTCCATTTTCATTAAATCAGAGAGGACCCTGGATCTAGGTTGATCATTTGTAAAAGGAGGAACTGGCCAGTGTATGGAGCACATTCTACCTGCCAGCCCTCCCCCAGCCCCAACAGATAGCACTGCTCAATGAAGGCATGCTTCCCAGCTGAGCCTAGGGCAGCCTCATTATTCTCCACACAGAAACCAGAGCTGGCAGTAAAATGAAACCCATTGGGTGACCCCAAAGGAACTTTCAGTTCTCATATTCTGTGGGTTTGATACAAGCCTACTTAAAAAGGATTGTAAATTAGGGGTAAGGTGGTTGGATCCTGGAAAGATAAGCTCAGTTAGTAAAGATATGATGGGAATGAAACCAAGAACACTAAACAACAGACCTCTGAATTTTCTTCTGGCAATCTCTAACCTGGAGTTGTCTATAGGAACAGCTGTTTTCTGGTTATACCCTTTAGAGCCATGGTGTTCCACAGGAATATCTGGGGTGCAAACTACTGAGCATCTTTGGAAAGGGGGTGGGGAAGGAAGGAAGGAAGGCAGGCAGGTAGGGAAGAGGGAAGAGAGCTTAACTCATTGCTTCTTCTCTATCAGTAAATCCCAACCAGAGGTGATTTTGCCCTCCAGGGGACATTTAGCAATGCCTGGAAACATTTTTGGTTGTCACACATGGAAATGCTGCTGACATGTATGGGTAAAGGGCAAGGACAACTTACAAGACGGCCGCCCGCAACAAAGAATTATCCAGCTCAAAATGTCAATGCACCAAGGTGGAGAAGCCCTGTTTTAGACAGAAACAACTCAAAGATGACACCTTTTGTGTGGAGAGCCCCGTGGTTTCCTAAAGACAGGTGATGGTGGTGTAGTGTATGTTGGTGTGGGCTTCCCAGACCAGACCTCTCCAAAGAAACTTCACCTTCACACTCCCTTTCAGTCAGCACAATAACTTTGGGACAAGGAAAGGGCAGGAACCTTCTCCCTGATTCTTACCTGACAAGGACACTGAGGCAGAAATTCCTGTGATTTCCCCAAGATTCCGCCGCTGGAAGTTCCAAGAGTGGAATTGATACCTGGGTCTCTCTTAGCCCATGATGCATGATTTTGCATCACAACCCCACATAATAAATGTGTCCCCTGGCTTGTACCCAGTAGCTCAGGAGAGGCCTAGAGTCTGTTGAAATCCTGAAGGGCTGGACCAAGCCTGTTGTAAAAGTACTCAGGATTTGTTTTAGTTAAGTATGGAACAATGACAGAAATGACTTACATGAAAGACAAAGTTCATTGTATTCATAGTCCCCTAAAAGCAGGAGGTATAGGATGCCACATTTGGGGACCACATGAGGAAGCACTGTGGCCAATCAGGAGGCAGAGAGAGCTAGAGGAAAATGTGAGCAAGAGCCTTTATTATGGATTTGCAGGAAGGAAAGAGCTAGCAGGGTAAGCAGCCTTAGGACTGGCTAGTTGGAATAAGTTTAGCAGGCTCTAAGGTCTAGGGGGCTGTTCCTCATTGTCTGGAACCTGGCCTTTGTTGATCTTCGGGCAGGAGGATGGTGGCCTGGAGTGCAAGAGCCCAATAGAGCAGGTAGTTGACCCATGGGCTCCGATTGGTTTTGGCTTGCACTTGAAAGACACTCTCTATGGTAAGTTGTTTACCATCTCTAGGAATTGGCTAACTCTGATTGAGAGACAGTCTTTCTAGGGTCAGCAAGGCCTCAAGATGTGAAAACATCAGAATATAGAAAATAAAACGTGGTCAGTACACCTAAGTCCAAAGCCTCACCACACTGTAGTTTTTTTTAAAACAGTCTTTTATTTTATTTTATTTTATTTTTTTACATTTATTATTGAGAGAGACAGACAGAGCATGAGCATGGGAGGGGCAGAGAGAGGAGGAGACACTGAATCCAAAGCAGGCTCCAGGCTCTGCGCTGTCAGCACAGAGCACAACGTGGGGCTTAAACTCACAAACTGCAAGATCATGACCTGAGCTGAAGTAGGACACTTAACCGACTGAGCCACCCAGGCACCCCTTTTTATAGTCTTTTAAAAGCAAACTCTTTTGGGGCACCTGGGTTAAGCATCCGACTTTGGCTCAGGTCAGATCTCATGGTTCATGGGTTCAAGCCCTGCATCGGACTCTGTGCTGACAGCTCAGAGCCTGGAGCCTGTTTCGGATTCTGTGTCTCCTTCTCTCTCTGCCCCTCCCCCACTCATTCTCTGTCTCTCTCTGTCTCAAAAATAAATAAACTATAAAAAAAAAAAACTTTAAAAGCAAACTCTTTTATTTCCAATTAGATCTTATATAAAAACCCCAAATTTAAGCAAATTAAAACATAAAAATTACTGCTGTTTGATTCAGAGCTGGAAAACCCTGAATCCTTTGAACCTCCAGAGAGTGACCAAGGCCCCTCCTTAGACTCTCCCTTCAGAGGCGGTTCTCCTGCTGTAAATGCTACCACGGCCTCCAGGCCTGCTGCTGCCCTTGTCTTGGGTAGTGCTGTGGGTTGTAGGAAGCCTAGCGCAGCAGCTGAGAGCAGTGACCCTGGAGCCAGACTGCCTGTGTTCACCTGGTCTGTAATGTAACCTCCCAGCTGTGTGATCTTGGGGACTACATGTAATCTCATTGCACCACAGTGCTCCCAGCTATAAAGCGGGCGTAATAATTAGAGGACCTCCCTTAGGTGGTTACTGTCTTTAGAAAGTGCCTGGCACACAGTAAGTGCTTAAATACTATGATACATTTCAATCCTAATACAAATATAACTAATGACATGAAATTATAATTATTACACGACCACTGAAAATAACGCTTGTATTCATACAGCTACCTCATCTAGTCCTATTATAGTTACTTTTGTTGGTGCTCCTCCAAAGACTACAACCGCTGATTCTTCTCCTTTAGCCTCTGTTGCTGCTGCTTCTCCTACTTATTTTTTAAATCCATCTCGTATAAAGTTTAGAAAAGCCTTCTAGCTCATCCTACAAAGAAAACCAGAAAATCAATAACCAGAACTTTTTTTAATCCTCGAGAACATTAATTAGGTGCTTCTCCTACTTTTGTTCCTACTGGATAAATCATTGCCACCACTGCCATTGGACATTACTGCCACCAAGTGAAAGTAATGTCAGCCAGGTCCTTAAAATCAAAGCAGGTGTGAAGGTGTAGAAAAAGACATGAGCCGTCTCCTGCTGGGCCACCACTGACACACCCATCCTGTTTCCCTTCTATCTTTGTTTGCATTCTCCGTGCTGTTGGTTTAGGAGGACTTATTTATGAAGTAATGTGGGGTCACTGATGAGGTTGTATATGTGATTCTAAGCTTATGAGGTGTTTTCTCTGAGCCTTCAAGGTCAGAAAGGACCCATTAAACGTCTTGGTGGTGCCTGATTGTGTGTGTGAGTGCCATTGTGAGTCAGCAGCTCAGAGGGCCACCCTGCTCCCTGGAAGTGGGCTGAGAACCCTCCTTGCCTTGGCTTCTTGGCACGGAAATGCACTGACTGCAGGTGGCTCCGTTCCCTGACACTGCCCCTTGCATTCCCCCTTTGGGGATTTAGTTCAGGTTGGCTCTGAGCCTTATCTGGGTCATGCTGTCTTGGGACTACTGTGGCCTCGTGGGAAGACAATGATCATCTGAGAAGATGAACTTGGCCTTTAGAAACAAGAGTCCCTGTTGAGAAAAAGGAATTGAGGAACAGCTCCTTTGCAAGGAGGAAAGTGGCCCTTGGGCTCCCCCTTTCCTGTGCCCAGCTTTAATTTGGAGATATTTGGACTTTTGAAGGGGTGACTGGTTCATACCAAGCTGCCTTAAATGCTTACAGCAAAAGCCTATGGGGACTTGCAAATCAACCTCGAGAAGAGAAATTAACTATGTCTTGTCTCAGAACTCCCAAAGCCTGCTCCAAAATAAACACATAAGCTATGCCGGCAGGGAAAGCTTGGGCCTTTTTTCTTCTTCATTTTAGAAACTCCATGTGTGCATTATTTTAAATAGGCGCCAGCACACGAGGCCCTTTTAACAAGATTGAAAACAGATGGGGCCTCAGGCTGTTCAGTAGCTCTCAGAAACGAACTTGGGAAGTGCTAAGCCATCTCGTGTCCAGGCGACGTTCATCTTCTTCTTGAAGCACAAGTCCGCCAGACCTCTCCTGCACAGGGAGCACGAGTCTGCTTCCTGCGTCAGGTCTGTCAGCCAGGGGAAGGAAATCTCTCCTTTCCCTGCATTTGCCTGTGTTTGCATTTACTTAACCCTTTGGCAGCTTGGGAGAAAGGAGGATGGGGCCACCCTTGGAGGGCCCATGCCTCTGGAACTGGGAGCGTTAGGTTTACCTCCCTTACTGTAAATGGGATGACGACCTTCATGGTTCACATCTCTCTGAAGGCTCCCAGTCTCGCTCCAAGTATTAGCCAGAGGCCTTCCCGCAGCTATAGGCTCTTTGTGGTTAGACTTCTCTGGCATTCTGCCTGCCATTTCCTGCCTTGTCTTCCTTACTTACTCTGATCGAGGCATGTTGGACTTCTCAGTGTTCTCTAAAATCCAGTGACAAAAACAAGTGTTGGGGAGGTTGTGGAGAGATTGGAACCCTCCGTGCCTTACTGGTGAGAATGTAAAATGGCGCAGCTACAGTGGAAACCAGTATGGCAGTTCCTCAAAAAGTTAAACACAGAATCACCATAGAACCAGGCAGTCCCTCTTCTGGGTATATGCCTCAAAAGAACCGAAAGCAGGGACTCAAACAGATATTTTTAAATCCGTGGTCATAGTGGCATTATTCCCAACAGCCAACAGGTAGAAGTAACTTAATGTTCACCGACAGGTGAATGTGTAAACAGAATGTGGTCTATCCATACAATGGAGTATTAGCCTTAAAAAGGAAGGAAATTTTGACAAATGCTAAAACATGGACAAACCCTGAAAACATGCTCAATGAAATTAGCAGACATAAAAGGACAAGTACTGTATGATTCCACTTATATGAGGTCCCTAGAGTAGTTAAATTCATAGACACAGGAAGTAAGATGGTGGCTACCAGGGGCTGGGGGAGTGGGGACTGAGGAGTTCCTGTTTGATGGGTACACAGCTTTTGTTGGGAATGATGAAAAAGTTCTGATAGTGGATGGTGGTGATGGTTGTACAACAATGTGAATATACTTAATGCCACTGAGCTATTCACTTAAAAAACAGTTAAAATGGTAAATTTTATGTTTGGGTATATTTTACAACAATGAAAACAAACTAAAAAACAAGTGAGCGCATGCTGCCTCGCGGCCTTTGCCCTTGCTCTTCTCTTTGCCCGGAACCCTCTTCCCCAAGGTGTCCTCGCTGAGTTCCTCACTGAGGTTCTTTGTGCCAGTGTCACCTCTTCAGAGGTGCATGGCCCGCCATGCACACTTCTCAGTCACTCTGTATCTCTTCGCCTGCTTCATTCTTCTTCACAGCATTTAGCACCCTGAGTCCTAAAATGCTAATCTTTCCAAAGTATCTGGCGCCAAGCCAGAGCTTCCATAGAACAGCAGGGCCTCCGTGTCCTCCGGGGTTCAAAGCTCACCATGTGTCCGGAGGCCTCTGCAGGAGGAAGTGGCAGGTCCTCATCTCTGGGTGCAGATTGGATTAATTGAGAGAAGGTGAGACACAGGGAGACAGCTGGGAGGCAGCTCCGGGAAGAGAAGGGGAGGTCCATGCTCTAGGGAGCAGTGGGTAGGAAAAGAAGGTTGAATGCTCCTTTCTTTTTTTTTGAAGTTTATTCATTTATTATTTCTAAGAGAGAGAGAGAAAGCAAGCCAGCACAAGTGGAAGAGGGACAGAGAGAGAGGGAGACACAGAATCCACAGCAGGCTCCAAGCTCTGAGCTGCTAGCACAGAGCCCAAGGCAGGGCTCAAACTCACAAACCATAAGATCATGATCTGAGCTGAAGTCGGACACTTAACCATCTGAGCCACCCAGGTGCCCCTGAATGCTCTCTTCATGCCTACAACCCTGAAAATGGTTTTGAACCTTCAAAATGAAAAAAAAGTACATTAAGGTAGGATAAGAACATTTGAATTTCTCAGAGCTTTGATGGATAATATGTCCCTGCTGTAACATTGTAAGTTTCAATTTGGAGAAAGAAACTCTACAGAAAGTAAATGCCCTCAGCCTACTTACATTCCTTCAGTGTCTCCCCAGGGTTGCTCAGGGTCATACACACTATGACATGTCAGCTCTTCTGGCCCCAAACAGCCCCTCCCGGAGCTGTTTCACAGTTTCACAGGCACCTGGGATACAACTGGACACAGCTGCGCACCAGTGGCCTTTGCTTCCACATCCCAGTCTCCAAGCCCCCAAATTATCCATCGTCCCTCTGGAGAAATGTGGGGAGACTTTCATACCTGGTTTGCTTAATCCTAGAAACGCACTTTTCTGAACATTCAGCCAAACAGTGTTCAAACATGCAGAGCCAGCTCAGCCATGAAAAGAAGTAGATGTAGAGCTGGACATTAACTATCATTCTTTTCTGCGTAGTTAAGCTGTGGTCTTAACATTTCTGAATGTTTGCCCCGATCTGTTGTAGGTGGCAAAAGTTTGTTGCAGGTGGCAAAATTCTTTCCTAGGGCTCTCAGCCTCAAAAGCCTCGGAGGCTGTGGTGGTCCCACCATTCTTTCCCCCTAAAGGCCTCCCCTGCCTCTCCTTCCCTTCTCCACTCCCTTTCCCTTCCCCTCCCTCCCTCCCTCCTTCCTCATTTCCTTTCTTCCCTCAAGGCTTTATCAAAAGCTCTCCTCACCCTTGAAGCTGACCTGGCAGAGGGAAAAGTACAATGGATGCAATGGACTATTTTCTTTGATTCTCAGTTGCTGTTGTTTCTTGCGGGTACAGCTTCTTGGGAACCTGAGCAGGAAGGGGTGACTGTCAGGACAGAGCTAGGGCATGCCTCGGTGCTCTGGCTTAATCTCTACCAAATGTACATCTAGGCTCCGGAGAACGAAGCCTGGCTGTTAAAAAAATTTCCTTAAAAATCACAGTGCCATATTTACTGGTGATTTTTTTACAAACTTGACTTCTTGAGTTCTTGCATTGCCAAATGTGATGGTGGGGGTGGGGGTGGTCGGGGTGGTGATACTGAGTCTTCATCATCATCTTCAATGATGATGTGAAGATGATGATGTTGCTGAGGAGAATGGTGATGGAAGTAACATCTCAACCCTCTCATTGAGAATAAAATCCTTATCATGTCAATCCACTGTCCCCTCTCTGACCTCATGTCCTTCCACTCACTCCTCACCAGCTTTGTTCAACCCATACTGCCTTCCTTGCTGTTCCTTGAGCTCTGCACATATACTCCAGCCTCAGGTCCTTCTTCCTTGCTGTTCCCTGTGCCCACAAAGCCTTTCCCCCTCTTACTATATGATTTTCTCCCTCACTTTGCATATAACACTAAGTGCCACCTTCCCCTGACTTCACTTATTTGAAAGAACACTTCCCACCTCTTGGTCCTCTTACCAGAAGCTATGATTCCTCCCCTGATGTATTGTTTATTGTTCCTGGTCTATCTGCCCACAAGACACCAGTTTTACAGGAACAGGGAATTTTGTCCCATTTGCTCCTATGTCATAAGTCCATGTCCTTGGCATAGTAGTTGTTAAGTGAATGAATAAATGGGTGAATAGAGTCAGAGTCGTAGCTCTCTTGCTCAGTAACTTTGTGATCTTGGCTGAGTCATTTGTTCTCTCTGCTCTTCAGTTTTCTTTTTTTTTTTAACTGTTTATTTCTGAGAGAGAGAGAGAGACAGTGTGAGCAGGGGAGGGTCAGAGAGAGAGGGAGATACAGAATCTGAAGCAGACTCCAGGCTCTGAGCTAGCTGTCAGCACAGAGCCCGATGTGGGGCTCGAACCCACGAACCGTGAGATCATGACCTGAGCCGAAGTCGGACGCTCAACCGACTGAGCCACCCAAGCGCCCCAGCTCTTCAGTTTTCTTGTTGGCTGATAAAGATGCTAATACTGAGCCCTCTTATCAAGAGTTTGTTGTAATGATCCAATCAAATAACATAACCATGATAGCTAACATTCACTATGTACTTATTTTCACTTACACACCTTGCTACGGGTTTTTATTTTATTTATTTTTGTATAAGGGCTGGGTTTTTAAAACTTGTTTATTATTTATTTTGAGAGAAAGAGAGAGAACCAGTTGGGGAGGTACAGAGAGAGAGGGGGACAGAGGATCTGAATCAGTCTCTGTGCTGACAGCAGAAAGCCTGATATGGGGCTTGAACCCACAAACTGCAAGATCATGACTTGTCCATTATTTGAACATTTCAGAATGCAGGTTTTGTCATTGTAATCTTTTTCTATATTTTAAATTTTGTTTTGACATGTTTTTATGTACTTATCACTTGCTGCCCTGCCTTTTGCGCGCATGCGCACGCGCGTACACACACACACACACACACACACACACACACACACACGAGTATTCTGATATCTTGATGAGCAGAAGATGTCTTTGTATCTACTCGGCGTATCTGGGTGCTTGACATCAGCACAGCCTGACCCAGTGGCCCGGGCCTTCACTGAGATGCCAGGCACTGCTCGTGAGTGACATTTCCTCATCTGGAATGAGCCACTAAGAGAGTCTACAGACTCTCAAAGCTTCTTTTGTCTGCAAGGTGAATCTGAACCGATAGAAAAGACTTCAGATGCCAGCCAAGGAAGTCACTGAGCCCACAGGGCCCTCAGAACTAAAAACACAGCCTGTGCCGGGAAATCTACAGGAAGCAGTTCTTGCCGACAGCAAGCCTTGGGCCACCTGCCAAGTGTTTGCAGCAACGAGGCATTTGGAAGAGGCAGAGTGGTGAAGGAGGGGTAGGGGCCTTGGGCTTTGCTGACAGACGCCACACACTGATGTGGAAAGGTATGAAAACAAGGGCAGTCACATGCACAAGCAAAGCCCGAGGCCGGCCAGGTCACCCTTTAGCTGACCCAGCTCTGTGCATTAGAATACGAGTCATCTCCAGTGAGCCACTCAGTGCCATGTGGAGGGTATCAGCCAGGGTTTTGGTTCCAGCTGACATAATTACCAGGTTGTAACTTTGGGAAAAGTCATTTGCCTCCCTGGGCCTCACCTTGGACATCTACAAGATAGGCATTTGTGTATTTGAGCACTGTGCTGTATGCCAGGTACTGGTTGGATGCTGGGGTAGAGCCATGAATGAAATGGACATATCTGCTCCCTGGAACTTCTGTTCTCATGAGAGAGATGGACAATTAAACATAAGTTGGGTTGGATGTAAATCATGTCAGATGGGGATAAATGTACAGTTTTGTCAGTGGGGAGGAGTTCAAGCAAGGAAACCGGGCAGGGGGTACAGCAGGTGCTCTGTGAGGAGGTGCCTCTGGGGGGCACCACTGAGCAAAGATGTGAGTGGAGTGAGGAAGGTGGCCTTGCTATCATCTCCAGGAAGCTCTAAGGGCTGGGGACTGGAGCCTGGAGCTTGCTCAGTGTGTTTGACGATGGAAAGGAGGCCAGCGTAGGGGACAGGGGATGTTGTCAAAGAGGCCATCAGTTCATCAGTGTCTAAATCATGTGAGACATTAGAGGCCAGGCAGGACTTAGGTTTTCTGTATTTAGTGCTATTTATTAGTATTGTTGTTGTTGTTTGTCCTTCTAATGAGACTCTTAGACCCTGTGAGACTCTGTGAAAGAACTTAAGATGTGAAGAAAATCACAGCACATTCAGAATGCTGATTTTTTTTTTTAAGGAATTTGTTAATGACACAGCTTTGTTCCCAAGAGTAAACATAACAGTCTGTTAGGGATTAGAGTGGAATTTTGATGATAACTTGCTAGAGGATGCAGGAATGCCCTAATCCTACCTTGAAAATCACTACCACTGTTCTAGGTTCCTAAGGTAGCCAAATACACGGGGAGGAATAGCAAATAAGAGTCAAAACACCACGTAGGCATTAGCCAGCCTGGGTCCCCCAGCCCCAGGGCAGGGCTGTCTGCCAGAGCTGGTGTGAGTCCCGTAGATTTGTGGATGTTACTCACTAAATATGTGGCTGTTATCACTAAACAGTTTCAAGGTACAACAAACACAATTATGAAAAGAGAAAGCAGGACATCTGGGGCTTCTGGGAATCCTAATTGACTGCTGCCAGCTCATGGAAGAGAAAGCAGCAGAGGGAAAGATGGGTGCTGAGATGAGCCCCTTTGAGGAGCTACAGACGAGGGCGGAAGTTGACATGATGGCTACACAGACCAGCAGGCACAAAGCTACAGAGAAGCCAGAATCATGTCATTGCCTGGCTTTTCAGCCTGGCAATGACTCTGCCCGCTGTCAGCTGTAGCACTGTGACATCCTGACCCATAGATTAACAGTTCCTCTTTATGGGGTGTAATGGGAAAGGTTGGAGAACAGGGCTGAGGGTCAGAAGTTGACCTAGCATTATAAAAGGTCCTGGATGGAGGCTGCCTACCTTTTCCTATCCACTCAGTATCTGTCTGTCTGTCTCTTTCTCTCCCTTTCTTCTCCCGAAAACTCTATGGAATACCATACAAGGGGGCACACTCTCAGGTTTTAAAAGTACAGTCTGGGCCAGATAGGTTTCACAAACTGACAGGAATTTCTAGTATCTTATCAGCCACCCTTGGATCCCAGAATAGTCTGTCTGCCAGCATTTTGCCTTTCTCAGGAACTCCGGACAACATCTTTTCGTGTCGAAATCCTCCTTTAGTCAGGCTTCATGGTCAAGGCAGATAGCTGCTACCTTCACATTCCCACACATTCTTGGTTTCTTGTGAACATTCCGTCAGTCATCCAAATCCAAGCCCCATTTTCAGTTTCTTTCCCATTGATCTGTGGACCTGATAGCATCCTTCAACTTACCGTAATGATGATTACAATCACTGTTTCCATTCTGTCATCAGGCATCATTATCATCACAAATGCAATTACTAGTAACTAAACATGAATACTTTCAGTAATATTATCTACTTGGCATCTCGTGCTTGCCAGGTGCCAGTTCCAGTGACGATGCAGCAAAGACTCTACAGGAAACTGAATGCATTCCATCGGGGGTGTGTGTGTGTGTGTGTGTGTGTGTGTGTGTGTGTGTGTGTGTGTGGTGTATGTGTGCACGCACTTGCGTGCGTGTGTGTTTTGGAACTGGATGTGAGTTTGATTATAAAGAGGTTCTTCTATTGCCTTCTAATCTAGGGGTCTGTAGAAGAGATTTTGTTAGTGGATATGATTCCAACCACATCTAGTACCTATAACAGAGCTTGGAAGTTAGAAAATTCTACAGAAATATTTGTTGTTAAGTAGGTAACCATTCCCCTCATCTGCAGCCTTTCCTGTTTCCCAGTGGCCCCCCAAAAACATTAATGCCTAGCGCCTGTGAAAGTGATATTCAAAGTAGATGTGACTGTAGTTATGTACCTTAAGCTAAGGAGAATGACCCTCTTTATCCAGGTGAGCCCACACAAGCCCTTAAAAACTGAATTTGCTCTGGCTGGCGACAGAAATGTGACAGAAAGGGAGGTTAAAATTTTTTAAAGAATAAGAAAAATTTAATGTACCATTACTAGTTTGATGATGGAGAGAGAGTGCTGTGTGACACAGGATGGCCTTAATTGGCTAGGAGAGCCTTCCAGCTGACCAGAAAAGATGTAGGACCTCATTCCTACAATCACAAAGAGCTGAAGTCCACCAGCCACCTGTATGAGCTTCGAACCAGTTTCTTCCCAGAGTCTTCCAGTAAAAGCTTAGATGCTTAACACCTTGATTTGGGCCTTGTGAAACCCAGAACAGAGAAACTAGCTGAACCCACATGGACTTCTGACCTACAGAGAGCAGTGAGATAATACACTTGTGTTGTTTGAAATGGTTTACCTTGTGGTAATCTGTTATGAAGTAATAGGACTATGGTAACAGAAAATAAATGCACTATACAGTGATATTCATGTTCCTTCTCTGACCTTCCTTCCTGTTCTATTCCTCCATTAATTCCATGCCCCAGCTACTAAGACATCTCACCCTTCCACTTTCCCAATAGCCCTGTATTTTTACCTGTGCTTTTGTTATTAGTAACTTAGATTGGGTGTTTCCCCTCCTCTCTGCCTGGAAACATCCTCCTCAGTGTTGTGGTCTAGAAAATGGACAGATGTTTTGTAAGGAAATCTACATAGCATGCATAGGTATCTGCTCACCAAAAATAAAGATAACACTTTATTCAACAAATATTTTTGTATACCTACTGTGTACTTGAAGCTGGGTATAAAGCAGTGCACAGCTTTCTAAAAATATTAGTGCATGGCATTCCTTTATTTAAATTCATTAATTTAGTTTGAGAGAGAGGTGGGGGGAGAGGGGCAGAGAGAGGGGCAGAGAGAGGGAGAGAGAGAGAATCCCAAGCAGGGTCCCGCACTGTCAGCACAGACCCTGATGCAGGGCTCGAACTCATGAACTAGGAGATCATGATCTGAGCCCAAGCCAAGAGTCACACTTAACTGACTGAGCCACCCAGGCACCCAAAAATCAAAGTAACACTTTATTCAACAAATGCTTTTGGATACCACTATGTGCCTGAAGCTGAGTGTAAAGCACAATATTATTTATAATAATAATATTAATGCATAGCATTCCTTTTTCACGAGATGTGATGATAGATTTTTCCTTCAGTGATAATTGGGGGACGCTAGTTGAGAAAGACAGATCTATAAAAATGAAAGGCACCATAAATATAATTGACTCTACTGATTATAACTCTTTCATTTTATTTAAAAATTTTTTTAAAGTTTATTCATTTTTTTTAAAGAGAGAGAGATAGTGAGTGGACAGGGACAGAGAAAGAGGGAAAGAGAAAATCTCAAGCAGGCTCTGCACTGTCAGCCCAATGTAGGGCTCAAACCCAGAATCATGAGATCATGTCCTGAGCTGAAGTCAGATGCTCAGTCGACTGAGCCAGGTAGGTGCCCCTATAACTCTTTCATTTTAAAGACAAAGAGAATTCAAGTGGAGAGTGAGGGGTCTGCCTGTGGTCATTGTCATTGGGTCAAATCCAAGGTATAGGTCAAATCCAAGGTTTAGGTTCCTGGTCCTCAAACTTAAAGGTCAATTCCTTTTCCACTATTCTTTGATTCCTCCATGTACATGTTTTAAAAAGTGACAAATAGGAAAACTCAGATAATCCATCACTTTCAGGTATCATTGAGATCAGTGTCAAAAATCTCCCATACCAGGGAACAGAAGTAACAAGAGTAACAGAATCCAAAGTCCCTGTATTTGCCTAATATTGTAAAAACCTACGTATCTTTAATGATGTCTGGAGAAAATCTCCCACAAATGTGTAAAATGACAGTTTTCCCTTTCAAAACACAGTCTTGACAATCAAAATTACATACAGCCTTTCTTCGTTACAGTGTTATTTTTTTCTGGTTAAAAATAAGGGAACCAAATTCTTTAAAATGCCCCCTCATAGCAGCAGACAGGGGAAAAGTAACGCAGATGAGATAGTGAGCTTGAGCTTTCAATAGGGTGTACAGAAGCCCAAATAAAAGAAGATGTTTAGACCTGTCATGCAACCCTAAAGTTCATTTATAAAGCAAAGAGAAATCATGGGAGCAGGTGAGCATGGTGATAGTGGAGTGCCACAGGTACAATTTCTCAGTACAGGTTGGATCCAAAGTCATGGAAGTACTTACTTAATTTATTAGCCTCTCAGCTGGCCTGCCACGCTGACAAAGCTGAAGGGGCTGAGCTCTTGAATTTTTTTTTTCTTTTTAACCTTTAAGAGAGGTGGGAATTCCCTGAGAAGCTCTTTGAGAGGTCTGGACACAATGGTGGGTTGTAGTGTGAATCAGAGAACAGAACACATTCCATTCAGCCAATCACATCACTAGGGAAACATTTAATAGGTTTATTCAGGATAGAGCCTTTGAAGTCATCTAGTTGCCCAGTGAGTGTATTTTGGAGTGGGTGAGTAGGAAGACATTTTATCTGCTTCAGCAGGTTGAGGAGACAAAAGGTGTGGTCCTCCTGCCTTGTCTTTGATACCGTGTTATCACTGGGCCCTAATTGGGCTGCTTCCCTCTTAGAATATTATACTATTTGATATCAAAACTCACTGTAAAGCTGCAGTAACTGAGACAACTTGGAACAGACTCAAGGATAGAAAAATAAGATCACATATGAGGTGACTTGATATTTGACAAAAAGGCACCAGCACAACTCTATTGGGAAAGAATAGTCTTTTTATTTATTTTTTATTTTTTAATGTTTTATTTATTTTTAAGAGAGAGAGAGAGACACCGTGAACAGGGGAGGGTCAGAGAGAGAAGGAGACACACAATCTGAAACAGGCTCCAGGCTCTGAGCTGTCAGCACAGAGCCCAACACAGGGCTCAAACCCACGAGCTGTGAGATCATGACCTGAGCCGAAGTCAGACGCTTTACCAACTGAGCCACCAGGCACCCAAGAATAGTCTTTTTAATAAATAGTACCAAAGTATTTGAGTAACCATGGTTCATGGAAAAACTGAACCTTGGGTCTTATCTCAGATCTGACACAAATTAAAATAATAGATGGATTACAGATGTAAATGTGCAAAGACCCTATTTCCAACATTAGTCACATTTGTGGGTATCAGGGGTTAGGATGTGGCCATATCTTTTGGGGGAGATAATTCAACCCACTGCAGTTTCTATAAGAGTTCTCAGGCTCTTCAAAAATGGCTGCTCTTTGAGATTCTACTGAGAGGGCCATCATGCTACCTTGATGGAGAACTGCTTGGATAAACTCTGTGGTTCATTTCCAAGTTTTGTTTTTGAACTTTTAAAAAAGTAAAATACAGAAGAGTGCCCTTTCTTCACTGCCCCACTCTCTGTGCTTGATCCAACAGATGCTGGCTACCCTAACAACCCAGGTATTTGCCTTCCTGTAATTACTCATAAACCATAACTGGGAAATAATTCTAGACACCTTGCTCTGAACATAATGAACTTCTAACTTGTATATCCAAGCCTGACTGTGTCTTTTATCCAGATTATCTCTTTCCATTTGGGCAACAAGACAGCCCCTGGGGTTTGGCCACCTCAGAGCTGAAGATTCTATCATTCAAGATTCATATTTGCTGCCCTTCTTCAAATTTTTGGTGCCCAACTGTTCTGTGTTGCAACTTTCTTCTAACATCTTTTTCTCCCCACACTCAAGCAACAACTTTTATTGCTAATTCTTCTTTGTAATCTAGCCAGTGAAGTATCTTAAACATGATGGGACTGAATTTTTTAAGGCATTAGACTTAATAAACAGGTCATTACCACTATTTACTAACCTGGACTCATTAACAGAGCTCTTTGCTTTTCACCTTGCCACAACATAATGAGGCTATTAATTAAAGCAAGAGACATAAGCACTCTGAGTTTCCTTTAATGCTATCTAGGGAGATGACTAGGTCTTTGGTCATAATTCTATTAAATGTTTCCACAGAGATACATTTAAATCACTGTGAAATGATATTTCCCTTCCATATAAACTTGGTTTTCTCTTCAAATGGGCTATTTTTAGGTCACTGAAATTCCCAGTTGTAATCTACCCAGTGCCTTATTCAGCTAAACAGTGAGGGCAGGAGGGTGTAGCCATCAAAAGCATAGGCTAGAGCCAGACTGCCTGGGTTTAAATCTTGGTTCTGCTACTTACTGTGTGACATTGTGCAAGTTATTCAATCTCTCTCTGCCTTGTTTTTGTTTTTGTTTTTTCATCTGGACAAGTGTGAGGATTAAATTAATTCATACATGTAAAAAGTTTAGGACAGTATCTGGCACATAGTGAGTTTTTCATATGTATGAGAAGTTATTTTCATTCATTTAATCCAGAGAAATGGTTTTTGGCATCTACTGTGTGTAAGGCATAGTTTGGTACTATGCACTTTCTAACATGGGGTTACAAGTTGAACTATGTCTCCTCAAGATTCACACATTGAAGTGTTAGGCTCCAGTCCCTCAGTATGTGACTTTATTTTAAGATAGAGTCTTTACAGAGTTACAGTGAGGTCATTAGGGTGGGCCCTGATGCAGTATGACTGGTGTTCTTATAAAAAGGGGGTCTTTGGGTACAGAGACATGCGTAGAAGGAAGACAGTGTGATGAGACACAGGGAGAAGGTGGCAATCGCAAGCCAAGGATAAGAACCTTGAGCATATTTTCCCTCATAGCCTTCAAAGGAACCAACCTTACCAATACCTTGATTTTGGACTTCTAGACTCCAGAACAGTGGGAAAGGAAATTTCTGTTGTCTATGCCACCTGGTGCTGGTACTTTGTTATGGCTACCTTAGGAAACTAATACAGATGGTTGTAGTGCCATGAATCACTATTCCCAGGGAGTATATAATCTTGTAGGAGGGATGTATTCCACAGGACTCTGGTCACAAGCAAAAGAAATGCAGCAGATCTTGCTTAAACAAATAAGAAAAATGATGAATTTATAAAGATATAGAAGTATTGCATAACACCCAAGGTCAGGATTGTCACTGGCACATAAACAAGCAAGAGTACTCCCCACCTCTTGCCTCTTGGCCCTTCTCATAGTGACTGTGACATCCACCCCCCACCCGTCCCCTGTGTTCTTACTTTCCCAATCCAGATAGCAGAAAATGTGGTCTTCAACTGTACTCAGGTTTTTGTATTAAATACAGCCCCTGGAAGGAAACTGCACAAATCACTCAGCAGTTCCAAATTCTAATACAAGGGCACCTTATTTCTCCACCCTGGGTCAGGTACCAACCCCATCAGCTGTACTGAGGGGGCATTATTGCAGTGCACAGACATGGTGCTTTAACCATGTAGGTGGGAAGGGCCATGACCAAAAGAGGTAAGAGTGGGCAGAAGATGAGACAGGCTCCATTAACAGTGATAAGTGATCACATAGCTGTGATGCCATACCCCTGCATGACCTGAAGCTGGAGAAATCCAGGGAAAGTGTTATGCTGAACAGCCTCTGGCCTTGGACAGGCACTTGTATAGTGCTGAAGCTGGAGTATCTTCTTCCACTTTCAAGGAAGTAGAAGTCAGGAGTGGTTAAAAGCATAGGTGCTTGAATCAGAGACATGTAGGTTTCAATCCAACTTTACCTTTTACTAATCATGGGACTTTTGACATGGCACCATGCCTCTACACCTCAGATTTCTCACATTTCAGAAAGGGAAGTAAATAATACCACCAACTGCCTAAGTTTCGGGCAAGGTATATATGTGTACTTGGCACATAGAAGTACCCAATAAATGTTAGCAGTTTTTAGCATCGTTAGTTTTTGATGAATCCTTTTTTGTTTTGCTTTCTCCTTCAGGCCGAATTCTCAGAGTTGAACCTAGCTGCCTATGTTACTGGGGGCTGTATGGTGGACATGCAAGTCCTGAGAAATGGGACCAAGGTTGTGAGGTAAGGAGGACTGAGATACAGAAGACTGTCATTTGAGACGCGTGTGTGGGATATCTCACAGAGCTAACCTCTCTGTCTACTGCCCCTGACCTAACTCCTGCACTACATGTACTTTTACACACCAAGGGTTACTTCCAAAGAGTTTGGGTGTCATCGCGATGGGAATGACCATTTCCTGGAACAAGCCCCGGGCTTGCAGAGAAAAGACTGGGTTCTGTTTCATCTTTGTAGTTTTTTCGGGTGTATTATTTAGTCTCTCTCACCCTCTGTTTCTCATCTTCAGCATGATGATTGTACTCAAGTAAGAGGCATGTATGTGAGAGTGAGTGCCCTACTCATTCTAAAGTGCTGTAAAATGTAAGGGTTTATTAGCATGAGCTACAGCTTGCTTCCGGCGTATGGCAGCCTAACTGTTCAGAGACTCCCCTCTCAGGACATCAAACCTAAAAGTGCTGGATGTAACATTTTTCAAAGAATCTGTTTAGAATGTATGTTTAGCTTGAGGGAGAGTGAGGGAATTCTTCATTAGCCAAGAAAAGTCAAGAAAGTGCAAATCCCCAGAAGAGACAAAGTGTTGTATTAATACATTTCTATCTAGTTAAAAGCAACCAGAATAATACAGATCAGGTCTCATGAGGGTTTAGCTAGGGAAGAAGTAGGATTCAGATTTGGGGAAGTAGAGGAAACAGGAAGAATTTTGAGGAAGAGGTGGCATTGGTTCTAAGCCTCATCAGTGGTGGAATATGGGCATTTTGTGCATCGTAAAAGTAAGAAACAATCTTTGTAAATGTGGATAGTATCCAAAATCTATAAGGAACTCATCAAACTCCACACCTGAAAAACTAATAATTCAGTGAAGAAATGGGCAGAAGATATGAACAGACACTTCTCCAAAGAGGACATCCAGATGGCCAACAGACACATGAAACGATGCTCAGCATCCCTCATCATCAGGGGGATACAAATCAAAACCACACTGAGATACCACCTCATGCCGGTCAGAGTGGCTAAAATGAACAAATCAGGAGACTCTAGATGCTGGCAAGGATGTGGAGAAACAGGCACCCTCCTACACTGTTGGTGAGAATGTAAGCTGGGGCAACCCCTCTGGAAAACGGTGTTGAGGTTCCTCAAAGAATTAACAATAGAACTCCCCTATGACCTAGCAATAGCACTGCTAGGAATTTACCCAAGGGATACAGGAGTGCTGATGCATAGGGGCACATGTACACCAATGTTCATAGCAGCACTCTCAACAATAGCCAAAACATGGAAAGAGCCTAAGTGTCCATCAAGTGATGAATGGATCAAGAAGATGTGGTTTATCTATACAATGGAATACTACATGGCAATGAGAAAGAATGAAATCTGGCCATGTATAGCAACATGGATGGAACTAGAGTGTGTTATGCTGAGTGAAATAAGTCAGGCAGAGAAGGACAGCTACCATATGTTTGAACGTATAGGAGGATTAGGAGGAACTTAACGGAGGACCATGGGAGAGGAGAAGGGGAACAATGGTGGGGCAGAGGGAGGAAGGCAAACCATGAAAGACTCTTGAATGTCGAGAACAAACTGAGGGCTGAGGGGGGTGGGGGTGAGGGGAAGGGGTGTGATGGACTTGGAGGAGGGCACTTGGGATGAGCACTGGGTGTTATATGTAAACCAACCTGACAATAAACTATTTAAGAAAAAGAGAGAGAGAGCATGTTTGGGAAATTATGTTAATTCAACTTATTAAGCCATTTTTTTCTTTTTTTAATGTTTATTTTATTTTTGAGAGAGAGAGTACATGTGCGAGCAGGGAAGAGGCAGACAGAGGGGAGATAGAGGATCTGAAGCTGAGTCAATGCTGTTAGCACAGAGCCCAATGTGGGCTCAAACTCACAAACTGTGAGATCATGACCTGAGCTCAGTGAAGTCAGACACTTAACCAACTGAGCCACCCATGCACCGCAGCCTTTTCTTTTTTATATTATTTTTTAATTTTAGAGAGAGAGAATTAAGGAGGGGTAGAGGCAGAGAGAGAGAATCCCAGGCAGACTCTACACTAAGCATGGAGTCCAGTGTGGGGCTTGATCCCACAATCCTAGGATCATGACCTGAGCTGAAATCAAGAGTCAGAAGCTCAACTGACTGAGCTGCCCAGGCACCCCTTATTCAGCCCCATTATTTACTGAGTGCCAATCATGTGCCAAGACATATGTGGCTTTCTATTTCTTTCTTTTTTTTTTTTTTCTAGGAGAGAGAGAGAGAGACAGTGAGACAGCGTGAGCAGGGGAGAGTCAGAGAGAGAGGGAGATACAGACTCTGAAATAGGCTCCAGGCTTTGAGCTGGCAGTCAGCACAGAGCCCGACGCGGGGCTCGAACCCACGAACCGCGAGATCATGACCTAAGCAAAAGTTGAGTGCTTAACCAACTAAGCCACCCAGGCGCCCCTGTGGCTTTGTATTTCTAATAATGATGGCCTAGATTATTTAGACTGACTTTTCCACTGAAAACAACTTAACAACTGGTTTTAAATAATGATCATCTTGAAAGCCTTCAAAGAGTTGGCATCCAGTAAGGAATTACGAAGAAGAGAATGATGCAGAAATGGAAACCCAGAGTGATGAATGAGTACAAAAGTTATCTTTTTTCTAAGAGTATTTGCTAAATCTGGCGAATTTAAAGATGGTTTGATAGCCTAGCAGGAACAAGGGAGACAGACATCAATGTTCAGGGCCACTCGAGGTGGGGAATGCAATGACAGGCTCTCCCCACAATAAGCCAAGACCCAAAAGGACCACATCTTCAAGGTGAATGTGAATTATAAGTAGATGAGAGATGAGCCCTCACAAGTGTTTGCAGCTTGAATTGCAGTTTGATTGATCTTCTGGGAACCTCAAGCATTATAGCTGGTTTATGGTGATCCCAAACATGCTAGAAGGAAAAGGAAATCATATGTAGAAGAAGGTACTTTCATCCTAGGCTTCAAATAATTTTTTTATAATAGCTAGTACATAGACAAAGATAACAAGGCACAGACACCATGAATGAGAAGAAACAGAAACAATAGACAACAGAAAAAGACTCAGAAAGATACCAGATATTGGACTTATCAGACACTAATTCTTAAATATATATATATTTATATATATATATTTATATAATTTATATATATTTTTATATATTTATATTATATATATATAATTTTACATATTATATATATTCTTAAATATATAGTTTTAAAAAAATATATATATATATACTTATTAAGTTGAAAAAAATCAAGTTTGAAGATATCTTCCAGAAATAGAAAACAATAAAAAGTGACACAACCAATTTTTTAAAAAACCAAATAGAACTTCAGAAATGAAAACTACAATAACCAGAATTATTGGATGTGTTCTATTTAGCAGCATATTACACACGACTAAAAAGGTGCTAATGAAGTGAAAGGTAGAGCTGAAGAAATTATCCTAAATGAAGCACAAAGAGAAGAAGCCTAGAAATGTAGAAGAGTTGATTCGTTCTTGTGAGAAAATAACATTTAAACAGACTCTTGAAAAGAGAATGGAGCAGAGGCAGTATTTTAAGAAACGATGGTTGTGAATCTTTCAGAAAGATACCAAACCACCAAAACCAGAAGCTGAACAGATTTCAAGCGGAATCGATAAAAAGAATTATACTCCAACACACAATAGTGTAAGTACAGAAAGATGAAGAAAAGCATCCTTAAAATATTTTGCAAGAGAAAAAGGCAGATTAATTTTATTGGAGTAACAGACTGACAGATCTCAGGCCACAGTGGTAGAATGACATCTTCAAGGTGCCAGAAGAAACTAATTGCCAAGCTCTAATTCCATCTTCAGGCAAATATTTTTTATGAATAAAGGCAAAATAAAAATATTTACAAGGAGAATATCAGTAAGGAAGATTGTAAAGAATGTGCCTAAGGCAAAAAGAAAATGATCCCAGAATAACATAGAGCTGCAAGAAGATATGTAAGACAAAGAAGGTGGTAAATGTTAATAAACATTGTCTTCAAATAATAATAATACCTTATCGATTTAAAAAATACACAAAGAATTAAAATACATGATAGTAAAATAGCAGTGGTTGGGAGGAAATGGAATTAAGGTGTTCTGAAGCTCTTGTATTGTCAGGGAGGTAAGTAATGTATTGATTAATAACAGGCTTTAAAAAGTCAGAGATGCGTGAGGTAATTTCTAGGATAATTACTAAAAAATATAAAGAATGTAGTAAAACTTAAAAGCTACAAGAGAGGGAAAAAATAGTAAAAGATATGAAAGGAGAGAAAAACCAACATAGAATGGATATTACAAATAAAATAAGTTGGTAGATTTACATCCAAATATATAAGCCGAGTGATACCATTCTAAATGACTTGTAAAATTTTCTATACATATTGGTATTGGTAAATAGCTTCTGCCCTGAGTCAAATGAATGCCCTCACCTACTCTTTTTTTTTTTTAAATGTTTTATTTATTTCTAGGAGAGAGAGAGAGAGAGAGAGAGAGACAGCATGAGCAGGGGAGGGTCAGAGAGAGAGGGGTCACAGACTGAAACAGGCTCCAGGCTCTGAGCTGGCAGTCAGCACAGAGCCCGACGCGGGGCTCGAACCCACGAACCGCGAGATCATGACCTAAGCGAAAGTCGGACGCTTAACCGACTAAGCCACCCAGGCGCCCCTGCCCTCACCTACTCTTAACTCATGGATGGGCATGACCATTGGATTGCTCTTTTGTCCCGCTGTTCACCACACTTCCGTCCCCCAGCCCATATCCTTTGTTCTTCCCATAGTTGGAGGGTGCCCAAACATTGCAGGGGCGGCACACCTTGGGAAGCAATGGTGGAACCCCAGAGAGAACATGCCTGGTTTCCTCTGTCCTTCCAAGGCTGTAAATGCCTTTGAGTCCACTGGCGTCGCCCTCTCATGGTCACTGGTGAGAACTACAACCTCCACAAAGTATAAGCTATGAATTGTTAAATATTTATTATCACCAATATATATCATTAGTTCCATTAAGTGTAAAAGGACTGAATGCTCTAATTTACAGAGCATCTACATTGAATTTTTCAGAGTAGATTTTTTAAAATCCAGCTATATTGCATTCAATATATTCATTTAAAACATAATAATATAGAAAGTTTGAAAGGCATATAGATATATACATATATATATGGCTACTGGTCAAAAGAAAGCTAGCTGATGTAGCTTACTCATATCAGGGGAAAAAAACTGAAACTTGAACTTTTATTGAAAAAAAGACTTCCAGGTAAAAAGCATTACTAGAGAAAAGAAAGTAATTCATTATGATAAAGACAAGGAAAAGATAATAATTCTAAATTTATAAGCAACAAACAAAACTGCCTCAAACTGTACTTCAAAAATTATCAAATTTATTTGTGCTTATGCCCTGTTTCCTTGTCTGTAAAAGGAACTGAATTGTCTTATTTTGTAATAAATAGAAATGAAAACATCCATCCCATTAGTCTTCAAATTTGGCTACAGATTAGAATCACCTGGGAAATGTTCTAAAATCCTGATGGCCAGGCAATATACCAGTCCAATTTCATTAGACTCTCTAAAGGTAGGATTTGGGCATCTCTAGTTTTAACACTTCCTGGGTGATCCCAGTGGGCAGCCTGATAGAGAACCTCCTGAGGTAGCTCTCACATCAGCCCTGAACTGGGGCTGGATCACCTGTAAAGCTGAGGACCCCACTGGATATGCTGCCTAAGCAAGAGTCACCTTGCAAAAATAGATGTCCCCAAGCCTCATTCCAGACATCCCAACTTCTTCCTGAATTTAAAATTTTTTGAAAAAATAAACTTATAAAACTTTTCCAGGTCTTTCTTAATCAGCTAGTCTCCCAGCATTTAGGAATGGCAGGCTTTGAAGACAGTTGTTAGGGGTTGAATTGTGTCCCTCCCCAGAAGATGTATCAAAAAGTCTTAACTCCTAGTTCCTTAGAATGTGATCTTATTTGGAAATAGGGTTGTTATAAATGTAATTAGTTAAGATGAGGTCACAGTGGAGTAGTGTGAACCCTTAATCTACTATGACTGGTGTACTTACAAAAAGAGGGAGATTTGGGGCACCTGGGTGGCTCAGTTGGTTAAGTGTCTGACTTTAGCTCAGGTCCTGATCTCACGCGGTCCGTTAGTTCAAGCCCTGCATTGAGCTCTGTGCTGGCAGCTCAGAGCCTGGAGCCTGCTTCTGACTCTCTGTCTCCCTCTCTCTCTGCCCCTTCCCTGCTTGGGCTCTCACTTTCTCTCTCTCTCTCTCTCTCTCTCTCTCTCTCTCTCTCTCTTTCTCTCTCTCTCTCTCTTTCTCTCTCTCTCCCTCTCANTCTCTCTCTCTCTCTCTCTCTCTCTCTCTCTCTCTCTCTCTTTCTCTCTCTCTCTCTCTTTCTCTCTCTCTCCCTCTCAAAGATAAATAAACATTAAAAAAAAAAGAAGAGAGAATTGAACACAGAGACACAGGGAAAATGCCATGTGATGATGAAAGCAGATTGAAGTGATGTGTGTACAAGCCAAGGAATGCCAGTGACTGCTGTCAATCACCGGAAGCAGCTAGGAGACAGCCATGGAACACATTCTTGCTCAGCAGTCCTGCCAACACCTTTCTTTCAGTTTTCTATCCTCTAGAACTATGAAAGAATACTTTTCTGTTGTTTTAAGGCATCCAGTTGGTGCTACTTTGTTTAGGTAGCCCTGGAAAACTAATACATAGTGTTTTTCAAATTATAATGTGTATATACATCCCCTGAAGATCTTGTTCCACTGCAGATTCTCATTCATCAGGTCTTCAGGTAGGACCCGAGATTCTTAATTTCCTGCGAG
The DNA here is from genome assembly GCF_003009895.1 of Hyaena hyaena. NCBI lineage: Eukaryota > Metazoa > Chordata > Mammalia > Carnivora > Hyaenidae > Hyaena > Hyaena hyaena. The sequence goes on from NW_024080678.1 coordinate 2,590,232, forward strand.
CTCCTAGATGCTGCTGCTGCTGGTGGAAGACCATACCTTGAGTAGCCAGAGCCATGAGAGCAGTGCCAATGCAGCCAAAGGCCTGGCTTCAGGCGTCCATGCAGCTATTGAGATTTATTCTGTCCATGCCCAGAATGGTGCTTACAGTCTCACTAGACAGCCTGTTTTGGCAAACCACAAGTTACAGACCTGGGAGAATGTGCACACAAACCACGTAGCTCCAGCCCCACTCACCGTGTGTCCTGCCGGCAGGGAGTCAGTAAGAATCTTCCCCAGGCAGGTGGTGCTATTTCAAGCCCTAGCTGTTGTTCTCCCAAAGTAGGAACATTGAGCAGGTCTCTTAACTTGCAGTACATGCTTTCAGAGAGACTTTCAGAGAGACTTGTTGCACTGACAATGCCCTTGATCACTTCCGAGTATGCAGTACAAGCAAGGCCTATGTCTTCTGAAGTCCTGTACATAGGAAGTACCTTCATAAAAGTTGACCAGGATGGGTGGTAGAGCAGACCCAGGATTCACTTTTTCTACTTTGGGGAATGGGACCTAGATTTTCCACTTGGGTGACCCCTCCTCAAATTACGGTCTGTGTGGTGTCTGGAGCTGATGCCAGCTGGTGTTACACTGAATCAGAATACTGCAATGGGATCAAAGCCGAGCCGGGGAGACTCCATGGTGAGACTTTCACTGGAGCCCTTGGTGAGGAGACACGTGTGCCTTCTGCTGGGGCTGCAGAGCTGGTGGGATGAATACCTGGAGCTGCTGGTGGCCATCTCTTTTTTCCCCTGAGGGAAGGCTTTGCTCAGATTGAAGGCAGCAAAGGGAAATACAGCCAAGAGAGAGACAGAGAGTGAATGACCTGATGATGTTATTCAAAGCCCTGGATCCAGTTTCATCTCCAAACCTTAGCCAAAAAAAAAAATCCCTTTTTGATTAAGCCTGCTTGAATTGCACATACAAAATTCATGAATTTTTATTTATTTAACAAACACTTTATAGCATTTCCTACGTGCTAGGCACAGCTCCAAGCACTTAACATGTATTGACTCATTTCATCCTTTCAACAACTCTGTAAGGTATGTACTATTATAATCCACATTTTCTAGATAAGAAGGTTGAAGCAACAATGAATTGGGTGATGGAATCAAGGCCTCCAGCCGGTAAGTGGCAAAGCTTGTGTTCAAACCTAGGCAGTCTAGCCCCAGAGCCTGTGTGGGGCACCAATGCCCTGGACCACCTCTTTAACAAGGGAGAGACTGTCTCATAGTAGGAGCTGCTTAAAAGGAGGCAGTAAGTTAGAAGTGGTGTGCAAAACTTTGACAGCCATTTGGTAGAAAATATTGAGGAGATCCAAGCACCTGACTTTTAGTTGATGGGAATTTGGCAAATGGAAGGATACTAATTAGTAACATGAAAATATACGAAAGTATAAAATTCATTGATAAAGTTTAAGTATCTGGTCAGATGTAGAATACTCTAATAATGTAATGGTGTTTAAATCACTTTTAACTCTAGTATAAAGACAAAATACTTTTGTCTTTTAAATAACTATGGAACTCTGAAATAACTATAGCTATAATGATTTGTTAATGAATACACAATATAAAAAGATGTAAATTGTGACCTCAGAAACATAAAATATTGGGGGGGGCAATAAAGGAATCTGTATGTGATTGAAATGAAATAAGTATTAGCTTAAAATAGACTGTTATATTTCCCTAATGAGGAGGGATGCTGAGCGAGGATGTAGAGAAACGGGCACCCTCCTACACTGTTGGTGGGAATGTAAGCTGGGGCAACCCCTCTGGAAAACAGTGTTGAGGTTCCTCAAAGAATTAACAATAGAACTCCCCTATGACCCAGGAATAGCACTGCTAGGAATTTACCCAAGGGATACAGGAGTGCTGATGCAGAGGGGCACATGTACCCCAATGTCCATAGCAGCACTCTCAACAATAGCCAAAACATGGAAAGAGCCTAAGTGTCCATCAAGTGATGAATGGATCAAGAAGGTGTGGTTTATCTATACAATGGAATACTACATGGCAATGAGAAAGAATGAAATCTGGCCATGTATAGCAACATGGATGGAACTAGAGTGTATTATGCTGAGCGAAATAGAGTCAGGCAGAGAAGGACAAATATCATATGTTTGCACGTATAGGAGGATTAGGAGGAACTTAACGGAGGACCATGGGAGAGAAGAAGGGGAAAAATAGTGGGGGAGAGGGAGGGAGGCAAACCATGAGAGACTCTTGAATGTCGAGAACAAACCGAGGACTGATGGGGGTAGGGGGGAGGGGAAGGAGGGTGCTGGGCATGGAGGAGGGCACTTGTTGGGACAAGCACCGGGTGTTATATGTAAACCAACTTGACAATAAATTATTAACAAATAGACTTATAACTATGTTTTACATAAGCCTCATGGTAAGCATAAAGCAAAAACCTATAGTAGACACACAAAACAGAAAAAGAAAAGATTTAAAGCATACCCTACAGAAAATCATCAGATCACAAAAGAACACAGCAAGAGAAGAAATAAACGAAAGAACTACAAACCAGCCAGAAAGCAATTAACAATGGCAATAGTTAGTCCTTATATATTAATAGCTACTTTAAAAGTGAATGGATTAGGGACACCTGGGTGGCTCAGTCAGTTGAGTGTCCAACTCTTGATTTGTGCTCAAGTTGTGATCCCAGGGTCGGGGGATAGAGTCCAATGTCAAGCTCTCTCTCCCCTCTCTCCCCTACTCATACTTTCTGTCTGTCTCTGTCTCTGTATCTCTTAAGTTAAAAAAACAAAGTCAATGGATTAAATTCTCCAATCAAAAGGCACAGAGTGGCTCAGTGAATTAAAAAACAAAACTAGAAAAAAACAAGATCCAGCAATATGCTACCTACAGGAGACTTTAAAAACACTTTAAAGACACACACAGGCTGAAAGTAAAGGGATTGAAAGGATATTACGTGCTAATAGAAAGCAACAAGGAGCAGGGTCACTATACTTATATCAGACAAAATAGACTTTATGTCAAAAACTGTAACAAGAGATAACAAAGGGCATTATATAATGATAAAGGGATCGATTCATCAAGATGATATAACAATTGTAACTATATCTATGCACTCAACAGCAGAACACCTAAATATACAAAGCAAATATTAACAAGTCTGCAAGAAGAAAACAGCAATACAATAATAATAGAAAACTTCAGCACCCTACCTTCAACGTTAGTTAGATCACTGAGACAGGACTTCCAGTAAGATAACATTGGATTTGAATTACACTTTAGATCAGATGGACCTAACAGAGATACACAGAACATTATATCCAATTGCAACAAAATATACAATCTTCTCAAGTGCACAAGGACATTCTTCAGGATAGATTATATGATAAGTTACAAAACAAGTCTTAGCAAATTTAAGAAGATTGAGATAATAGCAAGCATCTTTGCAGACCACAATTTTATGGAAACTAGAAAAAAAATAACAGAAGGAAAATTAAACTAAAACTAAGAAATTCTTTTTTTTTTTTTTTTATTTTTTAATGTTCTATTTATTTCTAGGAGAGAGAGAGACAGCGTGAGCAGGGGAGGGTCAGAGAGAGAGGGAGTCACAGACTGAAACAGGCTCCAGGCTCTGAGCTGGCAGTCAGCACAGAGCCCGACGCGGGGCTCGAACCCATGAACCGCGAGATCATGACCTAAGCAAAAGTCGGACGCTTAACCGACTAAGCCACCCAGGCGCCCCAAAACTAAGAAATTCTTGAACAGCAAAGGAAACAATCATTAAACACAAAAGACAACATACAGAATGGGGAAAAATTTGCAAACCACCTATCTGATAAGGGGTTAATATCCAAAATACATAAGGAAGTCATACAACTCCAGAGCAAAAGACCAAATATCCAATTTTTTTAAATGGGCAAAGGACCTGAATGGATATTTTTCTAAAGAAAACATATAAATGTCAACCAGTACATGAAAAGATGCTCAACGTCACTAAGCAGGGAAAAGCAAATCAAAACTACAGTGTGATATCATCTCACATCTGTTTGGATGGCTATTATCAAGAAGCCAAAGGATAGCAAGCGTTGACAAAGATGTGGACAAAAGGGAACCCACATGCACTATTGGTGGGAATGCACATTGGTACAGCCAGTATGGAGGTCAAATTTTTAATTTAAAAAAAAGTTAAAAATAGAGCTATCATATGATTCAGCAATCCCACTTCTGGGTATATATTCAAAGGAAATAAAATCACTATTTTGAAGAGATTTGTACACTCCTGCATTTATTGCCACCTTGTCTAAAGTAGCCAAAATGTGGAAACCACTTATATATTTGTCAGTGGGTGAGTGGGTAAATAAAATGTGGTATATATACAGCGAAATATTATTCAGCCTTAAAAAAAGCAGGAAACCAGCCGTTTGTGACAACTGGATGAACCAGGAGGACATTATTCTAAGTGAATTAAGCCAAACACACAAAGACAAATGCTACATGATTTTACATCTATGTGGAATCTGAAAAAGCAGAACCTATAGCAACAAAGAATAAAATGGTGGTTATTAGGGGCTGGCAGATTTGGGGAAGTGGGTAGACTTTGGTCAAACAATATACACTTTCAGTTATGAGTAAGTTCTGGGGACAGCATACAATACAGAGACCATGGCTGATAATAATGTATTGTGTATTTGAAGTTTGCTGAGCGAGTTGATCTCAAGTACTTTTAGCAGGAAGAAAACTGGTTAACTGTGTTAGATGATGGATATGTTAATTAACATGATTGTGGCAAGCATTCCATAATGTATACATATATCAAAACATGTTGTACACCTTAAATATATGCAATTTTTATTGGTCAATCACATCTCAATAGAGCTGGGGAAAAGGAAGTGGCAGCATTTGGGGATTTGAACCCGGGTTCTGGTTCTATGCCTAGTGAATTTCCAAATGTCTTTAAATACTGAGATTTGTTAATCTCTTCCTCACTTTACCCTTGTCTATTCCCTGGCATTTGACCCTGTTCAGTCCACCCCAGGCTGGCATGCATGGACTCAGAGTCTGTACAGAAGGCACTGCACAGAAATCACTCAGTGATTTCTCCAGGATGTTGAGTGTGATACAAGGTCACCCAGGATATAAGATGTGTGTCTTGCTCTTCCTTAGAAATCCACTGCTCAGATCTGAGAAAAGTTTGCTCATTCATTCCACAAATATTTATTAAGGGCCTGCTAGGTTGCAGGCTGTATTCCAGATATTGGACATTATATCTGAAAGGGGCTCGGCAGAAAATAGAATTCACCCCCAAATGGTTTATAGAAAGATTTTTATGAAGGAACTGCTTACAGTGGAGTGTGTGGGGCTAAGGGAAAATGATGCATCCAGGATCTAACAACAGCCGGAAGCCATTATCATCCCCAGGGATGAAGGCTCAGGAGAGGAAATGGAACTAGTAGATTTAATCTAGCAGGCTTCACCTAGACGTGAGCAGGATGGTTGCCTGCTTGAATCAGCAGTGGTGGAGGAACCCAGCTACCTCCAGAGTCCTATTACTGAAGCAGGGTGGGCACTATTGAGAAACATCACCATCTTTCCCTCCCCTGCCTTCCAGGCTTCTGCTGGGACCTCATTTTGGCCAAAGCCAAGCAGAGATCAGGGAGAAAGAGAGCCAAGTTGATGCCATCTACCAATACCCCACAGAATGGGGGGCAGGAGGCACAAAAAGAGAATAACTGTCTTAGGAAATTACCAGTGAACAATGCAGATCAAGTCTGTGCTCAAGGTCAGATTCTAGCAGTGTTTTATAAATAGCAAAGTATTGCACACAAGTTGGTTAAATCATCAGTAATTGCAGCAATTAAAATGATAGAGTCCCTTACTCTGGTCTCTGTCAAACACCAAAACTAAGGGTGCACTGCCAGGAAGCTCGAGGTGCTTAAGGGCAACCCAGACATCCAGGTTCTCAGTAAAGTTGCAAAACTCTATTTAGAAAGCAGAACAGGGGCCATCCCAGGGCATGTTAAGATTCATGCTTTGTGATGGCCGTGGCCATTCTGGGCCCAAATTCAAGACTGGCTCCACAATGGAGTGATTAAAAAAAAAAAAAAAAAAGGCATTCGTGCCTATACAGACAGATGGGATTAGAAATACAGGACAGGAGGAATCAGGAATGAAAAATACCCAAGGAGGCAGACGTTAATGAGGCCCCAGCCTAATTACACAAACCCTACTCTCAGTTTCCAGCATTAGGCAAGACTAAATTACAGGCACCCGTTCAAACCACAGAGGCTGATAATGTGCATCCGCTCATTAGAAGGTCAGACCTCAGAGAGGGTTGGAGAGGGAGAGCCAGAAAGCATAAGTAACACAAGACCTTGAGGAAAGGCATCAAAGGCTCGGATATTCCCCCTGGTACCCGCCCCAGTCTTACCGTTTCCAGGGAAGATGTTTGGGGCAAGTCAGAGATGTGTGGACCTGTCCCAGAAGAGAGGATATTTTATAAAATCTTACAGGTCCAGAGTTAGAAGAGTCCCTCGTCTTTCTTCTGTGTGTCCCCATTTTACAGATGGGCAGATTGTGGCCAGGGAGGCAGGGAAGAAGGAGACTTTTTCTAACCTCCTAGCACATTAGCTCCTGAGTTATGATCAGCTCTCAACTTCCCTGTCTCCTGGGAACTCTCATACATCCCATCAGAGCACATTATAAATAATGTTCCTTTATATTTCACACATAGTTGCCTAGAGTCTTCAGAGCTTCATGAACCTGGAATTTAAAATTCCAGATATTCACTCATTCAACAAATATTTATTGAGTAAATTCAGAGTGCCAGGCACGCTCCAGCAAGTATTATGAAATGCACAGTTTCTGCTCTTGCACCAGTGCCTGTGTCTGCTTGGAAAAGTCCTCCCTTTAACTCTCCCGAATGGTTACATACCCACTGAGCTCTGCCTGCTCTCCTTTGATTTCTTCATGAAAGATGTGCCAGGCACAGAGGATACAGCAGCGAACAAAATAGACAATAGCCCTTGTGGAACTGAGATCTAAATTACAGAAAATGGAAAACAAGCAAATATGCATTCTAGTGGCAGGTCGTGAGACATGGTTGAAGCAGAAGAAGACAGAGAGAGGGACAGGTATGTGAGGAAGGGTGAGCGGGGATGGTGACTTAAACAGAAGGCCAATCAAAGTGAACAGAGTGAGCCCTGAGGATTTGGGGGAGTAGCTTCCCTCTCTTTCTCATGACTGCAGGCAGGTACACAGGTGAGGGACAGCTTTGGGGCCAGAAGAGGCAGAGAAGAAAGGCTAAGGCCTCCCTTGGCTTGGTGTAATTCCCATGTCCATCAGTCATGCTTCCACGTCCCATTCTCTGCCTTCTGCCCTGCAGTTGAATTCAACGCCCTCTGTGCTCACAGCATCTAGGACTTGCCTGGGTAGATGGTGTGGCTTTCTGGTGGAAAGCCTACCAATCCCTATAACAGGCAGAGCAGACTACCTGGGTCAGGTCCCAGGCCCCTCTTCCACAAGCCTCAAAGCCCTTGATAAGTCTGTCCACCTTTGTAGCTCTTCGTTTCCCTGTCTATAAAAGAGGGAAGAAGTAGTCCTTACATCTAGAGTAATCTGTGTAGTGTCTGGGACACTATCTTTGTACTGGCTTTCTTTGTCCTAAAACACTTCTGCAGATATTATCACTCCTTACCCTCTGACTTCCTTTCAAATTTCTGATCAAATCCTGCCTCCTCAGAGAGACTTGCCAGAATATTCTATCTCTGCCCCTGAGGCCCAACTGTGCATTTTCTTTTCTTTAAGCATTTATCACTGCTTAAAATTACAGACGGATGATAGGTAGCTAGATAGATAGATAGATAGATAATAGGTAACTAATATAAGTACGATGTAATTTATTTTATTGTATTATTTTCTACAACAGAAAACTATGTAGGCAGGGACTTTGTTTCATTACCACTGTATTCTCAGGCCCCAGAACAGTTCCTGTCACATATCAGATTCTTAATGTCTATTTGTGCAGTGAGTGAGGGGAAAAAACCAGCCCTTAACCTATCATTATTGTTTACTTCTCATGTCTCATGAACTGGACCTTCCTTGAGGATCAGGTTAAGGACTTTTTCTGAATCGTACCCCTAGTGCCTGGCACAGTGCCTAAATCTTTGCTGAAAGCATTCAGGACCAGCCGACTCTTCGAATGAATAAGAGCCCTGCAACCTTGCAAAGCAAAAAGCTCAGGACTGAGAAGACTCCAGCCGTAGCTTGTACTGGGCACGGACTTGCTGACCGGCACACCACCCACTGCCTCCTCTCCCTGGGAGGGGATGGGGTCTGGGAGGCCAGGGACAATGAATCATTGAGGGTCCCAGCAGAGCAGCCTTGGAGCGGGGAGGCCCTGGTCTATCTTTTTGCCCAAGGCCTTTGCCCTCATCACTGCAGGAAAAAGCAGATCCCTGGGGACTTGCAGAGGTGGGGCGTGGGAACGGGAAGAAAGCCGTACAAGAAAGAGACAGTGAGAGTCTGTAAAGAAATGCCAGGCTCTGCTGCCCATGCATCTCCAGCCAACGGGCCAGCGACAGATCTGCCAGCTCCCCCAGGAGAAAGAGCGGCACTCTGACAGAGAAAAACAGTGTGGCTCCTGATGCCCAGAATCATAGAAATTGGGGTTGGGAGAAACCTGTGGGACCACCAGCCAGCCCTGCAGCCCTCTGCTCCTTCCCATGTGCTGTAACCACTCCTGGGAATGGCTCCAGCACTGGGGCCCATTTCACGTTCCCTTGGGGGACCCACTCCCGACCTAACACAGTCCACTGTGGAAGAAATTGCCCCAATGGTCACTTCACCCTTTTGACTTTGGCATCCTGGCCTTTTCTCATTCCTAAGCAATTACTTTTTACTAAAAGGCTACTGGGTACCCAGAACTTCTCAGTGGTAGGTAATTCAACCTCCTTTTGAAAGACATGGACACTTTCTAAGAAGAGGAATGCCTAGTCTGAGGCCACACAGCTAATGAGTAGAGGAGTGAGGTTGAAACCCCCTGTGATTTCATATCACACTATCCTACCACCTGATTGGCACATCTTGGCACTGGGAAACATTCTAGGGCTGGAGTCCCGCAGTCCTGGGTTCCAATCTTCACTCCTCTTGTCCCACTACACAAGTAACCCCACCTCCTGATTCCCAGGTCTTTCAGTTGTAAATTGGAAATAATGCCTATTTGGAGGATGAAAACAGGGAAAGCCCGCCAGTGTCTGCAGCAGTGTCTGCTCTCCGAAATTCCACTCTTCCCCTTCCTCACCCTGTCACCCCACTGCTCACCTTGCACACTCTTCCCTTCCTGGCCCCCAGGGCAAGCCTGGGAGGGGGAGAAGGAGACCCCCTAGGCCCCCTCCCCTTCCCACACGACATGGTAGAGCAAGATCTCCAGAACAAGGATGCAGTGATTCATTTACTTTGCAATTAAACTGTTTTCATACCCTCTCTTCATTTAAGCCAGTCCATCTGCTTTCTGAGGGTGTGTTGATCCACCAATTCAGTGACTTTCAAACTTTCCCCTGAAGGCAAAGAATTTGGAAACCTCCTGCCCTACTTACTAAAATGCAGATGCTGAGTCCCCATTACCAGAAAGCCTGTTCCCTGGGAGGGGCCCAGGGATCTGTGTTTTGTCAAGTTCTATCTACAAGATTCCAATGCCAGTTCCTTGGACCCCGCTTTAAAAACCATTGCACAACTATGGGCACGTGGGTGGCTCAGTCGGCTGAGCCTCCAACTCCGGCTCAGGTCATGATCTCACAGTACATGTGTTGAAGTCCCACATCAGGCTCTGTGCTGATGGCTCAGAGCCTGGAGCCTGCTTTGAATTCTGTGTCTCCCTTTCTCTCTGCCCTTCTCCCGCTCACACTCTGTCTCTCTCTCTCTCTCAAAAATAAATAAACATTAAAAATTTAAAAAAAAGAACCATTCCACAACTAGCCTATGGAGAGGAACAGGAGACAGAAAACTAAAACACCGTATGTAGTTTTAAAATAAATGTGGAAATTTTAGTGACATAACTAAAAGAAATTTTTAATTTGTTGAAAAGTTATAGGTTCAAAGTATAGCTCTACCATTTCCTGCCAGTGAGGCTTAAGAACAGTAATTGTTTCCTCTGTGAGCTTGTTTCCTCATTTAACGACGATGGACAATTGGTGGTAGAACCAAAGGAGGTAATGCGCATTCACAAGCCTGATAACTGAAGTTGTGCATAAACAGTAGATGTTGTATTAAGATGAACAGTTTTTCTTCTGGGACGTTTTTTAATTTTTCTAATAAATAATATTTCTGTGCCTTAAGCCTATTTTCTGGCAGTCTGGAATGTTTCTTCTGTGGTGTTTATCCTGATGGTAGGGACGTGTCTGACAACAAAGTCACCCCTCGGACAATCAGTCCTTCCTCGACTGTGGGGGTTGCAGGGTCTCCAGACCCCAGAGTTTCTCCCACTCATGATGATGATAATGATGTGTGTGTGTGACTTTCTCTTGCCTGCATTTTCTGATTCCCCCCGCCCTCCTTTCCATAGGTCAAGTCACCTGTCTCTCTCTCCTGGATTTCTACAGCCCCCTCCTCCGTGGTCTTCCTGCTTCTCCTATTACTCATGTCTCCATTGCTATGTAACAAACTTCCCGCAAAACTTAGTGGCTTAAAACCACAACCATTTTATCTGCTTCCAGTCTATGGGTCAGGAATCTGGGCAGGGCTTTCAGTTTTTACAGTTTTTCTGCTGTCTGGAGCTTGTGGCTTGGCTGGGCTGGAAGGTAGGGTTCACACTCATGCCTGGTATCTCCGTGTCCCTCCACATGCTCCCTCTTTCTCCATGTGGCTGTTGCGCTTCCTCACAGCAGTGCTGTCTCAGGAGAGTCAGACTTCTCTATGGCAGCTGGTTTTCAAGAGGGCAGGTTACAAGAGGAGTGGAAGGTGTCTGTGTCTTAAGGCCAGAGTTAGAAGGTACACAGCATTACCTCTGCCACGATCTAGTGGCCAGAGATAGGTACGGGGGAAAATTAGATTTAAGGAGAAAGGAGCAGTAGAGAGTTTGAGGACATCTTAATCCCCCATGGCCCCCTTCAATCCATTCTCTGAACAGCCACCAGAGTGATTCTTCTAAAATTAAATCAGATGCCAAGCCCATGTTTAAACTCCCCCAAGGACTTCCCATCCCTAGCAGAGTGAAATTCACAGTCCTAACCATGGTCTGCAAGACCCCTCTGGAAAGTATCCCTTGCCCTTCTTCAGCATGAATATATAGGCTGTTTAGGTACAGGGATCTCATCTGCTTTGTAAGTCACTATATCCCTATAGAATGGTGACTGGCACTGTTTTGCTTGAATAAGTGACTGATTCTTACATCCTGCCTTTTGTCTTATTTTCTGCATTTGAGCCTACCTCCACACCACCATACCGAGAGGTCCTCCAGGGCAGACTTCATGTTTTCTTTTCATCCTTGCAGTCAGCAGGCACCTAACATGGTTCTTGATAAACAGTAGCTGGGTGTTGGTTGGGTTTGAGCTTCACCCCTTGTTTGAAGCCCTAGGCAAGCTAGTGAGTTATATGCATGTTATCATTTAACATCAAAACAAGTCCACGTGATATGGTCTGTTACTATACCACTATTACAGATGTGAAAACTGAGTCAAAGCATAGCCAAATAGCTTGCCCAATGTCACACAGAAAGTGCAAGGACTGGGATCTAAACCCAGGCAGGCTGATTCTAGTGTCATGCTCTTCATAGCTATTCTGCACTGCTTCCCACGTGATTTAATCCTTAATCATAGCTAGCCTGTTTTGTGTCATGTTATAACTATTTTGTGCTGGCCCAGCCTGTTATTTCAGGTTTGCATCTTTTGGTCCTCTTTTAAGCCAGCTCTGTCACTTACACTGGGCAGGCTGATGAACTTTTATGACTCGGTTTCCCCAGATACAAAACAGAGATAGTAGCAGTACCTAATGCAAGGCCTGGTTGAGGAAACAAAACAGGCTTACTCACATAAAGCACTTATAACGGTACCTGCCACAGTTAGCACTCAATAAACCTTAGCAGTTATTGGTATTGATCCCCCCCAAAGCACAGGCACACAGCGTCAGCCCTGGGACAAGCATTCTGCTAAATGCTTTTGCCTCTGCTAATAAACAGATTTTTTTTTTTACCTGCTATGCAGCTTCCTGTGTGCTAGCCCTACACAGAGACCTCTCGTGTCCTTACACATTTTGCCGTTCTTCCCATGGCCACCCTCATTCTTCTGCATTTAGCGAGTGTGAACTGAGTGCCCACTTTGTGCCAAATTTTCTGCAAGGCATTTCCTATATGCTGTGTCACTTTATATGCTTGTCCCCATATCACAGATGAAAACTTGAAGCTCTCAGAGCTTATGTACTTTGTCCCCAAGGAACTTAGCAAGAAAACAGAAAAACCTAACTGGTCCTCCCCATTCTTCCTGCCCACCTCCAGTCTATTCTCTACACAGCAGCCAGATTTGTTTTCTTTTTCTTCCTCCCTCCCTCACTCCTTCCCTCTCTCTCTTTTTTTCTCTCTCTCTCTCTCTTTCTTTCCTTTGTCTCTCCCTCCCTCACTTCTTCCTTCCTTTCCTTCTTCCTTTTTTTTCCTTGTAATTAATAGACTTTACTTTTTTAGAGAAGTTTAAGGCTCACAGCAGAATTGAACATAAGGTACAGAGATGTCCCAAATACCCCAGCCCCACACATGCACAGCCTCTGCCATTATCAACCCCCCACCCCCCAGAGCAGTACATTTGTCACAATAGATGAACCTGTACTGACATGTCATTATCATCCAAAGTCCATAGTCCACATTAGAGTTTACTCTTGATGTTGCACATTTGATGGATTTTGACAAATGTATCATGGCATGTATCTACCATGTATCATACAGCTTCACTGCCCCCCAAAATCCCCTGTGCTCTGCATATTCCTTCCTTTCCCCCTCCACCCCTGCCAGCCACTGATCTTTTCACAGTCTCTATAGTTTTGTCTTTTGCAGAATATTGTATAGTTAGAATCATGCAATGTGTACCCTTTTTAGAGTGAGATTTTTAAGACTCTGATCTGATCATGTCCCTCCATCAGTTAAAACCCTTCGGTGAGTCATGCATGCTCCAGCCCCTGCCCACCGCCCTGGCCTCCGCTTGCTCTGAGTCAGCCACATCAACTTTTCCTCAGGTCTTCGATTCACTCTTTCCAACCACAGGTCTCCACATATTCCATTCCCTCTGCCTGGAAGGTTGTTTCCTCCCTATTTCACCTAGAAAATTCCTGCCCATCTTTCAGATCTCTGCTCATGTTCCATTCCCCTAGAGAAACCAGAGAAACCCTCCTATAGGATATTCACTCTGCCTGGTCCTCAGGGGGCTTGCAGTCAATCTTCATTAATTATGTGGAAGAACTGATCTGTGTAGCTATTTTAAGTACTTACTGTGCCTCAGGCACTATGCTGGGCATTTTGCTATTTCTTTTGTTGTTTCTTTTTTCCTTTTAATGTTTATTTTTGAGAGAGAGACAGAGCATGAGCAGGGGAGGGGCAGAGAGAAAGGGAGACACAGAATGTGAAGCAGGTTCCAGGCTCCAGGCTGTCAGCACAGAGGCCGATGTGGGGCTCAAACTCACAAACCATGAGATCATGACCTGAGCTGAAGTGAGATGCTCAACTGACTGAGCTGTCCAGGCGCCCCTGCATCTCTGCATTTGTTATTTCTGATTCTTACATCCTCCCTGCCTGGTCAGTATGACAAGCTATATTTTAATAATAGGGAAATTGAGGCTCAGAAGAGGTTCAGTGTCTAACTCAGTGTCTGACAACTCCCAGGGGATGGAGTCGGTGTTTGAATCCAGCTCTGGCTGAATGCAGACTGTGCTCTTACAACTATACCACGCCTCCTGATTTTTCTTATTGCTGGAGCCAATGCTTGGCCCTCTGTTGGTGGCAAGGCACAGGGGCTCTCTGGGTGGGTGGGCTGGTGACTACCCATTTCCGTAGGTCAGGGGTCAGGGGAGAGGTTGTTGCCATTTTAATAACATGCAACAGCAGCTCTGCAGTTGGGCAATTGGAGCATTTGTTCACCATATGACGCTTTGGCTCCCATTCAGCTCCCCAGAGAGACCCATACAGCCATCTTTTATTACCACCCTCTATGCTGAGAGAAAGAAACATAAAGAGATAAAGTGACTGTGTGGCTTGCCTTTGCTTTGGGCGATCAAACAGAGTTTCCACAGCCTCCATGCTCCCTCCTCTCATCCAGGGCTACCACATGCATCAGAGCAAGGCAAGAGACCATTCTTTATTTCTCATGCAGCCAAATTTATTTGAGAGTAAAGTTTGTTGTGTAAGGTTGTGCAGCTTGTGCACTGCTCAAAGGCATATGGTGCCCTCCACGTGGGAGGTGAGAGTCTGCCTGTTCTCTGTTCACTTGTGGTCTAGCTTGGGGCTGCCTCTTCCCTTTTTCTAATTTACGTGGACATGTCTTATGGGTCAGTAGGAAAGGCTAGAGAATGTGATTTGGAGAAAGAACTGTCCGATAGACTTGGTCTCTGTCACCCACACACCTCCCAGTCTCTGCTTGGGACTTGCATTCCCTAAGATGCCCAGACTCCAGATGCTGTGACACCAAAACTCCTAAGCATAAATTACCATAGTCATCATTAACTTCCCTTCCACCTAGGCTTAGAACTCCTTAAGCAATTCACTATGACCAAACTCTGACCTCTAGGGTCAAGAGCAAAGCTGTTTCATCTGTGTTAAGGCCACAGGCTGTGCAGTTGAACAAACTTGGATTCAGGTCCTCCTTCCATCGTTTACTAGCTGTGTGACTTAGGAGCACTCACTTCACCTCTTCATGCCTCAGTTCCCTCATCTGCGAAACAGAGTCATGCTTATAAAAATTACATGTAATAATTTATGCAGGCATGATAAGACGGCAAATATCAATTGCTTGCTTACTGTGTACCTGCTGGTGCTGGTGTTCTAAGTACTCTTACAAAGATTAGTTTCTTTAATCCTCAGAGCAGCCTATTTTCCAGATGAAGAATCTGAGGCATAGAGAGATGAGCTAACTTGCCCAAGGTCACACAGCTGCTAAATTGCGGAAGCTGAGATTTAAATCATGGCTGTCTATGAGCTCTGAAAGTAAAGCATGTGAAAGTGCAGTCCAGCCCCTGGCACAAAGAAAGTTCTCAATAAATAAAAGTCATTACTTGTATCAGCAGTGGCAGCTGTAGCTACCAGGATCAGAGACCTCCAGGACATGAGAGTCTATAGATCGGCTGTCATGTCATGTGTTTTTTTGAATCCTGTTCCTCACAGGTACCTCCTGGTCTCTTTCAGATTGTGTGGGGTAGGGACTGAGTAGACACGATTCTCTCTCCCCACTTCCCACCACCACCATCTTTACCCAGAGAATCAGTTCCACTGTTATCTATTTATATATCAGAATTCCAAGTAAAACTTTGTTTGAAAAAAAGCTCTGCTGCCAAGCAAGAGTTTAAAAATACATGGCCCACCTTAACCCATTCGTTTTTAAGTAAATATGCCATAGGGAGGGCAAGTACCTTGCTCAAAGATACACAACGAGCGAGCTGAAGACTGTGCAGGACAGAGCTGTTTCCTGATTCCCAGAGCAGTGGCTTTTTTGCTAAGCCTCTTTCAGGGTCTTGTTTTTTCCCCTCAAGTGGCAAGTGGAGAATGCATTTTGATCCCATTTCCCAGAGCCCCTCATTCTGGTACGCTTCCTCCCTGTCTCCAAGCCCCCTGCCCATGTCTGTGTCTGACCTGGGCACACACCCTCATGTAAATGCTGACAAGTGCCCCCTAGTCCCAAGCAGACAGACCCTGGCACCACCCTGCTTCCCAAAAGCAAGTCCAGGAGGCTGACTTCACATTGCTGGCTCCATCTCTCGCTGTGCAGGTCAGACCTGAGCTCAGAGAGGAGGGAGGGCTGACAGGTTCATAGTGTTAATGGGATACATTTGAGAAATGCTAAACCGACAGTGTTTGGAAATCCAGGCCAGCAGCCAGGCACAGAGCCGGCCAAATTTCAGCTGGAGTGGGAGGGGGTGGTTATTCTGAGGCAGAATTAGTGTCTTTTAAAAAACTGGATAAAGACATTGTTTATTCAAGACCTTGGGAGCACAAAGATAAAACATGCATAATGGATTTGGGGTCTTTGAGCAGACAGCTCTCCTAAACTGTCTCCATCATAACAAAAAATTGCAGCCATCTGCTGAGGCCTCTTCAGTGGCCTGTGTTTGCTAGCTATGCATAGATTCTTTCCCTGCAATGGACTGTATGGTTGGGAGGCTGAGGTTCAGAGAGGTGAAGGAATGGACTTAAGGTCACACAGCTGATGGGTGAGAAGGAGCCAGGATTTAACCAGCTTTTTCCAACTCCCAGATCCCCACTCTTGATTAAGACAAGGCTCTAAGACTAAGACCTTGACCTCTAGTGCCAAGGGCACAGCAATTTAAGTTGAGTGTTTAGACTAACTATTAGATTTAGCTAGAGACCATTGAGATTCTCTAATCTGGGCTGGACAGCATGCTAGGTACAGATAATGAAGACATCCTCAGAACACTTTAAGCCTATCAGTCAATTTAGGCTATTAGGGCAGATTACCATAGCAATAAGACCTCAAGGATCTTGGCTTGTAATAGATGTAGTAGAAAGGCTGGATATTCCTAGCTAAAGTCCATCTAATTGTTTCTCTAGGCTTGATCACAATATGATATGCTAAGACTCGACCATTCATTCATTTAGTGAACATTTATGGAGCACCTTTCCTGGGCCAGGCATTGGTGCTAAACTCTGGGAAACAAGGAGTCATTGGCTTTTATGCGGGAGTGTGTAGCCAGGCAGAGATTGAAAAGCAGTGGTCCTCAGAGACACACCTGGGTTCCTATCCCATCTCTGTTGCCTTCTAACTCTGAGCATAACTTTACCCTGAGCTTCTGTGCTGATATAGGTTATTCCACAATATAAGGACAGTGGTTATCAAACTTGTTCTGTTAAGGGTAAAAGTAGGAAATATTTTCAGCTTTGCAGCCCATATGGTCTCTGTCACCACTACTCTACTTTGTCGTTGTGGCATCAAAGTAAACCTACATAATACATAAATGAGTGAGTATAACTGTGTGCCAATTAAACTTAATTTATAAAAACAGATGGTGGGCTAGACTTGGCCAGATTTGGCCTGTGGGTTGTAGTTTTACATACAGACTTACCCGTCTGGTTAAGAGTGTGGCCTTTGGAGTACGGCTGCCAGGGTTCACATTTTAGCTCTGCCTTTTACTGGTTGTGTTGACCCTGGACAAATTATGAAACTAAGTTGTGCTTTACTTTTACCACCTGTAAAATGGGGATGATGATAACCTTTTCTGTACAAAGAGGTTGTAAGGAATAGAATAGTATTTGTAAGGTACCTATAAAACAGCATCTGGCATGTTGTCAACCTTTATAATCATTAGCCACCCCTGGAGAAGTTAGTGTAGGTGAAACAGTAATGGTATTAATACCTGCCCGTTGGGGCCATTGTGGTAAGGTTTGGATGATACCGTTTCTGCAAGCTCCATTAGGACATGGGCTTTTGAGTGTTTTGTTCTCATATGATTCCTCTCCAATAAAACTTTATTTACAAAACCAGCGGCCAGCCCATAGGCCATGCCTGATGATTTGGTTTCTTTAAATATTGCATTTAAATATTATTTACCTTGATTACTGAATTTTGGGTCACTTCTCCCTCAAATCCTGTGCCCAGGTTCAACACTTCACTTAACCTCATTCTAATCCCGGCCTGGCCAGGGCTTGCTCTGAACAACAGTTCCTGGCACATAGAAGACATTCTGTGAATGTCTGTTTAATGCCCAAAGTGCCTGAGCATGGTGTCTGGCATTAGTGGGTCTTCCATAAGTGGGATCTCCCACAATGTTTGTGTGTCATAGGGGTTAAGAGCTCAAGTTTGAGAGTCAGATGGCCTGGGTCCGTATTTGGACCAGCCACTTACTGTGTGACTTTTTAAAGTTTCTTAACTTCTGTGCCTCGGTTTCTTTATATGCAGTATGAAGCTAATAATAGTACTTATCTTATAAGGATGCTGTGAGGATTTTAAATGAGTTGATCCATCTAGTGCTTAGAAGAGCATGGGACAGATGATGAACACTCAATAGATGTTAACCTTTTCATTATTTTTCTCATGGGGTTAAGGATCACTGATGGACAAATTGGCAGAAATGAGTAGTGCATCTAAGAAAGAACTGGTTGTAATTGTTTCAGAGAGTGAGGTTTTCAATTGTTAAATGTTGGTGAGCATCAGGACTATCTAATGAGCTATTCTAACATACAGATTCCTGTTCCCCCTTCCCAGGGATTTGGATTCATTATGTTTGTGACCTGAGAATCCCCTTTTTCCAAAATGCCAGGTGCACATGATGCAGGGGGTCCCAGGAGCACACACTGAGCAACGCCAGATCTTTGGTTTCCAGGGAATGGCTTCTCTCAGGCCTTGTGGCTTCCTGAGAACAAGCAGATCAGCCACTTCCTGTCTCCTTCCCTCCCTCCTTGTCCCTGGAGGGGGCTCTGCTTCCAGATGGGGTCAGTTCATTTCAGCTGCTCCCAGGCCTTTCCCCAAGGCCTCCAGCTGTGCAAACCTCTGGCTCTCTTTTCTCAGAGACTTCTCAGCTAGTGTGTTCGGGGCTCTTCTGAGGATGCCTACCCCTCTGAGCATGGGACCTCTCTGCTAGGGGTGCCCTGCAAGCTGAGGTCTCCCCAGTGATCTGCCTTCATCATTCTTGACTGGCCAAGGGCAGGATGCCAGCATCTCTTCTTCAGGAGCTGGAGAAGCACGAACAGCTGGAAGTTTGGGACAGAGCTGTGGTTAGAGGAGGGCAGAGGCAAAGTGGAAGACACACAGGCCCTGCAGCCACACACACCTGTTCAGATGACCTGGGTGGGGGCCTTGGACCAGTAACTTAATATGCATGTGCCTCTTGTATCCCTCTTATTTGAACAAAGACACTCATGCCCTCCTGGCAGAGCTGCTGGGAGTGTGAAATGAAATATGAAGACACAGCACCCAAGCAGCATCTGGCCTGCACAAGTGCTGAGTGCAGTTGTGTCTGTAGAGAATCAGTGATTGGAGGTGGGTGGGGGGAAGTATGGTAGATCTTCTTCCCCTGCTACCTGACCATCTAGACTCCGCCCTCTACTCTCTAAGATGTTTCTGGGTTTTGTATGTGTGGTTCTTGTCTTCCCAACAAGGCTGTAAGCTCAATGACGTCACAAGCTCTTTTAATACTCTATGTCAGTTTGCCTCCCACCTAGAGCCTACTGAATACCAACTTTGTGGAGAGCAGGTAACGTGAAGAATTCCAGTTGCTCTTTTATTTTTCCCCCCAAAATCTTATTCCTCTTCATTTCACAACTGAATGAAATAATGTGGAAAACCTGTCTGACGCAACCTAGAACCAAAGTATTGCTTTCTTCTTTTATAATATGATAGCAACTTACAGCTGGCCAGAAATTCCCAAGTTCATCTGATTCCACCCTGTGGTGTTAACAGATGAGAAAACCAAGACTCAGAGAAGGGAAGTGCTTTGCAGCTGGGGGAATCCTTCTCCGAACCACAGAACACAGAAAACTATGAGTGTCTACTTTCACATTTCTTCCAGGCCTGGTACATAACTTGTACCAGTATAGATGGACAAGATAGAAGTTATTTCATTACATACAAGGGATGGCTTTGGATTTGGGGGCTTAATTTTGTCCCAGAACTAGTTGAGAAGGGTACCTGCTATTGAGTAATGGGTGTCAGAGCTGTGGCTAGCCCTGACACCTTACCCCATCTGAAAACTTCCCACAGTGGATGATAGTCATGGCCCAGTGGTTAGTGGTGTGGAAGAAGAGCCTGGCCCATTACTTGTCCAAAAGCTTTGTAAAATCCAGAGCCCCTACAAACATAAGGGGCTTTGTCTGCTTGTTTGGAAGAAGGTGGAAAAACTACCACGTGTAAAGGCCAAATGCCTCTAAAACCCATTTTCTAGTTTTACTGTATATGTCATGGTAGGCTAACTGTTGTGGGAAAACAAACTCGGTGGCCTAATATGAAAGAAGCCATTTCTCACTCCACAGTTCCATGTGGCAGAACTTCATGGGTTACTCAAGAGCCCAGGAGGGCCCTCTGTGTCTTGTGGCTCCATCAGAATCCCCAAGGTCCTCAGAATCCTCTGCAGGCTGTCTGCATCTGCTAGCCGATAAGAAAGAGAGGGAAGAGGATTGCGTGGAAAGATTTTTATGGGCCAGTCTTGTTCATCATTCTCACCAGCATTGCACGTGTTCCGCAGCCAGACCTCAGTCACATGTCTGCCCCCCTCCACAAGGGCTGCTAGGAAATGTAGTCCAGCTGGGTACTCAGGTGGAAAAGGAAACAGATTTGGCCAACAGGTTGGCCATCTAGTTTCTGCTGTGCTTGGTGATTTCTGCTATTACCTATCTTAAAACCCAGGAAATAAGGCCTGCTTGCACCATAGGATTGTGCCAAGGATCAAGAGAGGTAATGGCTGTTACAGTGCTCAGAAGCAGTACATGCAGGTGAACTCCATTACCTCCTAAATGCCTGGCCCAGAGTCGTGTATATAGTAGGTGCAAAACAAACCATTATGCAGTTGATGGTCTTCCCACCAGCCTCCTGAATGGACGCTCTGCCTCTGCTAGCTGCCATTTGATTCACACGCACATCTTCTCAACAACTCACCCATTGCAATCAGTCATTGCCGACTGCCGCTGCCAGCTATGAGCTGGAACACAGGAAGGGTTTTATCTGAAGCCTGAGACGTCCTGAAAGGATGAGGCCTCCCTTCTTGGGTCCCTGGAAGGCTGCCCGTGGCACCTCACATTCTTTTCAGCCTAGCGGCCGGTGGTAACCATGAGCCCACTCCGGGGCTTCTGCCGCCAGCTATGAAGGCTGCCGCTGATGCATGCAACTCAGGGCTTGTGGCCTGGAGATGTTCCTTCTTTTCCCCAGTCCCGCCACAGACCCCGTTGTTGCTCAAAAGGAGGAAGAAAAGGCCGCAGAGATGCTGTCAGAACCTGATCATCAGGGTGTTCCTAGCTCACCATACCATATTTAAGTGCATGTTAGGAATTGTAAAACAAAAGTCAGCCATCAAATAGTAACAGTAGTAACAGCTTATACTTATATAATGTTTACTGTGTGCTGCATGTGAGTTTCCAAGATAATCCTATGAAATGGGCTTAATTATTATGCCCATTTTATAGATAAAAATGAGGCACAAAACATTCACTGGCCTTAAACAAGATAAATCACAGAAGTATTTCTTTAGTTAAGGCATGGACTCTGTAGTTTACCACACAGTCCCCACTACTTCCTAATGTCTCCTAGACATAAAGCCTGAGTGTCAGTTGCCATTTCTCTGTAACAAAAGCAGTAGAGAGTGTACTGCTTTAAGACAGTAGACACTGAGTCCAGACCACCATAGTTTAAGTTCTGGCTCTGCCACATTTTAGTGATGCAAACTTGAGAAATTAATGAACCACTCTAAATCTCTTTAGACAATCTATAGAGGTTGTCTAAAATCACTGGTTCTTTTTGCCTCCAGGGGCTGTATTTAATCTAGGCTACTGATGTACAACTTTTGACTTGAGGCATAGTCAAATCTGCTCTATTTGCCAATAGAAGTGAAAATGACCCTGTGGCAGATGATAACAGATGTGGAAATTGGAGCTCAGAATGTTCAAGCACCCTTTCCCATGGTCAGTGACAGTACCAGATCTTCCATTAGAAGCTGGTCTATAAATCTGCCCACTAGCTTCATCATCCTTTGATGTACATGTTTCATAAAAGCCTCCATTCTTGGAACCTGGTGTGGATGCTTTGGAGCAACCACTTACCTGAAGGATAGCTTGAAGCAAGGTACTTCCTGAGCCTTCATTTTCTCATCTGAAAAATGGGCTAATAAAAACTATTTTCTGTAAGGCTGTGATGTGGGAGATTTCAGCCCATCTTGCCTGAAAAACCCGTTTTGCCACCTCACCTTCAGAGAATATCCTTAGCATGGCCAACTCCCACCCATCTTACTCATTCCCTTTTAGTACTCACTTGCATTTAGAAGCCCTCACTGGCTACAGTCAGCCCAGCTTGGGATTTGGGGGCTGCGTGGGCTACCCTCACAGCATTGTTTTGAATGGCCCACGTCCTTGCTTGTCTCCCAACACCATCCCGTACTCAAGGGTGGCAGATGTCTTGCTCAAGAATTTATCTCTAATACCACACCCTCTGCTCATGCAAAAGAAATGTGTGTCAGGAACAGTAACAACCCAGAGGATGGTGTGGGATGTGCCTCCCTTCCCCTCCGTTGGTGGGGAATTCTGGGGAATTTGGAGCAGAGTTGGAATACACCCCCCCTGAGTAAGCCATACAACCTCCTAGTTCTTAGAGGGGTCTGCGGGCCTCTCCTAAGAGCCACGCTGCTCTATTAATTACATGCCTCGTCTCACCTCAGGAACAGTGATGCTGGGAGGCAGGAGCCTGCTTGTCCCTCCTGTAAGCAGCATTCAGAGTCTGACTGCCTGGTTTTGAATCCTGGAAGAACCACTTCTGAACTGTGTGCCTTCAGCAAGTTACTGAAATCTCCTGGTGTCAGTTTCCCCATCTGTAAAATGGTAACTGACTTCAGGGGGTTGTCCTAGGGACGAAGGAATTAAAATCTGCAAACTTGGCAGTTATAAAATAAATAAAGACTAGGGAGGTAATGTACAACCTGATGACTGTAGTCACCACTGCTGTGTACTATATGTGAAAGTTGAGAGAGTAGATCCTAAGAGTTCTCATCACAAGGGAAAAATTTTGTATTTATATTAAATGATGGATATTAACTAAACTTACTGTAGTTACCATTTCATGGTATATGTGAGTCAAGTCATTATGCTGTACATCTTAAATGTATACAGTGCTGGATGTCAATTATATCTCAATAAAACTGGAAAAACATCTCAAGCATTTAGAATAGGATATGGTTGGGGCACCTGGGTGGCTCAGTCGGTTAAGTGTCCGACTTCAGTTCAGGTCATGATCTCACGGTTCTTGGGTTCGAGCCCCGCGTCAGGCTCTTTGCTGACAGCTAGCTCAGGGCCTGGAGCCTGTTTCAGATTCTGTGTCTTACTCTCTCTCTGATCCTCCCCGGCTCATGCTGTGTCTCTCTCTCTCTCTCAGAAATAAATAAAAAACATTTTTAAAAATTTTAGAATAGGATATGGTCCATAATGAGTATAATAAAAATACTTGTTAAATAAAAATCTAAACAGGAAAAGTAGAGTACATGATCAGTCCCTGTGAGAGAAGCAAAAGGTAGGAACAGATAAATGGGAGCTGTGTGATGATAAAACGAAAAAAAAAAAAGTTTGCTGAGACAAAGGAACTTGACTCAGGGCCGGAGGATGTTGCAGGTCTGCTTCACTGGCAGGAAACAATAAGAGCTAACACTTTCGCAGCTTCGACTAAAAGCCAAACACTGTACTATGCATAGCATGCATTTGCTCATTCAGGGCTCATGTTTCCAACAAAGAAACAGGTGTTCAGGTGGGTTAAGTATCACCCGAAGACTCGGCTAGTAAGTACAGAACTGAGATTTGAACCAAGATCTTGATTGGCTCCAAAGCCCATTTTCTAACATTTAACCTGTTAGTAGCAAGAATGCAGCCCTTTGTCATGCACCGCACTGTTTTAGCTGACTGTCAGGTACTGTGCTGGAAGGCCAGCTCCCATTCATAAGTGCCTTCTTTTTTTTCTTTTTTTTTACCAATAGTTTATTGTCAAATAGGTTTCCATATAACACCCAGTGCTCATCCCCACAAGTGCCCTCCTCCATGCCCATCTCCCCCATTCCCCCCCACATCCATCAGTCCTCAGTTTGTTCTCAGCATTCAAGAGTCTCTCATGGTTTGCCTCTCTCCCTTTCCCCCACCATTTCCGCACTTCTTCTTCCCCATGGTCCTCAGTTAAGTTCCTCCTAATCCTCCTATACGTTCAAACATATGATATTTGTCCTTCTCTGCCTGACTTATTTCGCTCAGCATAACACCCTCAAGGTCCATCCATGTTGCTACACATGGCCAGATTTCATTGTTTCTCATTGCCATGGAGTATTCCATTGTATAGATAAACCACATCTTCTTGATCCATTCGTCCATTGATGGACACTTAGGCTCTTTCCATGTTTTAGCTATTGTGGAGAGTGCTGCTATGAACATTGGGGTACATGTGCTCCTATGCATCAGCACTCTTGTATCCCTTGACTTCTACCCCAATTTCTAATATCTCCCTACACAAGATCTCTGCTAGTGCTTTCTTCTTTCTTGTTGCCATAAGTACTTTCACCCATAGGCTATATCACTCATAGCTGGATGCTTCATTTCAGTTTCCAGAGATAGAATCTGTAGTAAAATGGACCCACCCTAGTAGTTGAAGCACCTGCTTTTCTCTTGTATGGAACAGAACTAATATATATACATGGTAGTTCCTCCTACATAGGGTTGTTTTGAGTTCTGAAGGTCAAATGAAATGAAGCACATATGGAGTGTCAGGTACTTAGAACACCCTCAATAAATGGTGTATTACCACTTTGTGGCCTGGGGTGGGGAAGGAGAAAAGGAATAAAGAAAAGAACTCAAGTTCTCTCCTTTATCTGGGAAATGTCAAGGTTGTGGCCAAGATTGCTGAAAAAAAAATGGTGATTTTCCTAATTCATAGGATAAATTCATCCCATTCACTCTCATGCANAGATTTTGGATATTAACCCTTTATCTGATATGTCATTTGCAACTATCTTTTCCCATTCCGTTGGTTGCCTATTAGTTTTGTTGGTTGTTTCCTTTGCTGTGCATCTTAAGTGCCTTCTAATAAGCACATGGTATCTCCTGTGCTTCTAGGACCCACCTAGATTGATTAGCATTGAAGACTGCAACTTGCATCATTTTGCATCTCCTGAGTTTGCCCCTCCATTCCCTAGTACTCATTCATTCAACATTTTTGAGTGTCATGTGCTAAATACATATTTCAGATGCTGTTGCCACATCAGTAAACTAGACAAACCTATCTCTTGTTCTCATGTAGCTCACAGTGTGATGGGCAAGGGGGAGATACTAATCAAATAATCAAATATGCCATCTTAGAATCTAAGTAGAAAAGTATTTGGTACTGAGTCTTGTCCAGAAAAGAAACCCAATACTTAATAAATGTCAGTTCATTGTTTGGAATGGAGTAATAATAATGGCATTCTATGCTCCCGGGTCTTTATATCATCAAGGAAAAAAATATATGTGCCAGGCATTCCACTGGAGAACTAGGGATGAATTAAGGAGTATATATAAGCCATTGTCCTCATAGAGGGTAGAGTCTAATAGGAAGGCTGACATGTAATTTAAAGCCTAATCGTATAAGTATAGAAGTCTGTGCAAAGGGCTGGATAGAAAATACTTTCCACATGTATTTTGTTCACCGTATAGCACTTAGAAGAGTGCTGAGCACATAGTAGGTACTCAACAAATAGTCATTGAATGAATAAATGACCGTGATATCTACATCGGGTTGTAAAGGATAAATAGAAGTTTGTCAGGAAATTTGCCTAGAACTTGGCAATGACCAAGAGGTAAGGGATTCCATCAGGGCTGAAAGATGGAGGAGGAACTTCTCAGAACAAGGATCTATGAAGATGGCCCCGGGCTGAGTGGCTGTTTAAGACCTATTCCATTTCAACCCTCTCTTGATTCCAGGTCCCTCTTTATGTACTGGTCTGGGTTTTGATTGGAAAGTTGTATCAGAGACACAGCCAGAGACAGAAGGTCACACCCTCTCTGAATATTTTAGCTAAAAAAGGCCTCAGAAATTGTTACATATCTAACTTCCTCATTTCACCTATAAAGGGACTAAGGCTCAAAGGGGAAACTTTTGTTCAAGGTCTTGGGCTGGTTAGTGACAGGGCCAGGACCAGAAGCCAGGTTTTTGACTCCAGGCCTATGTTCTTTCCATTATGTGAGGGATTTCCGAGCCTTTTTAAATTTATTTATTTATTTATTTTTATTTTAAGCAGCAGAACCTCTTTTTTTTTTTTTTTTCCTAAGTAAAAGCTTATGTGGATAAATGCAGAGCTGCCCTGGATAAAGCCACATGCAGGGCCCGTGGTGGACCCATAGTCTCTATCACCGACCAGCTTTCCACAAACACACTCCTTCTTTGATATAGTTAGCATTTTCTCTGTCTTCTGAGGGTGCATGTAAAAGCTGCCTCGATGCTCTGACCCCGTTCCTGCTTACAAAAAGATTTCTTCTCCTAAGTCTCACCTCAACACCAGTGCACCATAGGTAATAATAAGAAAGCTCTTAACGCAGTGCCTGGCACACAGTAAGTGCTCAAAATGTTCATTGTCATAATTTTTATTGTGCATCTGGCTCAGTCCATACAAATCAGAGGAGTGGGGAAGGGAGCAGCTGTGGGTGGGCCACCAGCTAGGAAGTGGGTGCAGGACAGGGTACTTACCATACCTAGCTTGGTTGATCTTCCTAACCAGGTCAGTACCATTGTCAACATTTTACAGTGCAGGACTCTGAAGTTCAGACAGGCCAAGTACTTGCCTGTGGCCACACAGGTGGTAAGGACGAGGCTAGGAAACCAGCCTATGTTTCTTGAGAGCCCAAGTCCCTCTTCAAGACACACAGAGAGACCTACCCACACATACACACACACACAGTGAATTCAGGATTCCTTGTCAGACCAGACTACCTCTCATTGTTTCATTCAGCCCTGACAGCAATACCATTTCTCTATCAAATGAATGTGGAGCACCTACTATGTGCTGGGCACTCCAGTAAGCCCTGCTGCAGACACATGCAGCATAGATGGGGACAGACATCAGATGAATAATTACAAGTGCAATGAGTATTACCAAAGGCAGGAAAAAAAGAATGAATTCAGTATCTTTTTTTTTTTTTTTGGCTTTCAGATTTTTACTTTTTTTATTTTTAACGTTTATTTTTTTATTTTATTTTTATTTTTTGTTTTTATAAGTTTTTTTTCAGTTTAACCATTATTTCTTTTTTTTCTTAATAGTTTATTGTCAAGTTGGTTTACATATAACACCCAGTGCTCATCCCCACAAGTGCCCTCCTCCATGCCCATAAACCCCCTCCCTCTCCCCCACCCCCATCAGCCCTGGGTTTGTTCTCAGCATTCAAGAGTCTCTCATGGTTTGCCTCCCTCCCTCTCCCCCACTATTTTTCCCCTTCTTCTCCCCCATGGTCCTCCATTAAGTTCCTCCTAATCCTCCTATATGTTCAAACATATGGTGTCTGTCCTTCTCTACCTGACTTCTTTCGCTCAGCATAACACCCTCAAGTTTTATCCATGTTGCTACACATGGCCAGATTTCATTGTTTCTCATTGCCATGTAGTATTCCATGGTATAGATAAACCTCATCTTCTTGATCCATTCGTCCGTTGATGGACACTTAGGCTCTTTCCATGTTTTGGCTATTGTTGAGAGTGCTGCTATGAACATTGAGGTACATGTGCCCCTGTGCATCAGCACTCCTGTATCCCTTGGGTAAATTCCTAGCAGTGCTATTGCTGGGTCATAGGGGAGTTCTATTGTTAATTTTTTGAGGAACCTCCACACTGTTTTCCAGAGGAGCTACACCAGTTTACATTCCAACCAACAGTGTAGGAGGGTGCCCGTTTCTCCACATCCTCACCAGCATCTAGAGTTCTCTGATTTGCTCATTTTAGCCACTCTGACCGGTGTGAGGTGGTATCTAAGTATGGTTTTGATTTGTATTTCCCTAATGAAGAGGGACGCTGAGCATCGTTTCATGTGTCTGTTGGCCATCTGGATGTCCTCTTTGGAGAAGTGTCTGTTCATATCTTCTGCCCATTTCTTCACTGGATCGTTTGTTTTTCGGGTGTGGAGTTGGTGAGTTCCTTATGGATTTTGGATACTAGCCCTTTATCTGATATGTCATTTGCAACTATCTTTTCCCATTCCGTCGGTTGCATATTAGTTTTATGGATTGTTTCTTTTGCCAGGCAGAAGCTTTTAATCTTGATGAGGTCCCAATAGTTCATTTTCGCTCTTGATTCCCTTGCCTTTGGGGATGTGTCAAGTAACAAATTGCTGCGGTTGAGATCACGGAGGTTGTTTCCTGCTTTCTCCTCTAGGGTTTTGATGGTTTACTGTCTCACATTCAGTATTGTTTTATCACTTCCCATTATACAGATGAGGAAACTGAAGCTTAAAGACAAAATCATGTGATTTTCAGGACGAAAATTGCTGAAATTCATCATGTGCTCCCTACATGCCAGGAATTTTTCATGAACTCAGTTAAACCCTCTTAACAACTCTATAAAGTACTGTTATTCTCTTCTGAGTCACAGAGCATGAAAGTAACTTGCCTAAAATCGCAGGGCTAGGAAGAGGCTAAGTGGGGATTTGAACCCAGGCAGTCTGGTTCCAGAGCCTACTTTAAACCCAGGTCTGATGGACTCCTCTGCTGCCATTTGTGCAGGAGGAGGGAGCCAGAAGGAGGTTCAGAGTTCCCACCCTTGTGGGCATCCTGGGAACACCTCCAAGTGTCACTGTGTAATTGTCCTGACTGAGAGCCATGCTCCTGGAAAACAAGGACTCCCTTTCCCGGGTGAGACGGCTCCAAAACAGCATTCTACGGTGCAGCCTGGCCCATGAAGCACCTCCTTGAATAAGTGGTGCTCCCCAAGGGTGGGCCTCGGATCGCAGGTGATTAGAGGGAGATTCATGCTTCAGGAATCTGAGACTTTAGAGGAAAAAAAGCAATGCTGTCAGTGTGCCTTTACCTCATGCTGGCAGGCGCCAGGCCCAGGCACTCACATTCCTGAAGGGCACCGGTGCTCAGAGGTTGGGCCAGGTGGCTTGGCTGAAGTGGGGTCAGAGAAGCTCCTTCACAACCTGCCTGGGAGACTCTGGAGACCCAGAGAGAGTTCTCTGAGGTAGAAGTGTGTTAAGCAGGGCCCTCAGGAGGGGTGTGGGCCCCTTGCAGGAGTCTGGGAGGGAGGTAGGAGTATAGGTTCCTAAACATCACTGGAAAATGTATGATTTCTGAGCTACCATGTGTGATAACCTTACACATTTTTAAAAACCTGTTTTAGAAGAGTTAGAATGTATTCAATTGCTGCATCCCGCGTGAGCCTCACAGTACGCCTCTGGTCTCTCATCTGTAAAACCAGAATTATGTGCATTATGCAGTGCAGTGAGGATCCAAATTTGAGACCAGGTTTGGAAAGAATTTGACATAGTAATTGCCCTTCCCAAACACAGTTGTTCAAATTCATGGCAGTGCTTTAAAAACTGTTAAAAAATGCTACAAAGTATTATCTTTTGCTGTTTAATATTGTCACAAGTAACGTCAAGTCCTGAGGTTATCTCCAAATGCTTTGCTTCTTTTGTTAGCACATGATTATGGTTTTGTCACCCACCAATTTATCTGAATCTTCCTTGAAGGCCATTAAAGTTTTAGCCGCTTCTCTCTCATAATGAGCTGCTAAGTTTACTTTAGAATGAAAGAAGAAAAGGGATTTGCCCTTTTTTTCAATTGTGAATGATTGTCTTTAAAGTTTCCCTGTCGTGTTTGTATGTGTGTGTGTTTCTTGACTTCCAAACCAAACTCCAAACCCCCAAGGGTCTGACCCATGTCTAATTCTTAGCTATGTGCCAAGCACTGTTTGAGGTGCCTTCCATGAATTCATTGAACCCTCCCAAGAACCCAATTACACAGTTCTGTTATGATCCCTTCTTTACTAGCAGGGAAACTGATACACATAGAGACTAAGTAATGTGTTTAAGTGGGTGGTGGAGCTAGGCTTCCAAGCCAGGAGATCTGGCCCCAGAGTCCCCCCTCTTTGACACTAATGCCATTGCCTCCTTGAAGCCCCTTGCTCAGAACCCTGCATTTGGGGGCACTGGACAAGGCTGTGGGTTTCATTTAAGGCCATTCCCTTCCCCTTGTCTTACTCTGTGTAGCTGAGAAAATGAGGCTCAGAGATGTGAGATAATTGTGTGGGCCAGGAATGCTTTCACTGCATGTAAGAGAAAACCTGACATGTAGCAGCATAGGAAATAAAGACATTTTTTCCCCCTCACATAATGAGAGTCTAGTTGGAGGTGTTTCCAGATTGGGTGCAGTGAGAGAGTTCACTGTCAAAGATCCAGGTGCTTCTTGTTTTTCTACCCTGCCATACTTAGCATGTTGGCTTTTTATTCTCATGGGGAACATCTCAATGTCTGTGTTAGTCTGGGTTCTCCCGAGAAACAGAACCAAAAAGAGTAATATATAAATATGTATAGTACATATATTAAATGTGTACAAATATGTATAGATTTCAAGGAATTGACTCACATGATTTTGGAGTCCAAGAAGTCTAGGATTTGTAGTCATCAAGCTAGACCCAAGAGAGCTGATGATGTAGTTCCAACCCAGGTCCAAAGGCTTGAGAAGCAGGAGAGCTGACAGTAAAAATTCCAGTTCAAGTTCAAGTCCAGAGGCAGGAGTAGACTGGTGTCCCAGCTCAAAGTCAAGCAAAGAGAAAGCATCATTTCTTACTCAGCCTTTTCTTCTATGCAGGCCTTCAACAGATTGAATGAGGTCCACCCCACATTGGGGAGGGCAGTCTGTGCCACTTAGTTTACAGATTGAAAAGTTCTTCTCATCCAGAAACACACACCCACACGGACACACACACAAAATACAGTTTAATCAGATATCTGGACACCATATGGTCCAGTCAAATTGACACATAAAAGTAACTCTCACAACTTGTCCCCACTTGGCTGCCATAGTTGGAGGAATTGGGTCAGTGTTTGGGTCAGGAAGAAGAGGTCCCAGGTGGCTCTTCTCCTCTCAGGCCTAATCTGTTTAAGGGAAGTAGAAATGACCCCAGAAGCCCCTCCCAGATTTCCACCTGTGCCCCATTGACTAGAATTGGGTCACATGGCTAGAATTAGCTATAAGGGAGGTTGAGAAAACTGAGGACCTGACTTTTCAGCCTCAACAGTAGAAGGCCAAAAGAGATATTTGAGTTGCTGGGTTAACCATCCACTGGCCATCTGTCATGGTGTCAGGGCCACAGGATCAATAACAAAAAAGTTCAAAGTAGGATCCTGGAACATTTTCCCCTTTCAATATAATACATAAAGGAGAGTAACATTTTATTCTCTAGACTATAGTTTTGCATCTGAAGCCCTCACTCCACACTTCTTTCAATTTCTGTTTCTCAACAGTGGTTCACCAGCCCCCAGCTCCCAGCCTGTAAGTGTTCATTACAAGAGTAAGCTTTCAGAGGATAAATACACACAAGCAGGCCAGTAACAGGGGCCCAGGATCTAGCCTCACTCTGGAATAAGACTCGTCCAGTTGAACAAACACTTACTGAGCACCTACTATCTGCCTGTCACAATAATGGGCTGTGATAATGCTGCAAAAGAGAAGGTACTGTCTGTACTCTGGATGTGTTCCCAACTGGTGGAAAACCAAGCTGTGAAAAATGTGGGCCACTGGGGAGGCTGAGGACCTTGAGAGAGAAGTGTATGAGATATAGTGGAGCACAGCAGAGAGAGGCCAGCTCCCCTGCAGGGCTCAGGGAAGGCTTTTATTACCAGGAAGGTAGTATTTGAGCCAAGTCTGAAAGGATGAGTAGGTATTTGTCCAGCAGACCAAGCAGAGGAAGCCATCCCAGGCCAAGGGAACAGCATATGCAGTGTGGGGTGAACCTGTCAGCTTCCCCTGACTCTGGAGGGGAAGGAAAATGTTCCCTCCCCGCACATGTATAATCAGGCAGCTACAAAACGCTTACACTTGCAGTCTCCCCGCAGTGCCTTAATTTCCAGTCTCCTGCACTAAACACCCAACGTACCCAATTCTTAAGACTCTACTCAAGGGTCAACTCCTTCAGGGAACTGTTCCTGGATGATGTAAGGCTCCTTCTCTGGGCTCTGCTATTTTTTAAAAAAATCATTTTAGCAGTACCGGTATATATGGGAGTCTCTTCCAATGCTCCCTGAGCTCCTTGAGAGCAAAGACTGTGCCTCGTTCATCTCAATAGCCCAGTGCCTGGCACTGTGCCTGGTACCAGTCATGAGCCAATAAGTAGCTGAGGAATGAAGAGAAAGGCAAACTCTGGAGGTAGGCATAACAGACACACTGATGCCCACATGCAGATGAAAGAGCTGAGCTTCCAAGCATTAGGCCTGTGGCCCCATGGGTGGTAAGGGACCAGAACCTAGGTCAGCTGACTAGTTTTGTTCTATTTCACCATGCGGCTTCTAGAAGGAAGTAGGGCCCAATTTTCATTTTGTGAAGACTGGCAATAGATTCCAGATTATCAGAATTCCTGGCCGTTTCCCAGTATCCCAAGCACCTGCACCTTCTCCCACATGTCTCTCTAAATTCTCATTTCTCCTGTTCTCTAAGCTTCTCCTCTCCCTTTTCCTTAAACTCACCCCTCTGAGTTCTTGCTATTCAGTCATCCCCCAACCCCCATCTCCACTCTAGCTCTTCCCAGATAGTCTCTCCAGTCTGTAACAAGCTGGCCTTCCTAAAGCCCTTGTAAAAACCGAGGGCAGAGAAGTCTTCATCATTGTCCTGGCAGGACCTACGTTTCCACTTTCTTTAACTTTCTCATGAGAAGGATGGCTCTGGATGGGTATGGGAGATGGGGTGGGAGGTGATTCTGAGGCTTATGGTGGCTGTGACAAATGATCCTTAATGTCCAGTTCTCAGAAATGAATTCATAGACCACTTCTTTTTTTTTCATTCCTTCCTAATTTATTGAGATATAATTGACAGACAGCATCGTGCAAGTTTAAGGTGTACATTGTGATTATTTGATATCCATGTGTATTATGAAATGATTACCACAGTAAGGTCAGTTAATACCTCATTCACCTTACATGGTTACGTGTGTGTGTGTCTGTGTGTGTCTGTGTGGTGAGAACACTTAAGATCTACTCTCTCATAACTCTCAAGTATACACTACAGTATTGTTAACTATAGTCACCATGTGGTCCACGGCATCCCCAGAACTTCGTTGTCTTATAACGGAAAGTTTACCTACCCCTATGCGAGCATCTGTTTTTCACTTCTTATAGACCCCCAACTATTTCCTTCATAGCACTCAGCACAGTTTATAATTGTATGTGTGTGTTCACTTGGGTCTGGTGTGCCCACCCACTATCCCATAAGAGCAGGGACCACATCTATCCTGTTCACCTCCATATCCCCAGCTCCCAGCACAGTACCTGGCACATAATAGGTGCATAGCAAATCTTTGTTGAATAAGAAATGACGTGTATTGTGTGGCTTTTGTTCTTAGCTAAAAAGTAGTCTTTCAGCAATGCCTGGTCTTGGGCCTGTAATTTACTTCCAATTGTACTATCTCCTCTGCTGGTCACACCAATTCTGTGAGATAGTTATTAGAATCCCTAGTTTGCATGGAAGAAAAGTAAGTTTCAGAGAGCTTAGTGACGTGCCCAGGGTCATGCTAAGACAAGGAAAGACAGCTCAGTGCATTATATGGAGGTAAGTGTTGGGTACTTGCTGCTTGCCTGAGCATGCCTCTGGGAACAGTCCCCTGTATCAGGCATTGTCGTCCCTATGGTATGATTTTTAGAGATAAGCCAACTGAGGCACGGAGAGTCTAAGCAACTTGTTCAAGCAGGAATGGCTGAGCCAGGATATGAACCCAGGCAGGCTGGCAAAGTCATCCTTTTCTGTTATATCACTTGCCAGGAAATCTGCATATAAAGAATTACATAAGGCCTTAGAGGATGCTAGAGACACTGCAATTAACACCTGCAGGGAGGAGGGGTGAGAAAAATCCTGAGCAAGTACAAAGAAGTAGTAGGATTTAGAATCAATGGGAGATACTGGAAAAATCCATTGGAATTAAGTGCTGGCAACAGAAAATTTTACAGGAGTTTTTAAGCAGAAAGGAACTTGCTATAGGGATTTAGGTATGTAGACTTCCTTTAATAGGAATGGAGAGGTAGGCTCCAGCCTGGGCCTCCAAGAAGCTTCTGGAGTACTGCAGAAGTGACCCACCAGATGTTTCCGTTCAAGAGCACTCTGACGTCACTGGGATTCAGAAGGCCAGAATCTGGACGCTTCTGCCATCTCAGTGGCCTCTCAGCACCCAAGAAGCTGGAGCAGGGCCCTGGAGAAACCACACTCATGCCTCCAGAAACTCGTCTGCCAGCGGGGAACGAACAGACAGAGGGGGCAGGGAGATGATCAGCACCTCACTTCTGCTCTCCGAAGTTCAGCAAGTGCTTCCAGTTGGCCAAAGCTGATTTATATTCAGGACCTTAGCCACAAGAGAGTCTGGGAACAGAGTTCCCAGCATTTCATCCTCTGCAGTACAAGAAGCCACTCTAGCAGGAGGGTGGCCTACAAGTTGTGGGAGCATCCACCCCAGGAGGCACAGAGAAGCTTTGACACATCTCACACCAGTGGGACAGTAAGGGTCAGCAGAACTAACATGCCCCCTGGCTGCTACCAGGGACCTCTCTGTGCCCTCAACCCCATAGCTCCCTTGGGAGAAAAACACCTATTCGACAAAAATGACAGATTTGGAAAAAATACTGCAAACTATGACAAAGGATTACTATCCCCATATTTAAATATTTTTAGAAATTAATAAAGTTGAATATCCTAATATAAAAATAAATAGTGTGTATAAACCTAATTTGCTATAAAGAATGGCCTATGAACAAATAGGTAAAAAGGTGCTAAATCTCTATAATTATCAAAGAAAACATGAAGAAAACCAGGAGATGTGTTTTTCAGAATTAAAAAGATTAAGATTGATTTCATGTTGCTGAGAGTAGAGGAAACTGGCCTACCAATTAACCATTCACTTAAGTAAAGATTAATATGCGTTTTCTGGAGAACAGTAAAGTTTAAATGATCGTTGATCCTGTAAGTTCCCTACTAAAGACCTTTGGTAAGGAAAAGGTTAAAAGTCTAAAGAGAGAGCAATAGAGGCATTCTTCCCAGGATATTTTTTGTAATAATTTTTAAAATCTAAATGGACGCAAATATACTATGTAGTCAACAAAAAGGTTTAGACATTTACATTTTGGCATGCAAAGATCTCTGTGAAATAGCAAATGTAAAAAAAAAAAGATTACAAGATGGCATGTTTGTATACTTCCATCTTATTTAGAAACATCTGCATTCATATGTATGTTTATGTATTGAAAATAGGGGAGTAAATACTTCAGAATCTCAACATTGTCTCTGAATCTTGGGATTACTGTCTTCTCTTACCCTGTTCCTTGTATGTTGCTGTGCTGTTTTTTTTTTTCTTTTCTTTTCTTTAAGCACGTGTCACATTTATTAGCAGAAAAATTCCTATAAAACTTTTTTTTTCTCCCCTTTGAGAGAAAATTTGGACCTTGAGAAGCCTATTTGGCACAGTCGTTGCCTTTATCCTTCTCCAGACACTTTAGAAAACCAACCTTCTGAGGCCGCCTGAAGCAAGGATGTTTAGATCTGAGGCCTGGAGCTTGGGGCCCTGGGATTAATTAGAGCTGGGGCAGGAGGAGCAGTGAGGAGGGAGATGTGCTAATTTTAGCATCTCTGATAGAGAGTTGTTCCAGGATTCCTGTAATGTCCCCTAGCACGTGCCTAGCTTGTCCTCCAGCCCCCTTCCCAGTGACTGTAGGGCTAACACACACAATAATAGACTTTAGCTTGCAAAAAAATGATCAAAATCTCTGCTGCTTTAAATAGAGGTGTTTGATACCCTTTGGATGACAGGTCTTGGGGGGCCTTCAGCACTCATTCTAGTTTGAGGCTCTGCAATGGAGCCCCTCGAATGCCAGTTTTCCCTTCATCCCCAACACCTTAACGACAAAGCTCCCCACCATCCCTAAATTGGACAATACCTCCTGCCCCTAAAGTCATCCAGCTCAAATCCTGGGGGCTCTGGCATTCCTGCTCCACCCCCACTGTTCCATAACCTCTTTCACTCTTTCTCCTCTTCCCCTTCTTCAGTACAAGGATTTATAATATATTATTAAAAGGATACTTTGTGGGCCCTTTATAGAATCATAGAGCTTTATCTCTCTTAAGTGATGTTTAAAAATAGCTTTCTTTTAGTTGGTGTCTATTAAATGCCAGTCGCATTATATTTGTGTTGCTTTCTTAAAACAAGATATTGGGATGACAACATCTTAAGATTTAAACAGTACTTGGCATGAAGCACCTGGGTGGCTCAGTCAGTTGAGCGTCCAACTTCGGCTCCGGTCATGATCTCACGGTTCATGGGTTCAAGCCCTGCATCCGGCTTTGTGCTAATGGCTCAGAGCCTAGAGCCTGTTTCAGATTCTTTGTCTCCCTCTCTTTCTGCCCCTCCCCCACTCTGTCTGTCTCTCTTTCTCTCAAAAATAAATAAACTTTTTAAAAATTTTAAACAGGTACTTGGCAAAAGAAGATACATTAAAAAGTGACCAATAAGCCCATGCAAGGAGGCCAAACATTAACTCTAAGGAAAATGCAGATAAAAACTATAATGAGACATCAAATTAAACAATGCAAAACTGTTGGCAAGGATGTGGAGCAACTGGAACTCTCATACATGGCTAATAGGAGTATGAAATGGTGCTGCCTCTTTGCAGAACAGTTTGGCAGTTTCTTTAAGTTAAGTATATGTTTCCTATAATGCATCCGTTCCCCTGCTAGACTTTTCCCCAAAGAGACACAAAACATGTCTGCTAAATGACTCATACCAGAATTTTCATAGCAACTCTATTCATAATAACCCCAAATTGGAAACAATCCAAATGTCCATCAACCAATGGATAGATAAACAAAATGTGATACATCCGTATAATGGAATGCTTCTCAGTGACAAAAAGGAACAAACCACTGAGAGATTTCTATTAGTTTTCTATGCTGAGTAACAAATCCCCACAGATATACTGACTTAAGATAATACCTATTTATCATCTCACAGTTTCTGTGGGGCAGAAGTCTGGGCACAGTTTAGCCATGCCTTTTGTAAGACTGCAATCAAGATGTCATCCAGGGCTTGGTTCTTATCTGGCATTTTAACTGGCAGTGGAACCACTTCCAAGTTCATGCAGGGTGTTGGCAGAATTCTTTTCCTCGTGGCTTTAAAACCAAGGCTTTTTCCTGGTAACCAGCTGAGGCCACCCTCAGCTCCTGGAGGCTGCCCACAGTTTCTTGTCACACAGCCCTTTCCATAAGCCCTTAAACAGTATGGCAGCTTGTTCCTTCAAAGCAAGGGAAAAAGAGAGTGAGTCTGCAGGCAAGACAGAGACTTACATAATGTAATGCTGTCATGAGAGTGATAGCTCATCACCTTTGCTATATTCTAGGAACAAGTTCCAGGTCCTGCCATATTTAGGGAAGGGGATCATATAGTGCATGAACACAGGAAGCAGGAGCCATGTTGGCTACCTTCCAGTCCATCCTCCATAACACATAACACAGAATCTCAAAGATACTATGTTGAGCAACAGAAGCTAGACACAAATGAGTACATACTTTATAATTCCCTCTATATGAAATTCTAGAACAAGCCAAAGTAATCTGTAGTCACTGAAAGATCAGTGTTTGCCTAGGGAACAAGGGAATGGAGGAGGTTGACTATAGAGGGCACAAGGCAATTTTTCTGGTGATGAAAATATTTATCTTGACTGGCATGATGGTTATATGGGCATATACATTTGTCAAAGCTCATCCAACTATACCTTTTAAATAGATATATTTTATTTCATGCGAATTATACTCTATCTTGTTTTTTAATAATTTTTAAAATATTTTTATTTATTTTTGATAGAGAGATAGAGTG
Organism: Hyaena hyaena; assembly: GCF_003009895.1. Taxonomy (NCBI): domain Eukaryota; kingdom Metazoa; phylum Chordata; class Mammalia; order Carnivora; family Hyaenidae; genus Hyaena; species Hyaena hyaena. The sequence goes on from NW_024080678.1 coordinate 2,628,186, forward strand.
TGACAGGGGGAGGGGTAGAGAGAGAGACAGACAGACAGACAGAATCCGAAGCAGGCTCCAGGCTCTGAGCTGCCAACACAGAGCCTGATGCAGGGCTCAAACTTGAGAACTCGAACTTGTGAGCTCCAAGATAATCAAATGCTTAACTGACTGAGCCACCCCGGAGGCCCCACTACTATCTTGTTTTTAATGGCTTTATGAATTTCACATTTTTATCAGCATTTACCTATGAGGAAAGTGAAACCCAAAACTTTCCCATAGTCACACAGCTGATGGAGCTGAAATTCTAAGCCAGGTCTAACTTCATTCCCTTTTTCCTCTATCCATAACATCTTCTTTTCCTCCAAGCTTCCACTTTCACAAAGGAGAAAAGCAGAAACTTGGAGGGCCGAGGAAACATTTGCTAGGCCTTGCTGAGAGTGGCAGAGAGTCTCAAGCTTGTGCTTTCTGATTCCAAGTCAAGAGTTCTTTGTACCACTTGGTCTGCCAGACTTCATTAAAGCCTTGTAGCAGATTTTAAGGGTTATTAATGCATTTTTAAATTTATCCATATGTGTCATTGTAAATACATTTAATAATATTGTTCTCTTAAAACACATAATCCTATGAGCCAATTCTTTGAGAGAACAACATATGGTTATCCATGAAAATAAAGTTTTCAGAAGGTATGCTAGTTTCTTACCTTCTTCCTTCCCTATGAAATCCTGAGTCTGTTCAGGTGTTTGGTGGCCATATGTTTCAAGGAAACATAGGCCCCTCTCTGGTGCCAGAGGGTGAATCTTGATTTCTTTAAGCCAGTTGTGGTCTTCTGTTCCCACTGAGAGAGATATGTTTGGGTAAGAGCTCAAGATGCAGTTTTGACCAGTGAGGCCTGAGAGGCACCTGCCAGGAGATTCTGGAAAGTCTGCCAAGCTTCTTAAAAGCCATGCAAGAAAGGGGCCCTTTCTTGCAAACATGAAGGTATGACCCAGAGAGCTTGGGTGCTCACTGATAACATGGAAGGGCAGTGTGAGGACAAAAGCCCATCCCTGAGAATAAAAGGATACAAGCATTTAGGTCCTTGCGGATGATGTTGAGCCCCTGATTTTACTCACTTCTGTGACTCCCTCATTTCAGTGATATAAGTAATACACTTTCCTTATTGACTGAGTCATCACTGTTATTTGTAGCCCAGATAATCTTGCATACAGAAGGTATAAGCAGATACTGTCAAACATCTCTCTCTTTTTTTTTTTTTGCATCCAACTCAATGGCACATAAAATTCTTATAAACATTCAGTAGCACTACATTACATTCAAAGTTGTAAGGCAAGAGGGGGCCCCTGGGTGGTTTACTCAGCTAAGCGTCTGACTCTTGATTTCTGCTCAGGTCATGATCTCGCAGTTCGTGAGTTGGAACCCCGAGTCAGGCTTTGTGCTGACAGCAAGGAACCTGCTTGGGACTCTCTCTCTCCCTCTCTCTCTGTCCCTACCCAACTTATGGTCTCTCTCTCTCTCTCTCTCAAAATAAATAAGTAAACTTAAAAAAAAAAAAGGTTGTATGACATACATTGTGTGCATGCCAAGATGAGTTTCATTCTCAGAAGTGTTTTTTGCTGGCTAAAGAGTAGAAACAACCTGTCCATGTGGATTGGATAAACAAATTAGCAAAAAGCCATGTAATGAGATACAATTAAAAATAAAGAAGTATCTCCATTTGTACCAGTATGAAATGATTTCTAAGATATGCTGCTATGTAGAAAAATAAGAGTCACAACAGTATATAGAAGACTTGGAAGTCTCCGGTCATGGAAAAGCATCTGAAGTTCATCACCAGGACTGTGCTGGTACAGGCAAGGATCTTGGAAGGTAGACATGACCCTAAACAGAATTTTCACCAGGGATGGGACCCTGAGGGCATTAAGTGATAATGGCACTGTGAGAAGCATGTTACTAACAATAGCAGGAAATTTGTGAAACCCACTGGTGGATCTACAACTGGAAACGGCTGGCAAGATCAGCTTCTGGAGGGCAAGCATCAGGGACTGGGTGGGCATAGAGCAGCACTGTTGTAGATGTCTCATGTACATGAATCTTCTGTTTTTAAGATATTCAAGACATTTCTTAAGCCATACTAATAGAAACTCTGCTAGGTTTCCCAAATGCTACCTACCTGGCAGCATCGATATTTAGCTAACATAACATTTTTTTTAATTTTTTAAGGTTTCTTTCTTTATTTAGAAAGAGAGGCACAGAGACAGGGAGAGAGACAATCCCAAGCAGGCTCTACACTGTCAGTGTGGAGCCTGATGCAGTGCTCATACTCACGGAACCGTGAAATCCTGACCTGAACTGAAAACAAGTATAGGATGTTTAACCTACTGGGCCACCCAGGCACTCCCAGCTAGCAGAACATTAATCAGGGGCTCTCTGTGTGCTGGATGTCAGCCTCAACTCGATCTGAATTGGGTTCTTTGATCCTTGTAGCAACACTGTGAGGTGCATGCTATTATTACCATCCTATTTTTTACAGCTGGGTAAACTGAGGCATCAAAATGTTAACTACTGTTTCAGGACCACACAGTTGTTAAGTGGTAGAAGCAAGAATTGAGCCCAAAGTCCATGTCCAGAACACTCCACTAATCAGCCTCTAGAGCTAATGGAGGGATTAAATGAGCTCCTGGGTGCTTAGCCAGCATTTGCCCTAACCAGTCATTCTCAGAAGAGTAGTCCATGCACCAGCAGTGTTAAAAATTTGTTAGAAGTATACTTAAACACTTAGATACATTGCCCAGGTTCAGCCAGACTTGGTTTTATGTGATCACTGCATGCCAACATGTCTCCTGAACAACACTGAGTATTTGAAGTCCCCTCCAGCAGGGGAAAGAATAAATCCATGCCCCGCTGAACCTTGGGAAGACATACCTAAGCATTGTATATATAGTTACCACCTTGGTTTCTTGTTCAACAGCCACTTATTGACCATCACTCTGGACACAGCAGGGAATTATCCTGTGGTCAATCAGTGGTAGCTGACATGGTCATAGGAGGTACTGAGACCCAACCATTCCTAGTCTGACTACATGATCTGTGCACACCAAACCTGGTTGAGTAATTCTGCTTATTTTTGCCACTCCATGGGACAGAAATCTCAAACTCCTTTCTTCCTCCATGCCTGTCATATAATAGATGCTGAGTTAACGTAGCACTGAATGAAGATGCCATCAAGGCTCACCTGGCGGCAGCTGTCTTTTTTGCAAAGAGCACCTAACAGTTCTCAGCCCTGGCTGCCCATTATAATCAACCTGGAGAGCTTCTAAACCTCCCCAGCCACAAGCCAAACACATCAGAATATCTGCAGGTCCAGGGAGGAGAGGGGAGAATGAGGTGTGAATGGTTTTGAGAGCTCCCCCAGGTGATTCCAATGTGCAGCTAAGATTGAGGGCCCCTAAGCCAGAAGGAAGAAGCTGACTTGCAGCTGCCAAACCAGCAGAGTCACAGTTTGAGATGCAATGGGTAAAGCCCAGATGGCTTCCTCGAAAGCTGCTTCTACCCTCTACATCTTTGATGGGCGTGTGAGCCGGGCTGGAAGCAGCCAAGATCCTGTCTTAGGAAGTCTCTGTGCACAGCGGAAGGTGCAGCTGGAAGCATTTATGCTGGAAACCCTGAGTGGGTGATAGTCCTAAAAATTGTTGCCATATGTCTCCAGCAGGGAGGGCGGGGCCCAGGTTTGTTCCCTCCACCCTCCACAGCCTCGCCTCCATCAGCTGCTCAGTCCTCACCCACAGGGGCCCCTGGAGTGGCTCCATTTAGTTCAACAATTTTATGGAGCATCTAGATTGCTTGCAGTAAGCCAGGTCCTAGAAATACAGATTTAAATCCAACATCACCCCTTCCCTGGTGGAGGTCACAGCCCAGAGAGAGAAATGGGAAATAAATCTACAGCTCAGATGTGGTATAATAAGGACCATGAGGGGAAATAATAGTACAGAGAAGAGAGAGATTAGAGGAGGCGAGTGAGGAGGGGGCTTGAGACGGCTCCAGAAGGCTTCTGAGAAGTAGTAACGACACTGAGGGGGTTTTTTTCTTTTTCTTTTGAAATATTCATATATGTATTTTTTTAAAGTTTGGCATAATTTTAAACATAGATAATTGAACACATCAATTTAACAGATATTAACATTTTGCCATGCTTACTTCAGATCTTTAAAAAAAAAAACAATTCTAGGGGTGCCTGGGTGGCTCAGTCGGTTAAGTGTCTGACTTGGGCTCAGGTCATGATCTCACGATTCGTGATTTCAACCCTCATGTCAGGCTCTGTGCTGACAGCTCAGAGCCTGGAGCCTGCTTCGGATTCTGTCTCCCTCTCTCTCTGCCCCTCCCCAACTTATGCTCTGTCTCTCTCTGTCTCTCTTTCTGTGTCTCTCCCTCTGTCTCTGTCTCTCTCTCTCTTAAAAATAAACATAAAATAAACAATTCTAAACTATTTAAAGCATTAAAAGAGCACAGAGAATAATATAACAAACACACATATACTGAGGTCGTTGAGCTCCCATTGGGGAGTCAGGCTACCTGCCTCTGCAGTGTGGCATTGGAGAAGTTACTTAACATCTCTGTGTTGCTGTCTTACTTGGTTTTAAAAACATCTACCTCAAAAGGTAATTGTCAGGATTAATTAAGGTCAATCTCTTAAAAAGACAAAAGCCCCTCACATACACTATGTGCTTCATAAACACCATTACCTGTGTATTCTTGACCCTGCTTGTGGAATCTTAACATTCTGCTGCATTTGTTCTAGATTTTTTTTTTAATAAACAGAAGTATCATATTACAGATAGTTTTAAGAACCCTGTGTACAGCCCTCCCTGTTCTGACTGCTCAGACAGAGTAAATGTTAGCTGGGAGGTCAGCGTGGGGAAGTCCACTGAAGGGCTCGGGGCAGGGGAGACCCCAGTTTCTGAGGAAAGCCTCCAGTCTGGTCAGAAAGGAAGGTGGCCTATGCGCAGGGGGGGCACTGGAAAGAAGGCCATGAAAGCCCAGGCATTGTCCATGAACTCTACCTGGGAGTCCATTTCCCTTCACAGATCTCACATCCAGCTCTCCCCTGCTGGGAAATCCTTCAGGGTCACTTCAAAACATCAACAAAAGATAAACCTCACCCACACTTGCTCCCCAGTCTGGGAAGTTCCGCCATGTTTGGGCAAGCTTTGAGAAAAGAGGGAGATCCAAGGGAACAGCAGGAAGGGGACTTATCCTCCCTGAAGCCATTGCCACCTGAGTGCCCTGGAGGCAGGAAAGGATGATTTCAGGCTGTAGCCCAGCCAGGAGCATTGAGCTTCCCTGGGCCCCAAGATGCTTGCACTGAGCAATTAGCTTGGAGAAGGAAGCTTCCGGGGAACTGTGTACCCCACCAGGTGGATATTTCGTGCTGAGCGAGCTGATAAGAGGGCCCCTGACTTGTTGGATCATTAACCTTGACAGAAGCACATATGTGGCTTGTCAGGCATGGATATTTGTGGAGAAGACCTAGGTACAAGTATTCACTACCACCCAGCCTGGGTTGGAAATGCATTCTCCCATCACCTCCCCGAAGTACCGTCATTTTTTATCTCAAAATGGGCTGTCCCCCATCTTCCCCTCCCCTCCGCATCTCCAGCATCCGGTCCGGCCGCTGCTCAGGAACAGCTGCTCTGAGGTCTGTCTCTCATCAGCTGCCTTATCTCCCTGATGAATAATGTTCCCCTTCCCTGAGCAGCAGCCTGGCAGGAGGCCCACCCCGAGTGGAGCAGGCCGCTGACAGCCGTTGGAGCCCAGGCAGCTGTGGGAAAGCGGGGCGGCCTCCTGGCCCCTGCATAGGGTGAGAGCCGCCCCAAGGCCCCCCAGTGCTAGCAAGCAGCAGCTTCCAGACTCAGCCCTTCCAAACACATCTCAGTCCCCAGTCACGGAAAACACAGGCTCATGGGTCCTGCCCCTCAGGAGTGGGGAATGTTTATGTCACTACATAGTTCTGTGACCTTGAGACCATGTTTAATCACTGCAGGTCTCGGTTTTCTGCATCTGCAGAATGGGTTAATCACAGTGGTGTGAGGATGCTGTGGTTCTCTGCTCTGATCCCCTTTACCAGCCAGTGCTCCCATCCCCCAGCACTGCGAGTACCATAGTGACAGGTGTACCTCCAGCTTCTTCAGAGCCATTGGCTGATGGCAGCCATGTCCCTGAGACAGCCCAAAGGCTAACTCCCTCTGTGACCCTTCCCCATTTTGTCAGGGGACTTGGTAACTGAATAATACTGGGAACGTAAAAACCCAGGCCTCTTTCCTCAAGGTGGGACAACTTCAGAGCCCTGTAGATCAGGCCAGGACTGGACTCCACCCACAACTACACCCCTCCTTGGGCCCTTCCCCTTCCTTTCCTTCTTCCTTCACTCCCTTATAGCTTTGCCTCAAGAGCACACCCTCCCTCCGTGAATCACAGATTTTTGGAAGCTTGTTTTGGGCTTGGCTTCTAGGGGACCCAGCCCTAGATAAGTACCTACTTCACAGGGGCTTTATGTGAGGATTCGATGAGATAAGGCTTGAAAAGCCCCTGAAGGTGCCTGGCACTCAGCAAGTACTCAGTAGCTGGTAATCTTGATTCTTACCAACTACTGCTACGTGATGGAATGTCCCAAGGGAACTTGGACAGACACGACAGAGGGGTGGGTGTTGAAAGCCTTGGTTCCGAGTCAGGAATTGGAGGCAGCCTCCCCAGGAAGGGCCTCAGAGGTAACTTAGCCCAACTTCCTTTGTTCCAGTGAGGGCACTAAGGCCCAGAGAGAATCAGCAGTCTCAGAGACCCACAGCAAGTCAGGGGCCAAGCCAGACTAGGTGAGGTCTTGCTTTTTCCCCTTGCTCTGCCTGCCATTTTGGCATCTTCACATCCTCTTCCCCTGCTGGTTGAAGTGTTGTTGACTTTAGATGGTCCAGAACCCTGAAGAGTGAAGTCAGAGCACACTCCATTTTTTGTGGATCTCTTTAGCACCTACTGTGTGCTAGAAACCCACTGGGCACTCAGAGGAGGATCCACAAATGTATCTACCAACCCCTGGTTGTTGCAGAGAGCTTCCCTGTTTTCACAGTGTGTGTGTGTGTGTGTGTGTGTGTGTGTGTGTGAGTTGGTTTGTTGGTTAACTCTAACTTTCCCAAGATAGGAATAACACCAGCCCATTCTACATGGGAGGTATTATTAACAGCAAGCTTTGAAAGACCAGTAAGAGCAGGCAGGTAGGCAAGGGTATTTCTGGACTTGTTTTGCTTCCATATTAAACACTTAGGAATATTCTTAATTTCCACAATGCTCTCCGTGAATGGCCCTTTGACATTCCCTTCCTTTTCCCCAAATCTGTACAGAGTTACAAACATGAGACAGATCATGTCTTCTGGGGGGACAGCTGTGGTCCCATGTGATTGGAGTATATAGTATTCTAGGGAATGGGACATAGTGGAACTCAAGGAGTAGACCAAAACCATACCAGATGCAAGACTTTCTGTGTCATTCAAAAGAATTTGGGCTTCGATCTGCAAATAATGGAAAGCCTCCAAAACCCTTTGTCCAGGACAGTGACACACTTGGAGGTGGGTCCTACAAAGATCTATCTGGGCACTGTGAAGAGGAAACTTGAGGGGTGAGGCAAGACCTCTGTCCCCAGAAGGAGACACCCTTGAACAGGTGAAGAGTTTGGTAGGAGGCCACAACTTGTGAGCTGCCAGGAGACAGCATATGGGTAATGTCCACTTGAGTAAGACACCCTGAGGATGATGGGAATGAAGGATAAGGAGAAATCGCTGAAGAAGTGGGATTTGAGCTGAGGGAATTTTTGAAGGGTGGTTTCCTGAGCATGGGGAGTGGAATGGTAGTGTGTAATTTGAACAGACGGAAGATGAGTGTGGAGGACAGCAGAGCTGGTGGACCCAGGCAGAGGAGATGGAGCTAAGAGGGGACCCAGGCTACTTTCTGGGTAAGCACTGAATGCCAGGTGAAGAAGTAGGAACTCCCACCGGTAGACAGTAAAGGCTACTGGAGGGTTTTGAGCAGCAGAATAGCATGAGGAAAGCAGGATTTGAAGATCAGTCCAGAAGTGGTATGCAGAAGAGATTGCTAGTGGGAGAGCTCCCTCCCCAAGTTGGAGGTCATGCGCTGACCACTTGTAGGCCACATGCTCTGTCCAGACAAGTTGGGTTTGCCCACCCAAGGTGGTCCAGTGCTTTTAAAAAGGGAGATTTCATGTGAAAGAGTTCACATAAAAGTCAGGTTTCTAGCTTCATTTGAAAAACAAGGGATTTGGTAAGACTGAACCAAGTATTTCCACATGGCTACCATCTGCTGGAGTTGGGTCACCATAGTCCCCTTTAGGTACAGCTTTGAGTTCCATGAGAGTTTTCCTGGAGAAATCCTGCTTTATTTATTTTTTATGCCAGTCTACATGGTGATTTTCAAAACTTTTGAATGAGTCGTCAACATTGAAGTTTTTGAGAATTTCATAGAAATATCCAGATTTGGACTTTAAAAAAAAAAGTCATTAGGGCCATCTGGAACCTCATTCCTACGTGGCCATAACAGCTAGAGCTCAGGCCGTTTTGCCATTCACCAGCTCCCTCTACTCTCCCTGGCTCTCTACAGAGGCCTGCGTGAGCTGACATTTATCTAAGGGGTTGTGCTTGCCTAAAGAAGAATGAAACATTTCCTGTACTCAAGTCATTATAGAAAGTGGGAAAATGAAAGATGGAGTAAGGTGTGTGCAAAAAAGTCCAGAGACAACATTGTAGAAATTAGGAATACTCCAGGGCGCCTGGGTGGCTTAGTCGGTTAAGCGTCCAACTTTCGCTTAGGTCATGATCTCGCAGTTCGTGGGTTCGAGCCCCGCGTTGGGCTCTGTGCTGACTGCCAGCTCAGAGCCTGGAGCCTGTTTCAGTCTGTGACTCCCTCTCTCTCTGACCCTCCCCTGCTCACGCTGTCTCTCTCTCTCCTAGAAATAAATAAAATATATATATATATATATATATTAAAAAAAAAAGAAATTAGGAATACTCCTATGTGTTTACTATGGAAACAGAGAGAGTGTGTTAGAGGGATACCACTGAAGGTCCTACTAGAAAAGGCTAGCCCATTTCATCCACCCCTAAGGTCACCCACTTGGGCCATGTGGCATTTAGCCTAGAAGCCCCTAGGTAGAGGCAGGGAAATTGAGTAACACTCAGCAGCTTGAATTCTGAGCTGGGCCCTGTGCTACAGAGAGGAATAAGGTAAGGGATTGTGACCCCAGGGAATAGGAGCTTAGGGTCTATTGAGATGTCCTGGGAATGAGGCAATGAGAGGGACACCAGAGTGAGAGGAAGACACTTCTGGAGGGGAGAATCAGCAACATTGGTGGCTCCTTACATACCTGGTGTCAGAGAGAAGTGCGATGACTTTAGGGTGACAGATCCTGAGCTTCTGGGAGCATAGTGCGTAAGAGAAGTCAAGAGAGACAGGGAGAGAGCTTCATTTTGAGTAAGGCTGATAACTTGAGCTGAATATCCAGGTGAGTGGATGGTGCTGGTTGCACCGTGTTATGCACGTTGGCCTTGAATGCACGTGGATCTTGTTCTTGCTGTGCTTAATCTCTCTGTGCCTTAGTTTCTTGAAAATACTCCCCTCCATGCAGAATTGTGGTGAGGATTAAAGACAGCATAATTAAAAGCTTAAAAAAAAAAAAAGTAAAAGCCTCTTCCTGGCTCAGAGGAAGTACTAGGTAAATATTAGTCATTTTCATTCTTGCCTCTGAGGACAAGAAGGCCAACCCACTGAACAGAGATGATTCCATGGATAAAGAAGCAACATGGAGCCTTGCAGAAGAGCCATAGAAGGGAGAAAATGGTGAAGTGGGGGGCCAGGGAGAAGCAGCTGGGAGAAAGGGAAGAGGGTGTCTTTGAGGCAGGGAGGAAAATGTTTGGGAGGGAAGACAGACAGAGATCATGCTACAGAGGCCACAGAGCATCTTTACAGCAGGGGTTCACCCCTGGGGGAAATTTGCTCCCCAGAGGACTCTTGACATGTCTCTGGACATTTTTAGTTGTCACAGCTGGGCATGGGGGTACCATTGGATGTAGAGGGTAGTGGCCAGGAATTTCCAAACACCCTACACTGTACAGGACAGCCCCCCACAACAAAGAATTATCCAGCTGTAAATATCAATAATGCAGAGATTGGGAAACTCTGCTGTAGAGCCAAGAGGCTATCAGATTTGACTCATGGTTTCACCAATAATGGATGTGTGATCTTGGCATGTTTTTTAACTGCTCTGTGTCTCAGTGTCCTTATCTGCAAAATGGGGATGATAATAACATGTACCTCGTGAGACTGCTGTCAGACCTCCATGAATGAAGATATTCAGAGGGCTTGGAATAGAGGCTCATAGTACATTAGTCATTATTAGAAATCAGGAAAAAGGAGAGTATAGCAGAGACCATTTCATCTCACTTTGGCATTTTGGAGTGACCTTAATGCAGTTCCACGAGGTGTAAAGGAGGGTGGGCCAGATGCAGAGGGAGATGGGTATATGGGAATTGGGGCTAGTAGGCATAGACTTCCCTATCCAGCAGCTGTAGCAATGGAAGGAAGGAAGGGCTAATTATGACTGCCAGGCCAATGTGGATTCACATTCATTTATTTACTGATGCCAACCTAAAGTTTTGATAAATACCCAAACCATATTATAGTCAACTCTTGAATATAGAAGGTGTTACAGGTGCTGATCCCTTGCACAGTCCAAAATCTGCATATAATCATTGACTCCCCCAAAACTTAAGTACTAATAGCTTCCTATTGACTGGAAGCCTTACCAAAATCATATAAACAGTCAGTGAATACCTATTCCGTATGTTATGTGTATTCTATATTGTATTCTTACAATAAAGTAAGCTAGGGAAAAGAAAATATTATTAGAAAAATCATAAGGAAGAGAAAATACATTTATAATGCTGTACTGTATTTATAAAAAAGATCTATGTATAAGTGGACTCTTGCAGTTCAAGCCCATATTGTTCAAGGCTTAGCTGTATAACAAAAATGGAAAATTTCAAAACAAAAGAAAACACCTGAAGCCTCACTACCTTATCAAATTAGGAATTTTCCATCTCCTCTTCCAGGACCATCATTTTTACTGTGTTATGATGGTCATAACAGATCCCCTTTCCTATTGTTTCATATCACATGAAATTGTCCTATAAGCATTTTCCATGATGTTATGTCATTGTTATGTTTATCATTTTTTTCCAAAATGAAGATAGTCTCACTGTTTTTTCCTGGGTTGTAAAAATGCTCTGTGCCTTTTTTTTAATGCCAAGTCCTACAAAGTCTGAAGAAGAATATGATAACCCCTGTTTTCCATCCCACCCTTCAGAGATAACCAGGGTAGCATTTTGATAAACATCCTTCCGAGCAAATCTCCAGGCATTTACTGATGTGTTGATTTGTTCATTCTTTTATGTAAATATGAACATTACTTAACTGTCAGTCCATCTTTAGCCTTAAAGTGGAAGTTTCTTTTTCATTGCTGAGTATTATTTCATTGTATATATAAACCACATCTTCTTTATCCATTCATCAGTTGGTGGACATTTGGCCTCTTTCCATAATTCAGCTATTGTTGATAGTGCTGCTGTAAACAGTGGGGTACATGTACCCCTATGAATCAGAACTCCTGTGATGAAATCTTGCCATTTGCAACAACGTGGATGGAACTGGAGGGTATTATGCTAAGTGAAATAAGTGAATCAGAAAAAGACAGATACCATGTTTTCACTCATATATGGAATTTGATAAACTTAACAGAAGACCATAGGGGGAGGGAAGGAAAAATAAGTTACAAACAGAGAGGGAGGCAAACCATAAGAGACTCTTAAATATAGAGAACAAACTGAGAGTTGATGGGGGTTGGGGCTGAGGGAGAGGGGAAAACGGGTGATGGGCACTGAGGGTACTTGTTAGGATGAGCACTGGGTTGTTGTATGTAAACGATGAATCACAGGAATCAACTCCCAAAGCCAAGACTACACTGTATACACTGTACGTTAGCTAATGCGACAATACATTATTTAAAAAATAATAATAATAAGGGACACCTGGGTGGCTCAGTCAGTTAAGCATCTGACTTTGCTCAGGTCATGATCTCACAGTTCATGAGTTCGAGCCCCTCATTGTACCCTGTGCTGACAGTTCAGAGCCTGGAGCCTGCTTTGAATTCTGTGTCTCCCTCTCTCTCTGCCCCTCCCCCACTCATGCTCTATCTCTGTGTCTCTCTCTCAAAAAAATGGATAAGCATTTAAAAAAAATTTTTTAAGCGGAAGTTTCTTATTGTTGGGGTTAGGGTGGGGTTATTGTCTTGGGAAGTGGGGAGGCAGCTGGAGATGGGCACACACAAGAGCAAAGGAGGCCAGGAAGTTCTGAAAGGGGCAAGGAGGAAATACTGGCGATGGGCAATGTACCTGTTTCCTGAGGCCACTGCAGTGAAGCACCACAGGCTGGGTGACTTCAGCAAGAGAAATGAATCCTTACAGGGTGCTGGAGGCTGGAAGCATGTGATCAAGGTGTCAGCAGCACCACACTCTCTTCTCAAGGATGCAGATGAGGGTTCTTCCCGGCCTCTTCCCATGGTTCTCGTGGTTGCTACCATTTTCTGGCGCTCCTTGGAGTGTAGATCTATTGCTCCAGTCTTTGATTTCTTTGTCACATGGCATTCTACTCTTCCTCTCTGTGTGTCTGTGTTCAAATTTCCCTCTTCTTCTAAAGACACCAGTTACTGGATAAGGGCCCAGTCTACTCCAATATGACCTCATCTTAGCTTGATTAAATCTGCAAAGACCTATTTCCAAATAAGGTCACATTCACCAGTAACAGGGAATAAGACTTCAGTGTACCTTTTTGGGGAATATGGTCTAACGCATAACATGTGGGGTTCCCCAGAGTGACAGAGGAGGAAGGTGGAGCAAGGATAGAGCAGCAAGGACTCCTTCTCTGAAATGAAAGGCAAGGAAGAGGCCAGGACAGAGACAGAGATTCCGAGGCTGAGAAGAGAGATGAGGAAGCCCACTTCCTCCAGCAACTCATGTCTGTGTTTTATTAACCTCCTAATGGTTCACAGAGGGGGCCCCAGGATTCATCAGAGCGCCTGGCCGTCCAGAAGCCCCACTGGGCCCCTTCCCCACCGTCGTCATGCGGTGCAGCCGGCAGCTGCCGTGCGGGCCCCACAGCCTCACTGCAGCATCCTGTTGTCCGCTTCTTGCCAGACTCTTGGTTGGCTGCCACCTAATTTCTTTTCAGCCTGGACTAATTTCTTGCAGTCCTCAGGCTGGCGGGAAGCATCCCTAACTCCCAAAGTCCTTCCATATGGCCCTCCGTCTGCAAAGTGTGCACATCTTCTCTGTTCTATCCTTGTCACAAGACAAGGCTGTCCATAAGCCTTCAGGAGCATGGAGACCATTTCAGTGTTTTGAGCTCCCCTCCCTTTTTCTCCAGACACCTGTTTCTGCCGGTTTGCTCAGTTCTCTTGGTCTCCCTTCTCCAGATTTGGTACCCAAGGTTGAGTTTTCAGATAGAAAACGATTGAGGTAACTTGACGGAGGAACAAGGGGGAGAAGAAGGGCGGAAATGGTGGGGGAAAGAGAGAGAGACAAACCATGAGAAACTCTTGAATGCTGACAAAAACTGAGGACTGATGGATGTGGGAGGGAGGGGGGG